>NW_022196912.1:91541776-91556903 GCF_008632895.1 Mastomys coucha | reverse complement strand
GCTGTCCTGGAACTCACTCTGTAGACCAGGCTGGCCTTGAACTCAGAAACCCTCCTGCCTCTGCCTCCAAGTGCTGGGATTAAAGGAGTGCATCTTAATTTCTCATGAGGCAGAGAAGCAGGCTGATCTCTTAAGGGCAAGGCCAGCCTGGTCTACATAGTTCCAGGATAGCTAGGACTACATAGTGAGACCTGGAGGGCTATGTGGGGGAGGGGGGAGTGGGAGGCTCAAAGAATGGGAGATATGTAACACACACACAAAACCCTACAATTCAATTAAAAAGACAAGCTGCTTTTAAATGTGTAAAGGATCTTGTTGGAGTTCGGGTTGTGGCGGACGTGTCTGCAGACACCAGGCACAAACAATTCCACGTGGAAGAAGTTTAATTAAGAGGAGATGGGGATAGCGGCGCAGGAAGAGAGAGAGAGGGGAGAGAGAGAAGAAAGAGAGAGAGAGAGATGGAGGAGAGTACCCATATATATGTCATGACGTAGCAGTCCAGGTAAAGGTGGGAGTTGAACCCAATGGATTCTGGAAATATGGTGGCCGTTGTCCTGGCAACAGGTCTGTGGATCCGCCCATATATCTGCCGCAGGTTCTGGATGCTAACAGATCTGACTAGAGATCTCTCCAAAAAGCTATACAAATGGGCACCAAACACAAACCTATAGCTTTATTGGAGGATATGCAAATAAAAACCACAGTGAAGGCCACTGCTAGCATGTCACAGTGAGTGTTTTTAAGGACTAGGAGAAACTGCAATCCTCTCACACAGCTAGTGTGCCTGCTTTGCAGAACAGCCTGGCCATTCTTCAAAGATTAAACATAGATTTGCTTTAAGACCTACAATTCCAGTCCCAGGAATGTACCTAGGAGACATGAGAACACCTGTCCACACAACAACTGTGAACATAAACATAAATGCTCAAACAGCATTATTTGTAGCAGACCCACAATAGAAACTCAAATAGCCATCCACTGCTGGTGGTAAAGAGAATGCCACGTAGACACAGTAGAATGAAGTCTCAGTTCACAGGTGAGCTGGCAAGCGTATTTTGGAGAAACTAATCACAAAGAACTGAATATTGTATAACTCCATTTACAGGAACTGTCCAGGATAGGGTTGGAGGAATGAGGAAGTGCTGCTAACCAGTTTAGGACTCTAAAATACTGTGACAACTTCGCTAGTTATTCTTAACTGCTGAGCTGGGGTTTTGTGTTGGAAATTATACCCATGCTAAACATGGGTTCTCTCACTGAGTTACACAATAGCCAGAATTGTACATTTTAACTACAATTTAAACAGAGGGTTAGGCTGGGTTTGGGGGGGAAGGGAGTGTTCTGTTCTTACTGTCGTTTGTTTGTGCTCCGGCTTGAACCCATAGACTCATACATACTAGGCAAGTGTTCTACTGAGCTATATGCCTGGCCCTTTTTCGTTTTTTTCTTTATTTTGAGATAGTCTTATTAAGTTGCCCAGGTCACTCTTGAGCTTACTTTGTAGCTCTCAGACAAGCCTTGGAGCAGTGATCCTCCCCTACCTTAACTTCCTGAGGCCCTGGTATTACAGACCTATGCCACCAGGCCCAGCTCCACACTGCTCTGGAAATTCTGGGCTTAAATGATCCTCTGGCTTCCAGTCTCTTTTATGAGTAGCTGCTTCCATCTGTGTATTAGTCAAGGTTCTCTAGAGTAACAGAATTTATGGAATGAATCTCATAAAGAGAAAGAGGGCTTATTAGAATGACTTACAGGCTGCGGTCCAGCTAATCCAATAATGGCTGCTATAAACAGAAAGTCCAAATATCTAGTAGTTGCTCAGTCCACAGGCTGGATGTGTCAGCTGGCTCTTCAGTATACACCGGAATCCTGAAGAAGCCAGTGAAGAAATTGACTGGATGTGTCAGCAGGCATACACCGGAATCCCGAAGAAGGAGGCTCTGATGCCAGTGAAGAAATTGACTTGCCAGCAAGTGAGAGCAAACAGACAAAGAGCAACAGCTTCCTACTCCTGTGCCCGTGTACAGGCTTCCATCAGAAGGTGTGGCCCGGATTAGATGTGGATTAAAGGCACATCCTTTCCCAGGTCAAAATACCTGGATTAAAGGCATGCCTTCCTACCTCAAAGATCCAGATGAGAAGAGGATCTGCTTACTTCAAATGGAGCAAAACTCACTCACAGGTGTGCCCTCCATGTTTGGATTTTGATTATAGCCAAGTTGACAGCCAGGACTAACTAACAGTTTCCCTAGTGAGACCAAAAGCACACACTACCACCTCCATCTGAATTGTGAGTTTTGATCAGTAGAGTGGGGACCTCAGTGAGATGCCTCAGTGGTTAAGAGTGTTGGTTCTTCTTCCTAGAGGACCCAAATTTGATTCCCAGCACCCACATGGCAGTTCACAACCTTCTGTAACTCCAGTTCCAGAGGATCTGATGTCCTCTTCTGACTTCTGTGGTCACCAGGCATGCATGTGGTACACAGACATTCATGCAAACACAACACCCATACACATAAAATAAATCAATTGATACTTTTTTTTTTTTTTTTTTTTTGGTTTTTTCGAGATAGGGTTTCTTTGTATAGCCCTGGCTGTCCTGGAACTCACTCTGTAGACCAGGCTGGCCTTGAACTCAGAAATCCGCCTGCCTCTGCCTCCCAAGTGCTGGGATTAAAGGCGTGTACCACCACGCCCAGCTAATCGATTGATACTTTAAAAAGATATCATCAGGATTTTTTTATTATTATTATTATTAACAGGTAAAACTTAATGGTATAAGAGTTTGAGACCAGTTGGGGCTATAGAGAGAGACCCTGTCTCAACAAACAAACCAAAATCTGTCATTGTATGCATCTTCAGATCCTCCAAAAGTAAGGGAAGGGCAGACTCAATTCTGCATTTCAGCAGAGAATGCTATATGAAGTTATAGACACTGTAATTCAGTGCCTTAGAACACTCAATAATTCAAAGCTTCGTGGCCCCAAGCTTCTCCCAAAACCACTGAGAAGGAAGGTTTATAATTAACTCTTAGATAGGGTTATGGCAGGGGGTGGGGTGGGGGTGAGGGTGCCCCCTTCTTGAAATTCTTTATTGATAGCTTCCTCTGTTTCTGGTGTCAGAAAAATGTGACATCAGAAAGAGGAAGAGGCTGTGGTGTCGGGGGGAAGGGAGAAGATGACTGTCCAGAGCACAGCTTGCTGCTGCCTCCTGGGCAGTCTGAAGGAAATAAGCTGTTGTTTGACTTTGCGTCTGCAACAGAAGCATTTGCCAATCACTTGCGGTTTTTCAAGAAGCAGGGAGCCCGTGTGAACCATTTCTGGAGATCTCTTATGCTCACCTTCCTTATCAGTAGATAAAAGGGCCTGATCAGCACTCACAACACCTGAGACAGGGAGTGGGCACCCACATCGGCCTTTGAGGGGTTGGGTTTGCTTTATACACAGCTTGCTCTTCATTCCCTGACTTCTGGCCTATGGACTGCTATTCTGTCTGCGAGAGTGTGTATAGATAAACAAGCTGTACACTGGCCCATACCAAAGTGAAAGACCATTTGGAGTAGACCTACTGGGCGAAATGGTATTTTGAGTTGTTTGGGGGACTCTTAGATCCTTTTGCATCAGAGGTTTTCAGGAATGAGGTTCACAAGCGTCGCTGGAAATTTTCTAATTCAAGGCTGATGTAGAGCTTCATTCTTTTTGCTGCTAAGTTGGTGTTTGATAGGACTCATGTAGCCAAGGCTGGCCTTGAACCCCTGATTCTCCCTCAGCCACCTTCTGAAAGCTGAGATTTTCAGCACACACATCACACCCAGCTTTAGCATGTGTATTCTTGGGGTGTTTGTTTTTGATTGGTTGGTTTGGTTTGGTTTGTTTTTCGAGACAAGGTCTCTGTGATGCCCTGGCTGGCCTGTATCTCAATATATAGGCCAAGCTGACCTCAGAGTCATAGATCGATCCACCTACCTTTGTCCCCTGAATGCTGAGGTTGAGGTGTGTGCCACCATGCCTGGCATTTAAAAAATACATACATACATACATACATACATATATATATATATACATATATATATATATATACACATACACACATATACATGATTTTTAAAAATCATGTGTGTGTGTTTGTTTGTGTAGGGGTATGTACATATAAATGCAGGCACTGCAGGAGCCAGAAGAGAGCACTGGATACCCCTGCAGCTGGAATTTCAGGTGCTTGTGAGCTTCTTATCTTCTACAAGAGTTCTTAACTACTAAGATCTCTCTAGCCTCATAAGAATTTTTTTTCTGCATGTAAACATGCATACCATGTGCATGCTTGGTGCTCTTGAAGGTTTACATTCTCTCTCCCCCCCCCCTTTTTTTTTTTTTTTTTTTTTTTGGTTTTTCAAGACAGGGTTTCTCTGTGTAGCCCTGGCTGTCCTGGAACTCACTCTATAGACCAGGCTGGCCTCGAACTCAGAAATCTGCCTGCCTCTGCCTCCCAAGTGCTGGGATTAAAGGCATGTACCACCACCGCCCTGGCTCATAAGAATTTTTATTATGGGCTGGTTAGATGGCTCAGTGGGTAAGAGCACGGACTGTTCTTCCAAAGGTTCAAATCCCAGCAACCACATGGTGTCTCACAACCACCTGTAATGAAATCTGAGTCCCTCCTCTGGTGTGTCTAAAGACAGCTACAGTGTACTTATTTATAAATAATAAATAAATCTTTTTTAAAAAGAATTTTTATTACATTTATTTCACACACTGACAATCCTCACATGCTCCAAAAGATAAAAGGGTCTTGCTTGTGAAGCCTCCTGACTCTGGAGCAAGCATGGCTAGTCTTAAATCAGACAGAGGTGTTCCCTTGCAGTCCTTAGTCTTCAACACCTTGGTGAGCAGAAGGGCAGGGCAGGTCTTCCAGGGACTCTACCACATCCTTCCAAAACAATGAACAAGAGCTTAATTAGTAGGTAATTGGCCAGCTGCTTGCAGAGGGAGGCCGTTCTCCCTCACTATAATCATGGCTATGTTTTGCTCATTGCAGTGGCCTGTGAGTTCTCAGCCCTGGCTACTCTGACTTCCCTCAGCTGACAGGAAAGGCCAACTGAAGTAGCCCATTCTGCATACCCTTCCTTTGGTTTCTGTACCAGACCATACAGGAAACACAAAGTTAGTTCTAGAGCATGCTAGAATAACTGTGGCCCAGCCCTGAGAGTCTCCTAAGTCATCAGCAACTCATCCAGAATGGGAACTGGCACGCAGGTGGGTGGTATGGCCAAGCATTTTCCACCTGCACAGTGACAGTGACGAGACTCACAGGCCTGTCTATTCCTGCCAGAATGTAGAGCTTCATTCTTTTTGATGTTAAGTTGGTGTTTGATAGGACTCATGTAGCCAAGGCTGGCCTTGAACCCCTGATTCTCCTTCACCCACCTTCTGAAAGCTGAGATTTTCAGCACAAACACTACACCCAGCTTTAGCATGTATATTCTTTGGGTGTTTGATTGGTTGGTTTGGTTTGGTTTTTGAGACAAGGTCTCTGTGATGCTCCTACCAAAACCCATACTTCTGCATGTGGGGCACTTTGTGGAATCATCTTGCCTTCATCATTCTTTGTTACTCTCTTGTGTGTAACCAAGCTGAGAGAGGCACAGCTGAGAACTTCTGGTGTTCCTGCTGGTCCCTCCTGCTGCTGACTCGAACTAAGGTTGAGGCCTGGTTGTCTCTGCTAGGTCGAGTCACCCCTATTGCTAACCCAACTCTAAGGAGTTCCTTAGAGACTGCTGGTATATCTGTGAATTCAAGTGGATGGAGCTGCGGATGCTAACCTGTGAACTGAACTGCCGATTTCCAGACAACACATATAGGAGTTGCTACAAAAACCTTTCTAACCAGCTCCAGTTCCCCCACCCCCAACCCCTCCCACTATCCTTTCTTTCCTACTACCTCTGGTAGGTGGTGAGCTACAAGGGAGGCTAAAGCATTTATGAACAATCATTAAAAATAAGGTTTGAGGGGCTGGTGAGATGACTCAGTAGGTCCTGAGTTCAATTCCCAACAACCACACGGTGGCTCACAACCATCTGTAATGTGCTCTGATACCCTCTTCTGGTGTGTCTAAAGACAACTACAGTGTACTCATATACATAAAATAAATAAATCTTAAAAAAAAATAAGATTTGAAATAACTGAAGTTACACTGTTTGATTGTTTTTTTGTTTGGTTGGTTTTTTTTTTTTTTTGGTTTTTTGTTTTTGTTTGTTTGTTTGTTTGTTTTGGGGGGGGTTGAGACAAGGTTTCTCTGTGTAGCCCTGGCTGTCCTGGAACTCACTCTGTAGACCAGGCTGGCCTCGAACTCAAAAATCCGCCTGCCTCTGCCCGGCAAAAGTTTGATCTTCAAAACTGCCATTTGTGGACTGGACATGTAGCTTCATGATAAAGTACTTGCCTGGCATCTGTGAAGTCATGGGTTTGATTCCAAGCACCACAAAACAAAACAACCACAAAATTATTGTTTGAATTACTGATGTGAGTTGCATCTTTAAAAAAAAATTTTGCGGGTCTGGAGTGAGCTGGGCCGACAGAGATCCTGAGTCTAATTCCCAGCAGCCACACACATGATGTCTCATGGCCATTTGTAATCATACACATAAAATAAAAAAATAATAATAATTTTAAGCTGGGCAGTGGTGGTGCATGCCTTTGATCCTAGCACTTGGGAGGCAGAGGCTGGTCTACAGACCAGAGATTTCTGAGTTCGAGGCCAGCCTGGTCTACAGAGTGAGTTCTAGGACAGCCAGGGCTATACAGAGAAACCCTGCCTTGGAAAACAAACAAACAAACAAAACAAAACAACATTTTTAAACAGGAAGGGCTGGAATAGTTGCTCAGCAATGAAGACCACTGGCTGTTCCTCCAGAGGACCCAGGTTCAGTTCCCAGAACCCATATGGCCGCTAAAACCATCTATAATAACTTCAGGTCCCTGGGACCTGATTGCACTCTTCTGACCTTCAAGGGTAACTGGTACACACTGGGTGCACATGCATACATGCAGGCAAAATCCTCATACACATAATATAAAAATAATAAAAAAAAAAACATTTTTGGGGAGGAGTTTCAAGATAGGGATGCTCTGTTTATCCCGAATCTTGCTTTGTAGACTAGGCAAGCCTCAAACTCACAGATCTGCCTGCCTCTGCCTCCTGTGCATACCTCTCTCATCAGTATGAAATTTTCTATCATCTTTAATAAATACTAAAATTATACGTGTACCAAAGAATTGTTTTGAAATCAATTCCTCTATGGTTTATTATCAGACAATTTTTTAAAAATCTGTTTTATATGCGTATAGTCAAATAAAAACTTCTTAGGTGAAATGAAGTCAGAAGTGGAAAAAAAAAAAACGAGAAGCATGATCTACAGAAGTGTTGACAGAGAGCGATGAGGCCACTTTCCCGAGTTGGGAAAGACAGCTCGGATCTCCAAAGAGCCGAGTCTAGCACCTTGCCCTCCCTATCTTCTGCCTCCTTCCCTTCCCCGTCTTCATTCTCTGATATGGATTCTGGCAAGAGGCCATCAGATAGTTTTAACACAGGAATGCAGTTGATTGTCACCGGACATTTGAATAGCACGCTTGTCTCTCATCTAAGGAGAGCTGGAAGCAACTTGTCTCTAGTTGCTCCCACACTGTGCCATCCCAGCTATTTTCTACCCTAAAATCATGTCCCATAAATTTTCATGATCCCCAGAGAGTCATCGAGGTCTGTTATGTGCCAGGCATTACACTGGCATTCTGTAGGAGTGTTGTGTGGCAAAACTTCTTCTGGGGAGATGTGATATACACATCTACTCACCCCAAGTAGGGAATCTCATAACAGACTAAAGTATGGATGTCAGCAAAGGCCAGCTTGGTGAAACAGTGAGTTTAATTGAGGTCACTTTCAGGAGCAGAAATGAGTCACAGACAGCTGCATCACCAAAGCCCACTCCAGCATGGGTGACGGCTCACAAAACCTGGAGCTCAACAGGTTGGAGTGTCCTTTCCAAGTGACTCTGGTCTAAACCTTCTCCAGGCAGTTCTGTTGGTTTCTGTTTCTTCCAAGCAGCTCTGGCAGGCTCAGAGTCTTCTTTGCCTCTTGGTTTGTTTATTCTGGGAGGAAGGGGCTATTGAATCTGGTCTGTTTCAGGGACTTCCTGAAGCTGTTCCTGCCTGAGGAGATTCACTGTGGGGTAAGATGTTTCAATTTCAGAGGAAACTGTTACCCAAAACAGAAACAAAAAATCATTATGCTCTAGTTCTGACCTTGACCCTGTGGGTTTTACTGTGAACAGCGAAATTTTAGTTCCATTCTAGACAAGGGAAGCAGATGTGTTGATAACTGAAGTAGAGGGCAGAGGATAGGAAACTCACCACTTACACGGTTGGGCAAGACTTTGGAGGCAAAGGGCTCTAACCAGAGGTTTTTGTTTTGTTTGGTTAGATTTTTAAAAATTGTTTTATGTGTATGAAAGTTTTTCGTGTGTGTGTGTGTGTGTGTGTGTGTGTGTGTGTGTGTGCATATATGTACCTGATGCCCTGATAGGTCAAAAGAGAGAGTTAGATACCCTGGGACTGGAGTTAGCAAAAGTTGTAAGCCACTATGTCAGTGCTGGGAATTGAACTTAGATATTTCAGCAGAGCAACAAGTATTTACTGCTGAGCCAACTCTCCAGCTCCTAACCAGAGTTTTTACAATAAGGGGGCATTTAGAAAGCTGAAGGGGGGAGGAATTAGCAGGAGCAGAAGATAGCATTAGGAAGGCAAACCTATGATCAATATTAGTCTCTCGGCTGTATATTTTACCTGGCCATTCCTTACAAGTTGTTGTGGTTTGAATGAGAATGGCCCCCAGAGGCTCATATTTGACCTTTTGGTTCCTAGTTGGTGGAACTGTTTAGGAAGGATTAAGAGGTGTGACCTTAGCACTGTAGTGATGGCACACACTAATCCCAGCGCTAGGGAGTCCGAGGCAAGTAGATCTCTCAATTCAAGGTCAGCCTGGTCTCCAGAAAGAGTTCTGGGAAAACCAGGAGCAACCAGGAGCTACACCAAGAAATCCTGTCTCAAAAAGGAAATGTGTCATTGGGGGTAAGCCTGGAGGTTTCCAAAGCCCATGTCAGGCTCCATCTCTCCACCCCGCTTCTCCTGCTTGTGAATCAGGATGTTAGCTACCACACCAGCCATATGCTTGCCTGTTGGCTGCCATGCATCCACAAGGACACACAGGGACTCACCCTTTGAAACTGGAAGCAAGCACCCTATTAAATGCTTTCTTTTATAAGTAGGCTTGGTCACGGTGTCTCTTCCCACAGTGGAAAAGTAACCACAGCACAGGTATTTTGACAAGGACTCAAACTTGGTCTCTAAGCAAAGGCTTCTTCTCCTGCCATCCCCAAATCTTGTAGCCTGATAACTGTATGGAGGTTTGTTCCATTATAAGTGACAGAGACTCAACTCAAATTAAACCAAGAAGGCACTTGTCCAAGTATGGCGGCATTTGTTGTGATCATAAAAAGCGAAAAAGTTATAAGAATATGTTCTGAAGCCGGGCAGTGGTGGCGCACGCCTTTAATCCCAGCACTTGGGAGGCAGAGGCAGGCAAATTCCTGAGTTCCAGGCCAGCCTGGTCTACAGAGTGAGTTCCAGGATAGCCAGGGCTATACAGAGAAACCCTGTCTCGAAAAACCAAAAAAACAACAACAACAAAAAAAGAATATGTTCTGATGGAATGTGGGGGAAGGGGGTGCCTCAGGTCCATGCGGAGGCATCCCTTCCCCCTGAGGGACCAGACACACAATGGTATAGTATAGAATAGAGTTTATTTAGGGCATGGGGAGGGGAGTTAAGAGGATAGCAGAGGCAGAGAAAGGCAGAGAGGAGAGAGTACAGAAGTGGAGGCTGGCAATGACCACGTGGAGAGAGGGGGGAAGGGAATGGGAGGGGCAAGCGGGAAGCAAGAGTAAGAGAGACGAGAGAGGAGGAGCCAAGCAGCCCCTTTTATAGTGGGCCAAGCCTGCCTGGCTGCTGCCAGGTAACTGTGGGGAGGAGCATACCTGGCAAGTGCCAGGAACTGTTGGGGTGGCGTTTAGACAGAATACCAACAGCATTGTCACATGGAATTTGGCACAGCTGGTGCTGGGTCTCTGAGACACAGCAAGGCTCCCCTGTCTCCATTTTCCTGCTCTTGAGATTCACTCTTCAAGCTGGCTCAGGTTGAGAGGCAAGGAAGGCCAGCCTTCGTCTCTCATCTTAGGAACCCCCGTATGAAGAGGAGGATGTTTCCCTTTGGTTTTCCTCCTCAGCTAATCCTTCTCCATTCCTGTACCAAACAGATGTGGCGAAGACTGATTGCTGGGGCTGGAGAGGTGGCTCAGTGGTTAAGGATGCTTTCTTCCCTTCCAACAGACCGAGTTCAGTTCCCATCACCAAAATGGCGGCTCACAACTGCTTGTAACTAACTAGCTGCAGGGGAGCCAATACCTATAGGCACCTACAGAACCCTCCAAGGGTCTCTGGCCCGCATGGACTCTTGTAAGGCTCACACATGGTGCACATGATGTCATGCAAATGCATGCATATACACATAAACAAAAAAATAAATCTTTTAAGGAAAAAAGTACTCTCAACTTGACAGCATTTAGAAACTTCTGGGTATATCTGGAACTCACTCTGTAGACCAGGCTGGCCTCGAACTCAGAAACCCGCCTGCCTCTGCCTCCCAAGTGCTGGGATTAAAGGTGTGCGCCACCACTGTCCGGCTTTGTGTAGTGTTTGAATAGGAATGGCCCTCACAGATTCATGTGTTTGAATGCTTGGCCCATAGTGGGTGGCACTATTAGGAGGTGTGGCCTTATTGGAAGAGATGTGGCCTTCTTAGAGGACATGACATGTGTCACTGTAGAGGCTGGGCTTTGAGGTCTCCTGTGCTCAAGTTATGCCCAGTGTGAAACATATCCATTCTCTCCCTTGCTGCCTTCCAATCAAGATGTAGAACTCTCAGCTCCTTCTCCAGCACCATGTCTGCTTGCACACTGCTATATCTCCCACCACGAAGGTAATGAATTAAACCTCAGAATCTGTAAGCCAGCCCAAATTAAATGTTTTCCTTTACAAGAGTTGCCTTGGTCATGGTGCCTCTTCACACTAACGGCATCCCTAACTAAGACAGCTGATCTCACCTGGCAAAATCCATTAAATGGGTTGGGTAATCAGCTGGTGAGCAGGATGCTTACCACCAGCCAGAATTCCACTTAGAAGATCTGGAAAGTTCTGAATTGTAGGTGTTACTGTCAGAGAGGCAAACCCTTTAGAATCTAAATTGCAGAGAGTTTATCCTGAGTGATAAGGGAGGTGTTGAATCTCATAGACAGAGAGCTCGAGATGATTGGCTGATGACGGTGGCAACTTCCAAGCACTTCAGACAGAAGTGCAGAGGAAAGCATGGGGCACTGACAACAACATCCTGTAGCTCTTTCCATGGCAATGGAGTGTTCCATTTCTGTAATATCCATTACAGTAACCACTGGCCACGTGTGGTTATTGAGCTTTTTTTTTTTTTCCTCCGAGACAGGGTTTCTCTGTGTAGCCTCGGCTGTCCTGGAACTCACTCTGTAGACCAGGCTGGCCTCGAACTCAGAAACCCGCCTGCCTCTGCCTCCCAAAGTGCTGGGACTAAAGGCATGCGCCACCACTGCCTGGCCGGTTATTGAGCATTAAAATGTGGCTTAGTAGCACCTTCCTGAGTTCCCAGTATTTAGGAAGCAGATCTGGAGCATCTCTGAGTTTGAGGCCAGCCAGGGCTACATAATGAGATCCTGTCATCTAAAGAAACAAAACCAACACCTATAATCCCAGCATATGGGATGAGTGCAAAGATGGGGATTCCTTCTTAGATTTCCCCCCCATTCTTTTCCTTAATAAATATACATTTGCTGAGCTTAAAAAGATTTAAAAAAAAAATCAACAATCAGGACCAGGCATTTGCCATCCCTAGAACCAAAATTAATTAATTAACTAATTTTAAAGACAAGATCTCACATGTAGCCCTGGCTGGCCTAGAACTTGCTATGTAGACCATGTTGGCCTTGAATTCATAGATATCCACCTGCCCGTGATTCCTGAATGCTAGGATTAAAGGCATGTGCCACCACAACCAGCTAGAAAAAATTTTTTTCTTGTTGTTTTGCTTTTCAAGACAGGGTTTCTCTGTATAGCCCTGGCTGTCCTGGAACTCACTCTGTAGACCAGGCTGGCCTCGAACTCAGAAATCCACCTGTCTCTGCCTCCCAAGTGCTGGGATTAAAGGCATGTGCCACCATTGCCTGGCTAGAAAAAATTTTTAAAGAAAATACAGGGTCTGTAAATAGGAGCTGGTCCAGCAAGTCAAAATGCTTCCTGTGCAAGCCTGTCAACCTGAGTTTAATCCCTGGAATTCAAGTGAAAATTAGCAATACACAACGTAGCAACACAAGAGAGACCCTGTCTTAAAGCAAAATAGGAGAGAACCAAAGTAAGAGGAAAGAACCAAGCAGAAGACACACAGGCACGCATGCACACACCACACACACGTACACACACCTTTTTTTAATTTAAAGGTTTATTTATTTATTATATATAAGTACACTGTAGCTGTCTTCAGACACACCAGAAGAAGGCATCAGATCTCATTACAGATGGTTATGAGCCACCATGTGGTTGATTGCTGGGATTTGAACTCAGGACCTCTAGAAGGGCAGATGGTGCTCTTAACTGCTGAGCCATCTCTCCAGCCCCCCCCCCAACTTTTAAATAAATAAATAATAATAATAAACATTGTCTATATACTCACTAGTTTGAGTCCACCTGGACTTCTTATATAAGACCCTGTCTCAATAAAATTAAAACCCAACACATAAAGGAATGCACACACATGCATACACATGTACACATACAAATCACACACACAAATGCATACATGCATTCACAGAGAAGTATGATTAGTACAACCAAGGAACTAAATTTGTCTTTATATTTAATTAAAAGTAATAGCCATCCACACATGGTTTCAGTAGCCATTACAGCTCGTGACTATATAGTAGACTCTAATTCTCAGGCAACATCCTTCCTCCATTCACATCCAGGCCTCAAAAGGAAAAAAAAAAAAATCAGATAAATTGGAACACAACATCCTAATTGGTGGTTGATGACAGGAAAGGCAGATGGAGCAGACTGGGAAACGAGGAAGACCTCTGCAGTTAACTTCCTTCCTACAGACAGACAGCAGCTGCTGAGCCCTGGCAATGGTCACCCACCTAGGTCCAAGAGGCATTGCCTATGGGAAAGACTTTACCAAAAGTCATATGAGGCTACCAGGTGGCCCTAAAGCCACTGTCCAGGGAGGAAGGAAATAACTCCCACCCACCCCCAAAAGCCCCAGAGGGAACACAACCCTCCTCCACCATGAGTTTGAGACCCCCATCCCATACTTGTCCCTCACTGTGGAAAGTATCTTATGTGGTGGCGGAGAACATGGGTCGCATGCCCATGAAGACAAATCCCTGCAGGATGTCAGTGCTACACGTGTTGATTGCACGCTTTCCAGGTCATTGGAGAAAAAGTGGAACTTATATAATTTCCTGTCCAAGAACAAGCTGTTACCTCACACAGTGGGCAACGATCCAGCTAGATAGTGGAGGATCTAGTCACAGCTTCCAGTCTTGAAAGGGACCTGCCTTGTTCCCGCAGCCAGGGCTTAAGTAACCGGCTCCAGATAACTCGGGAGACCCAAGCTAGCCCTGGACATGAGCACCAAGGTACAAGCTCATGTTTTGTTTTTGTTTTTTTATTTAAGTTTAAATTTTAATTTAAAGGAAATTAAATTTGAGGGCCAGGCATGCATGTCTTTAATCCCAGCACTGAGGAACAGAGGCAAAGTTCTGTGAATTTGAGGCCAGTCTGATCTACATAGTGAGTTCATAGAACAGCCAGAACTATATAAACAGATCCTGTCTCAAAAACAAACAAAAAAAGTTTGTTTTACTTTGAATTTAATTTTTTTTTTATTTTAAAAATGAGCTCATGGGGAAAGAAGTAGAATAATTATGCCCAGGATAACCTTGAACTTCTGATCCTCCTGTCTCTACCACCCTAGCACCTACATTACAGGTATGTACCATGACACCTGGTTTATACAGTGCATGGGCTTCCTGCATGGCGGGCGGGCCCTCTGCCTGCTAAGCTCCTTCCCCAGCTCCTGAGTGTATTTTAGAATAGTGACATTACCGCAGATTCACAACAGCCCAGCGAAGGAGACGATCCACACGCATATGGCTGTACCTGCAGTGGGTTATCACTCCTGTTGAAACAAAGAAAGTCTTGTGGGTACACCATAGGTGAACACTGGAGACATTATCCTACGTGAAATACATCAGTCCCAGAAGACAAAAGTTGCAGGAGCCCATCCAGATGAACGCAGCCAGACTCGGAGGAGCAGAACGTGGGATGGTTTCCCAGAGTTGCTGGGAGGTAGACATGGGATGTTAGCCCTCCAGGAGTTCAGAGTTTCAGTTTTATATGATGAAAAATGTTCTAGAACTCTGCTGTACAGTAATGGAAATAGTTAACACTCCTGAACTGTACACAAGATAGTTAAAATGGTAAACTATGGGTTTTTTGTTTGTTTTATGTTTTGTTTGTTTGTTTGTTTGTTTTCTGAGACAGGGTTTCTCTGTGTAGCCCTGGCTGTCCTGGAACTCTCTATGTAGACCAGGCTGGTCTTGAACTCAGAGATCTGCCTGCCTCTGCCTCCCAAGTGCTGGGATTAAAGGCATCTGCTACCATACCCAGCTATGTTATTTTTATCATAATTTTAAAATGTTAAATAAAATAAAAAACAAACATGTTCAACAAAAAATAAATTAAGCCTTTTACATTCCTATGATAGAAAATATAGTAATTGGAAAAGTATTTATTATAAATCTTATGAAGGTAAAATGTGTCTAATTTAAACATGGTATTATCGGAATTGAAAAGAGTAGCAGCAAGCAGCCCCTTGCCTCTCTCCAAGACAGCCAGGGTCTCACCAGCCTCTCTCCAAGACAGCCAGGGTCGCACCAGCCTCT
>NW_022196912.1:91537362-91541601 GCF_008632895.1 Mastomys coucha | reverse complement strand
AGGGTCGCACCAGCCTCTCTCCAAGACAGCCAGGGTCGCACCAGCCTCTCTCCAAGACAGCCAGGGTCATACCACTCTGAGCTGAGATGAACATTGTCCGATTACTAAGAAATCTGTGCTGGGCAGTGGGGGCGCACGCCTTTAATCCCAGCACTTGTGAGGCAGAGGCAAGTGGATTTCTGAGTTCGAGGCCAGCCTGGTCTACAGAGTAAGTACCAGGACAGCCAGGGTTACACAGAGAAACCCTGTCTCAAATAAATAAATAAATAAATAAATAAATAAATAAATAAATGTGTGGCTAAGTAACTATTTACCACCTTTAGTATGTAAATACAATACAGCCTTAGACCCAGCTTCTACCACTCTCTTGCTTTCATTTTATTTTTTGTTGTTTTGAATCAGGGTCTCTATTATATAGTTCTGGCTGTGCTAGAACATACTGTGTAGACCAGGCTGGCCTCAAACTCGTAGAGAGGAACTACCTGCTTCTGCCTTGCAATCTTAAGATTCAAGACATGAGCCTCCATGTCTATTTTTTTAATACTTTATATTTTTATTTGTGCTCCATTATTCTCTCTCTCTCATCCCCTTCCTCTGAATCCCTTCTTTTCTTAGCCAGCCCCCTCTTCTGCTGTTATGCCTCTGTGTGTGTTTCTATGTCTGACCCACTGGGTTTAATTAGAATTATCTACATGAATACTATGGGAAGCATTGTTGTTGGTTGGTTGGTTGGCAGGTTGGTTGGTGGGTGGGTGGGTTGGTTGTTTGGTGGGTGGGTGAGTGGGTTGGTTGGTTGTTTGGTGGATGGGTTGGTTGGTTGGTTGTTGGTTGGTTGTTGGTTAGTTGTTGGTTGGTTGGTGGGTGGGTGGGTGGGTTGGTTGGTGGGTGGATGGGTTGGTTGGTTGGTTGGTGATTGGTTGGTGGGTGGGTGGGTGGGTGGGTGGTTTGAGATGGAGTTCTTATGTAACCCAGGCTGGCCTTGAACTTCTGATCCTCCTGTTTCCACCCTCCTAGTAGTAGCTATGTGCCTCCAAGCCTGGTTTATGTGGTGTTGACGATAGAGCCCCGGGCTAAGCAAGTACTCTACCAACTGAGAAACATTTTCATTCTTCAATCTCTCTCTATTCAAAAGTATATTTATTAAAATTTTTTTGCATGTATGTCTGTGTACCCTACGAGTACTTGGTACCTGCAGATGCCAGAAGAAGATGTCAGATCTCCTGCAACTGAAGATACAGACCTTTGTGAGCTAGAGCCAAACCCAGATTCTTTTTTTTTTTTTGGTTTTTCGAGACAGGGTTCCTCTGTGTAGCTCTGGCTGTCCTGGAACTCACTCTGTAGACCAGGCTGGCCTCGAACTCAGAAATCCACCTGCCTCTGCTTCCCAAGTGCTGGGACTAAAGGCGTGTGCCACCACCACCCGGCTCAAATCCATATTCTTAAGAAGAACAGCAAATGGTTTTACCCTCTGAGCCTTCTCTCAGCCCTCAACCTTTTCTTTTTGGTGACTATAATGTTAAGTTTTTTGATTGTTTGTCATTGTAAACAGTGTGACGATATCACACTTGACGGTGGTTGGATCTGTTGTTAACGGTCTCCTCACTTTTAAAATGAGAGCTCTTACCTCCCCGCCCCAAGTGCTGGGATTACAAACATGCTCAACCAAGCCCAGTTTATGCATTTCTTTTTTTTCTTCAAAGATTTATTTGTTTGTTTTATGTAAGTACACTGTCATTGTCTTCAGACACCCCAGAAGAGAGCATCGGATCCCATCACATCCCATTACAGATGGATGTGAGCCACCATGTGGTTTCTGGGAATCAAACTCAGGACCTCTGGAAGAGCAGTTGGTGTTCTTGACCACTGAGCCATCTCTCCAGCCCCCAGTTTATGCATTTCTGAGGATTCAGTCCAGGATTTCTTCCATGCCAGGCAAACCCTCTACCAACAGAAAGACATCCCAAATCCCGCTAATTTCAGTTAGTTGGATATCTACATTTATACGCTTACAGTTGATAACATTTCATTTAATCTACCTTATTGACAACAGATGAATTTTCTAAATTGAAAACCATAGTGTTTACCTAAAAGCAAATGACTCTGTCAGTGTTGTCCCCCCTCTATGGATCCTGTGCCAGGACCTGTTCTATCAGTTACGGGGAGCATCTGCCCCCGTACAGGTGTTTGATGACGGTAAGGGATGGGTGTTTAATTTCCCCAGATTCTTCATGGCGAAAACAACAATAGAATCAAGGCTGAGATTATAGACAATTCCTTCCTAAACAAGATGAAATGCTGCGGTGTGGGACGGTCCCTTGTGATCCACCCAAATAAAAGCTCACCATCTTTCCCTAATTACCAGCTCCCTCCTTGGCTACTAAGTAAACTCTGCACACGTATTCCAGGGAGGGCCTCCCTTCTTATCTGATTGCTGTCTTCCTGCCTGCCAGGAAGGGTGAACCTGCTCTGAAGCACAGAACACCAGGAGCACCAGGCAGGGGGAGCCAGCAGGGCCACCAAGGGGAGGCAGCTCTTCTCTGGCTCCCAGCACACTGGACAGCCGTGCTGGCAAGGGCACACTGGACAGCCGTGCTGGCAAGGGCAGCAGGCAACAGCCAACCTTTCCTCCTGCCGTTGCTTCTACTAGGAGCCAGCACAGCCGTAGTGGCCACGCCTGAAGTGCCACTGTGTACCCTACAGGTCTCCACCTGCCCAGAGCCAGTGAGGGAAGGGGTGAGCGGTCAAAACAGCGAGGCGATCTTAGGAGTGTGCTCTCATCTGCTTCTAAATTCTGGGGTCGGCCTCGGCTGGGGAATGCTCACACAGCCCTTACTTTTCAGTCTCTGTTTGCTGCATGTCCAAATGTTTTACTCTGTGTCTTTATGCTCTCAGGCTTTCTAAGGGTAGGGCCGGCTCGCTGGTCTCTGCTCTACCCTCCCTGCCTGCCCATGACAGGCCCCATGTGTCTGCTGACCAAATAAAGCGTGGGGAAACACCCAGATGGCAGCTTTGGGCTTACAGTCAGTCTGTAACTATTCCCTGTCCTCCTATCCAGACAGCCACAGTTCACTGAATCCAACTGAAATACTAAGGAGCCTGGGAACGGTTGTCTCTTTCTCTCCAAAGCAAGAGACTTTGGGTTGGCATTGGGCACTAGGACACCCTGATGCCCTCCCAAACGTGCAGTAATGCCCATCAGACTTCTGGGTATCTGAGGTTATAGAAATTAAAAAATGGCGTTGGACAGATGGCTCAGAGGCTGGGGGCACTGGCTGCTCTTCCAGAGGTCCCAGGTTCAATTCCCAGCAACCACATGGCAGCTCACAACTGTCTGCAACTTCAGGATCTGACACCCTCACACAGACATACATGCAGGCAAAACACCAATACACATTGTCTTAGTTAAGGTTTTACTGCTATGAACAGACACCATGACCAAGGCAATTCTTATAAAGACAACATTTAATTGGGGCTGGCTTACAGGTTCAGAGATTCAGGCCATTATCATCAGAGTGGGAGCATGGCAGCATTCAGGCAGGCATGGTACAGGAGAGGGTGAGAGTTCTACACCTTCATCTGAAGGCCACTAGAAGAATGGCTTCTAGGCAGCTAGGATAAGGGTCTTAAAGCCACGCCCACAGTGATACACTTTCTCCCACACGGACACATCTCCAAATAGTGTCACTCCCTAGGCCAATCATATTTAAACTACCACACACATAAAATAAATAATTATATTTTTAAAAGTAAATTTAAAAAATGCAGCCAGGCGGTGGTGGCACATGCCTTTAACCCCAGCACTCCGGGAGGTTCATCCTGGTTTACAGAGTGTTCCAGGACAACCAGAGCTGCACAGACGAAAGAAAGAAAGAAGAAAGAAAGAAAGAAAGAAAGAAAGAAAGAAAGAAAGAAAGAATGAAAGGAAAAAAGAAGTAGATTAAAAACAAAGACTCAGAAACAGAAAAGCTGACCCTGGATGGTGGGATCTCTGGGTGTAGAAACAGTATCAACAAAAGCAAGTTGCACATTACCAGTACACCTAGCTGGTGCCTTCTGCAGACTCTTCAACTATAGTTGATCCCCTCAGGCTTCTTATTAAATTTCTGAAGGAAATAAAATTTGATAACTTCCATGAATCATAGTCCTGTTTTCAAAAGATTTTATGTGCAAAAAGATCTTGGCCTTGTGTTTGGTGGGCTAGCGGGCATGACAACCCAGAGACTGCTATAGCCCACCCCC
>NW_022196912.1:91528257-91537278 GCF_008632895.1 Mastomys coucha | reverse complement strand
CCCCCCACACCTATGGCTGGTGGCATTGTCTTCCTAAAGGACTCTTTTTTTTGGTTTTTCGAGACAGGATTTCTCTGTGTAGCCCTGGCTGTCCTGGAACTTACTCTGTAGATTGGGCTGGCCTCGAACTCAGAAATCTGCCTGCTTCTGCCTCCCAAGTGCTGGGATTAAAGGCGTGCACCACCACCGCTCAGCCCTAAAGGACTCTTGGTGGTAGTGTCACAATCTATGGAGTCTCTCCTAGTGCCCATGTCATATCCTGGCCTCGTGGTTTGGTTTGTCTTTGGATAAGGCTGAGAGACTGTAGATGTTCAGCCAAGTAAGCAGAAGGGCAGGGAAAAAACTTACCCAGGAATCAGCTTCAGTGGGCAGCTGGCCAAGTTAGTCCTGGATTATAGTCTTGGCCCAAACAGCTCTCAAATGATCAACATGTCTGCGTGCAGAGCCCAGCATAGTCTGTGTTGGAGGCCACCTAGGCAAAAATGACAACCCGCACACCGGAGTGTTATCTCAAGTGAGACAATTAGAAATTTAAATATACGTTCCTTAGCTTTGGGACCTCTAAGATCCGTGATTTTAAAGTTAGATGGGTATAAATGAAACCAGAGAGCTTCTTCACGGTGTCTGTTTGCATTTGGTCACATGGCCCTGTCATTATTTGTCACCTGTGAAGCCATCTCAAACCCTGGTACTTTGGGTTTGCCTTAGTTAAAAGGGCCTTTCACTCTGAAAACATTTGACTTTGTGATGCAATGTTGGTTTTTATGACAAAGTTGTTGAGAGGAAGGAAGATAGAAACATGTCATGCAAGTGTTACAGCTCTTTTAGAATTTGTCTAGCAGGTTTTCTGACTTTGGTCGGAACCCCCCCCCCCCAAAAAAAAAGAAAAGAAAGGAAACATGTCATGCTCTTCTGTTTTTTTTGTGTGTGTGTGTTTTTTTGGTTGTTTGTTTGCTTGTTTGTTTGGTTTTTGGTTTTTCAAGACAGGGTTTCTCTGTATAGTCCTGGCTGTCCTGGAACTCACTTTGTAGACCAGGCTGGCCTCGAACTCAGAAATCTGCCTGCCTCTGCCTCTCAAATGCTGGGATTAAAGACATTTGCCGCCACCATCATCCAGCTACACATCAGGTTTTTAACAGGTAGCACATTAAGGGTCTAGAGTCTGTCTTCTGTGCCCTTGGATGGTCACTACCTTCAGTGTGTATTTTATGATACTTATAGTATTAATGGGCAAAATCACATTTATATGGACTAATATCTATAAAAAATTTTCATTACAGCTTTGTTTGAAATATAAAAAACTTGGGCTGGAGAGATGGCTCAGTGGTTAAGAGCACTGACTGCTCTTCCAGAGGTCCTGAGTTCAGATCCCAGCAACCACATGATGGCTCACAAAACAAGTTCCAGGACAGCCAGGACTGTTGCATGGAGAAACTCTATCTTGAAAAATACAAACAAAAATAAAAAAGAAATATCAAAAACTTTCAAAATAGAATAAATGTGTCATCCATTGAGAACTGGTTACATAGATGATGTATGGACTTCCACAAAATGGAATTCAATGTGACAGAAAACAATGAGAAAGTCATTTGGTCCTGATGATCTGGATTATTCTCTAAGAATCATGGTCAATGAGGGGCAGGCAAGGCACTGGACAGATTATAGAGTACATTATCATCTATGGAAAAGGGAAAAACAATAGTATATGTTCTCTGTGTGTGAAAATGTCTCCAATTAGAAACATGAAAATTGCCAGGTGATGGTGGTCTATGCCATTAATCTTAGCACTCAGGAAGCAGAGTCAGGTGGATTTTATGAGTTCAACCCCAGCCTGGTCTACAGAGCAATTTCCAGAACACCCAGGGCTACACAGAGAAATCCTGTCTTGAAAAACAAAGTAAAACAAAACAAAAGCAAACAAACAAAAAGAAAAAAATATAAGAATCTGAGTTGGGGAGATAATTCAGTAGGTAAACATACTTTCCACCAAGCCTGAAAAATCTGTGTTTGAGCCCTGGACCCATGTGACAAGAGAAAACCATTTCCTATAAGTTCTCCTCTGACCTCTACACATGTACTGTGACATGTGTATGCCTACACACACAGACACACACACATATACACACACACAAACACACACACAAACACACACAGATATACACACAAACATATACATACATAGACACACACACAAATACACACAGACACACACAAACACACAGACACACACAAATACACACAGACACAAACACACACAGAGACACAGACACACACACAGATACATACAGACACACAAACACACACAAACAGACACATACAGATACACAAACACAGACACATACAGATACACAAACACAGACACAAATACACACAAAGACACAGACACACACACACACAAACACACAAACAGACACACACACACACACACACACAATGCAGTAAGAAACTTAACAGTGTGGTAGTGGCTGGAGAGGTGGTCCATGATTAAGAGCACTGGCTGCTCTTGCAGAGGACTTGGGTTCCAGGACCCACATGATGACCAACAACTGTCTGTAACTACAGGTCCAGGGGATCCAACTCTGGTGGCCTCCTCAGGCACCAGGCATGCATGTGCTGCACATAGATACACTCAGGCCATAATGCCATGTGTATTAAATAAATAAAATAAATAATAAATTAATAACAACAACAACAATAATAACAAGAAGAAGAAAAGAAAAAAGGAAAAGAAGAAAGGAGGAGGAGGAGAGGGAGAGGAAGAGGAAGAGAAGAAGGAGAAGGAGAAGGAGGAGAAGGAGAAGGAGAAGGAGGAGAAGGAGAAGGAGAAGGAGAAGGAGAAGGAGAAGGAGAAGGAGAAGGAGAAGGAGAAGAAGAAGAAGAAACACAAGAACCTGAGAGGCTATCAGTGGCTCAGGCATGCAGTCATGGAACTAGGAAGGCAGAAACTGGAAGTTTCCGACCCAGTGTTAGGTATGCATATGTTGAACATGTGTGTTACTAAAACAGTACATGCATTGTGATCAGGCTATGATGTAATTTCCCACTGCTAATGATGGAGCTAGCCTTGTATTCACATCTTTTCTGCCAGGGTAGACTGTGCCCTCTGAACCTTGAGACAATGGAGACATGGGAAAGTGCATTGTGAGAGTGACCAAAGTTGAAAATATCATAAAGTCAAAAGTCATCTAACACCCTAGTCTGTGACCATCACTTAGCAGCATACAGTCCACGGTGTTGATTGCTTCTTTTGGTGGCCAGGGCCTTTTCCTGGCCATGGCCTAACTTCACAAAGAGACCAAAGTACTACATGCACTTTAAAAAGTATACTGTTGGGCTGAAGAGAGGGCTCAGCAGTTTTAAGAGCACTCAGCACTCTTGCAGAGGACCTGGGTTCATTTCCCAGCACCACAACCACCAGTTCTCACAACCACCTGCAATTCCAGTTCCAAGAGGTCCTGACACACTCTTCTGGCCTCTGAACACACATGGTATACAGACATAAATGCAGGCAAAACAGCCATACTCATAAGATAAAAATAGATGAAACCTTTTTAAGATTACTATTTGACAATTTCATACATGTATATGATGCGTTGTGGTCCTTCTCACCTTTATTACTGTCTCATTCCGCTCTCACTGAACCCCCTCTTCACAGCAAGGCCCACATACCCTCGTGTCCTTTGGGGTGCTGGGAGTCACTGGGTTGTATCAGCACAGGTGGGAGGTTTACTGAGCAAGAACAGCTTAATAGTGGGTACACAGCTAGAAAGTGGCTCCCCTCTCAGCAGCCACTAACTGCCAGTAGCTCCTTGAGGAGGGTTAGGGCCTCATGAGTCTCTTTTTCTTCCATGATCGTTGACAGAATTGGGTATGCCCCACAACCACAGCCACAGTGAACATGTGACCACCATGACTCATTTCCATCCCTGATTTTATGTTTTTCAACCCCCAGTTTCTTGATGTCCCCCGAGCCTTGCAGAAGGGTGCCTTAATTACTTTTCCTTTTAAAATATTTCTAAAGTTTTATTTATTTATTTTTAACATATGGGTGCTCTGTCTGAATGTCTCCCTGCCAGAAAAGGGCATCAGATCCCTTTGTAGATGGCCACAAACCACCAGGTGGTTGCTGGGAATTGAACTCAGGACCATTGGAAGAGTAGCCAGTGCTCTTAATTGTTGCGCTGTCTCACCAGCCCTTAGTTACTTTTCTATTGCTGTGAAGAGACACCGGGACCGAGGCAACTTATTGAAAGAAGAGTTTATTGGGGCTTATGGTTTCAGAGGGTTACGATCCATGACCAGCATGGCAGGAAGCATGGTGAGAGGCAGAGGAGAAATGATGCTGGAGCAGTCAGTCACCTAGAGCTTGAGAGACAACCACAGGGCAGAGAGAGAGGGGCTCAGAATGGCAGGAGTCTTTCGAAACCTCAAAGTCCACTCCACTCCTCCCACAAAGTCAGACTCCCCAATCCTTTCTAAACAGTTCCACCAACTGGGAACCAAGTATCCAACCAAATATATGAGTCTATGGGGTCTGTTCTCCCTCAAACCACCATGGAGGGTGATATCAATGTTTTTGGGCTAGGTACTCAACAGTCACTAATTCTTGGCAATTTGACCAGTTACAAGTATTTGCATTAGCAGACACCCAGTACAAAGAGAAGCTTCTCTGGCCAAGGCTGAGAGCAGTACCAATCTTTGGGCCTAATAAATATTTAGAAGGCAGCCGTACATCATGTGGGTCCCCCTCCCTACGGAGCCTAGGATCTCCCCAAGCCTTTTGACATTGACAGGTTTGCAGTAATCACATTCCCAAGTTCAGATTTTACTGAAGGAACATCACTTTTGTACTAGTGTAACGCTGGAAACCCCAAGTCTAACCATGAGAAGTCCGGGACCAGCTGGAATCATTGTTTGGTGGTAAGCAGGTGGCTCGTCTGTGCAGGGCCCCTAGTTCCAAACTCAGCACTGAAAAAACAAAACAAAACAAATCAGAAAAACCCAAGGACTGTCTAAAAAGAACACGGAGCAATGGAATGTGTAGCCTTTTTTGTTGTTGTTGTTTTGGGTTTTTTTTTGTTTTTTTGTTTTGTTTTGTTTTTTTGAGACAGGGTTTCTCTGTGTAGCTCTGGCTGTCCTGGAACTCACTCTGTAGACCAGGCTGGCCTCGAACTCAGAAATCCACCTGCCTCTGCCTCCCAAGTGCTGGGATTAAAGGCGTGTGCCACCACTACCCAGCATGTGTAGCCTTTTGAACAAAGCACGTCTAAGGTCGTGCTCCAGAGGCCTAGGAGGTCTGCCTGGAGGAAGCTAACCACTGTGATGAGAAAATAATATGACAGAAAGTTGTTTGGGAGCCTGTGTAGGTCATAGAAAGAAGGCTGGGAAGGCCTGGGGAGAGCTACCTGGGATACAGGAACTACCCAAGTACCTGAAGAGAAGGCCAGAGACTCTGAGAAGCTGGACGGGCGCTCCTGTGCCTGGCACTGCTGACACTAGTGCCTCAGGCACAGGCTCGACCACCTTCTTAGGCCCATTGGTAGGGCCTCCCTCAACTTTCTAGACCAGAAGAGTTGAGTGTTGGTAAATGAGGGGCATCAGCATACCAACAAAACCCGTGGGAACAGGCCAGGGAACAACTGCCCCTCACATGCTCAGAAGGGCCCACCCCACCCTGGCTTTGATGTGGAAACTTCTGCTATCCAGTTCTGTAGACAGTGAACAGCTATTGCTGGAATGTAAGCACCCCAGCTTCGGAGTCTAGGATAGCAGCGGAGACATTATAATACCATGGTGAAAACACCTTCTGAGCTTGACCCAGGCTCTACCATTTGGACTTGCCATCAAGTTCCAGACCGACAGTTCTCAGCATGGCTGAGGGTACACTGAGCTGTGGGACAACTGGGAATCATTGGCTGTGTGCCAGCACATGCTACAGGCTTAATAACCCATGCCATGGTTCTTACTAAGAACAAAGCCATTTCCAGGGTCTTTATCAAAATTCCTGGTGACCAAATTCCTCCAACTTATAGAGTCCAAACAGGAGATGCCAGGAGGGTCGAAGAAAAAAATAAAAAGGTCATCCTGGGGAGAGCCTGCTGGGCTAGACGGACTGGAGAGATGGCTCAGTGGTTAAGAGCAGCTCTGGAGGACATAAGTTCCCATGCTGTGTGGGAGGCTACTACCATCAGCTTCAAGAGAGCTGATGCCCTCTTCTGGCCTCCACGGGCATTCAGACAGGCGTGATGTACACACACACACACACACACACACACACTGAAATACACATACACGTAGTAAAAACACATCTTTAAAAAACACCAAGAAGAGAGCTGGGGAGATGGCTCAGTGGTTAAGAGCACTGACTGTTCTTCCAAAGGTCCTGAGTTCAATTCCCAGCAACCACATGGTGGCTCACAACCCTCCGTAATGAGATCTGACGTCCTCTTCTGGTGTGTCTGAAGACAGCTACAGTGTACTTACATATAATAATAAATAAATTAAAACAAAACAAACAAACAAAAAAAAAACACCAAGAAGATGGGCTGGTGAGATGGCTCAGCGGGTAAAAGCATCGACTGCTCTTCCAAAGGTCGTGAGTTCAAATCCCAGCAACCACATGGTGGCTCACAACCACCCGTAATGAAATCTGACGCCCTCTTCTGGTGGTCTGAAGACAGCTACAGTATAGTCATTTATAATAATAAATAAATCTTAAAAAAAAAAAAAGATTAAAAAAAAAGCCCCAAGAAGATTAGGGCTAGAGAGACAGCTCAGTGGTTAAGAACACTTGCTGCTCTTGCACCAGGGTGGTTCCAGCATCCTCATGGAAGCTAACAACCATTTGCAGCTCCAGTTCTAGAGGATCCAATGCCTTCTTTTGGCCTCTGAAGGCAATCTAAACATGTGGTATACGGTCAGAACTATCCACATACATAAAATATAAATCTTTAAAAAGCAAAAAGCCTGTAGCAAATGAAATATGGCCTGGGCAAAAGAGCCTGCTCCCGGGAAGGGAGAAGAAGGAGACTAGTCTGAGAGGAAAGACCTGACAGGGAGCAGAGCCTAAAGAAAGGACACCCAGACCCTGAGCCACTAAACACTGTCCCTGCCAGGCCTCTAGCAATAACTCCTGGCTAGGGAGGTACCTCTAGGGGGGATGTGCAGACCATAAACATTGCAATCAGTGAGGCCGGAGTCACCAGACCTGCAATAATACGCCTTTCTGCCTTGCTGGAGAGAGAGGGCATTGTGTCTGTCAGCTGTGTCCTGAGACTTGTAGTGAAGCTCGCCTCTCAGAAAGGCTTGATTGTCTTGAGCAACCTCCACAGCCTGGGGCTTCTACCCAGTCCATTACAGCAAATTTACAAAGAGAGCCACTCTCAGGGGACAGGGTCCTTGTAATCCTCAGCCTCAGCTGCCTGGAGGAGTCCAGGTAGCAAAGAGATGCAGGCTGCTGAGGCGGATGCTTTGGGACAACCTAGCTAAGTCAGAACTGGGGAAACGTTTCCCGTGCTGTGGAGAGACTCTCAAACCCAAACCCACACCCAGAACGTCTGTTAGGAAACTTGGTGGTTAGGAGCAGAGGTGTGGAGTCAGAGTTCTCGGGTTAAAGTCTTTCCCCCGAGGCAGTTACGACTAATGATTTAGGGCAGAACTGAAGATAAGACATAGTTTCCATGTGACTGAAGAAAAGGCAGTATGGAGATTGAGTGCACTGATAGCTGATCTGGAGTCTGTATTGCTCCACGCGTGGGAAGGAAAGCAAAGCTTCCCTCTTCTACAGTGGCTCTCGACCTGTGTGGGTCACAGTCCCTTCGGGTGTTGCATATCACATATCTTGCATATCAGATATTTACATTTATATTACATTATGATTCATAGCAGTAGCAAAATTACAGTTATGAAGAACCAATGAAGATAAGTATATGGCTGGGGTCACCACAACATGAGGAATTGTATTAGAAGGTCACAGCATTAGGAAAGTTGAGAGCCACTGGTCTAGTAGGAGATCTGTACCTTGTCATTACTATAGGGCGCCCGGTCCTGGCTCCTTGCCTTCTCTCTGCCCATGGAGTGTTAAGAGATGAGGAGGGGGACCTCTTTTTGCAGAGCCCTCTTCTCTCCAGCAAGAATCTCCACCAGGAGATAATATTTAGTGCACTGCCTAAAATCATTCCGGGCGATAACTCTGCCATGTTTTTCCCCTCCTCCTAGAAATTTGTCACCTCTCTGTTGCAGAGAGAGGGTCATGAAGAGTACACAGGGACGCCTCCTCTGCCTGCCTCTGCTTTGCCTCCCACGGTTCTCGCTGAGTCTCCGACTGGCCCGGTTCTCTGGACATTCCCACTATCTCCTCCTCTCTAGGCATTTGGAAGGGCCAACACCCTCTTTGCAATCATCAACCAAATAAACTTCCAAAAAGCCCTGGGAAGCCAGGCACAGCCTCTCCTCCCTCCTGCTGCTCCAGACCCTGCAGGAATTGGGAGGGAACGGGCCTGCCTGCTGGGCTCCTGCCCAGTCCTGAGCTAGGCTGGGCCAAGGGCCTCTCTTTCTCCCTCCCCCACAGACACACAGGGCTTTATACTCAGATTATGCCATGGAAACTATGTGCTCGCTCTGCCCTATTCACATGGCCTCAGAAGAAGAAAATAACAGAGCCTTGCCCCTCTGTGAGACACGCAGTCCTAGCAGACCCTAGTTACCAAAGCAGGCCTCTTCTGTGAAACAGGTCCTTGTGAAAATCTCAGGAGGACCTTCCTGAGGGGGTGCCTCATAATTGTTCCCCTCCTCCATCCCTCAGACATCTGCCTCCCTCTCCTCAGCATTGGAGGGTCCAGGCACCAGAGCATGCTGCCTTATATGGCAGTAATCTTATGAGAAAGATTTTATTTCCCTCTCTACTGTCATCTGCCTTTAGCCCCTCCCCATGGACAGAGTCAGCGAAGCTGCCACCTCCACAGCCTCCACCACCTCCACCTCCACCTCCACCTCCACCACCTCCACCACCTCCACCTCCTC
>NW_022196912.1:91524953-91527561 GCF_008632895.1 Mastomys coucha | reverse complement strand
CACCTCCACCTCCACCTCCACCTCCACCTCCACCTCCACCGCCTCCACCACCTCCACCACCACCACCTTCTGTATGGCATTGTTTTATGTGATCTCCACTAACTACAGATGGCCATTTACATGTAATGTTAATAAACATTTAAATTAAAATAAAGTCACCGGGCAGTGGTGTCGCACGCCTTTAATCCCAGCACTTGGGAGGCAGAGGCAGGCAGATTTCTGAGTTCAAAGCAAGCCTGGTCTACAGAGTGAGTTCCAGGACAGCCAGGGATACACAGAGAAACCCTGTCTTGAAAAAAAATAAATAAATAAAAATTAAGTCCCAGATGAGCACAGCGGTGTATACTTACAGGTCCTGGAACCTGAAAGGCTAAAGCAGGAGAATCACTTAAGGAATGAATTCAACTTCAACTAGGGAGCACAGTGAGACTCTATCTTAAGGAATAAGATAGCGACGCTATTAAACTCTAGCTTAATGCATAAAACAACCTATTAATTTCTTCAGGTTCATTAGCCAAATTTCAAAGTGGCTATGAATGACTACTATACTGGACACCTACCTCCAAAACAGCAGAATATTCTGTAGGATAGCTTTGCCCCGGACCAATACCCAGAACTCCCTACAAATGACCATAATTCACTTGAATCTGTAATGGTGTCTAGCCTAGGCCTAAGTTCCTAGGGCCATACTCCACAGCGATAGGGTACACAGTCCTAGATCTCAGGGTCTAAATGGGATCTATGGATGGATCTGGGACTTGTGACTTAGAGAGTCCATGGGCTCCATCAAGGTTCAGAACACCCTCGGGGCAGATAGAAAGGGAAATGATGTCGTCTTCCTGTGCTGTCCCACTGCCTGGGGGACTTTATAGATGCTAAACCGCCAGCCTCAATCCTAGCCTTCCAGGGGGACTAAGAAAGAATGCTTCTTTTCTTCTTCTTTTTCTTTTTTCTTTTTGGTTTTTCCAGACAGGGTTTCTCTTTGTAGCCCTGGCTGTCCTGGAACTCACTCTGTAGACCAGGCTGGCCTCGAACTCAGAAATCCGTCTGCCTCTGCCTCCCAAGTACTGGAAGAATGCTTCTTAAGGAACGAAGAAAGGACATATTTTACTTATTACTCAACTAATAGTTGATCGATTGATTTGAGACAGAGCCTCACCTGATAGCCCTGGCTATACTAAAGTTCCCTATGTAGCCTAAACTGACTGTGGATTTAAGGTAATCCTCCTGCCTCACCTTCCCAATTGCTGGGATTACAGGTGTGATCTTTCATGCCTGGCTCAAACTTTCAAGAACATTTTAATTATATCTGTTTAGCTCTGCGTGTGTGTGTGTGTGTGTGTGTGTGTGTGTGTGTGTGTGTGTGTGGTGTATTGTAGGTTTTCCTTTGACCATATTAGCCCTGGGATAGGTGAGAGTAAGGAGGCAGAACAGGGCCCAAGTTTAGAAGCACAGAATTCTGCTGATAATAAATGGAACACAGAAACAGCAAAGGTCTTAGACCCAGATTCTGTCTCTTCGAAACCTCTGGCCCCGGCTCTCCTCTTCTCATTCTACCTGTTCCTGGGCTGGAACTTGAGTGTGTGGTCAGAAGCAATCAGAGGACAGCTTGCAGGAACTGGTTCCACCCTTCTCCCATGTGGGTCTTGAAGACTGAACTCAAGTCATTGGGCTTAGTGGCAAGCATGGTACCTACTGAATCATCTCACCAGCTCCAAACTTTCAAAATTTTAAGCTTTTTTTTTTTTTTTTTTGAGACCAAATTTGAGACACTGTCTACTTCACCCACTTAAAGCATGTAAGTCTGTGGTTTTCCAAAATAGTCACAGAGTTTCGCGGCGTCACCGGTCAATCAAAGAGTGTTTTCATGACCTCAGGAAGAAACCTCATGCTCTTTCATTACCCCTAATGGCTGGACATTAATGTAGAGGCAGACAGACTCTTCTGGGGTGTTGGCCTGCAAGTGTGAACATGAGCTTGTCTACTGGCCTCCCTCTGTGGTCATGAGACCAACCAGGTGTGTTCCCATCCCGCCCACAGTGGGCACACAGTGGGCACACAGTGGGTACTCGCTAGACATTGCTGGCTTTGATGTTGTAGACGCTTTCCTTCTGGCACGGGAGGAGACAGGCCATACTGGGCAGAATGAAGAGGGGTATGAGAATCCTGTGAGCAGCCACGGGGCCACTGAGCCTAGCGGAGATCGGGGCCGAAGTGGGTGGGTTAAGTTTGATTGCAAGCATATTATTACGCAGCAAGGAGACTAGACACATGGGGCCAAAGTTCCAAAAACTGAATCCCTAGTCGCAGGATGTGGGGTAACAGCGAGGCATGGCTATCCAGAGCACAGACACCCTCAAGTCAGTACGGGAGCAGGCCTAAGAGAACTCTGGGTCTTGTAGGTCTGGGATCCTGGGCTTGGAGCTGTCACCGGTGGGAGGTTTTGAAGAGACACAGAATCCAGATCTGCAGACTTTGCTGTTTCTCTGGTCGTTTTATCAGCAGTGGAATTCTGGCTCCTGTTTTTCTAAACTCAGGGTCTGACCCCTGTTCTACCTCTGTCCTCCTTCCTACCTGCTCCAGGGCCTGAGTCTCTCTGAGGAGGGGG
>NW_022196912.1:91519020-91524943 GCF_008632895.1 Mastomys coucha | reverse complement strand
GGGGGGGGGGAGGAGAGGGAGGAGAGGGGCGTGTCACAGACAAGACAGACTAGGAGGCTGGCTGACATTTGGCTTGCACAGCAGAGAGTCTAACAAGTAAGCCTAATGAGCCTAAGAACTATTCCAGCAGGTCCAAACAGGCCTGGGGGAGGTTTCAGGAGCTGTGGCCCAGGCCACAGTGCTGCATGAACAAAGCTCTTGGCATTGAGTCAGGCAGAAGACCATGCTGCCCCGAACCTCCCTGGGCTGGGCTTGTGTTGGATGATTTCTAAGCCATTGATAATTGGGATGGAGGATCTGGAGGAGAGGGGTTGGAAGAGTGGGAGGGGCCAAAGGGAGGGGACATCTGATGTCTCCAGTGACCAAGAGATCATTTGTCTTAGTAGTAGAGAGGAGAAGAAAAGTGGCCTCTCTCCCCAAGAGGGGGAAGGAAGGGACTCACATGGTGTTTCTATGTGCTTGGCACTGTCCAAGTGCCCTATAGATGCTAGGGACCCCCCCACCCCCCCCCGGCGGTCATGCATCTTGCAAGAAGTGGAAAGAGACTTAATCTGGCTCTGTGGATCCCAGGCCAGGTTTGCGCCATCTGCGGCCGTTGCCCTTACACCTGTGTTGCTTATTTCCTGAGGCACCCACTGGGAGCATGGAGGAGACCTCTGTGCCTGATGAGCAGCCACACAGCTTGCCCCCAGGAAGTCTCACTGACAGGGTTCAATCTTCACCTGTGTGTCTGAAGGGTCCAGAATGTCTCTGTCACTCCATACAGAGGTCTCAGGAGGTAAATGGGTAAGGGTCTAATAAATCAGAGTAACTTCTTTTTTTTGGTTTTTTGAGACAGGGTTTCTCTGTGTAGCCCTGGCTGTCCTGGAGCTCACTCTGTAGATCAGGCTGGCCTCGAACTCAGAAATCCTCCTGCCTCTGCCTCCCAAGTGCTGGAACTAAAGGCGTGAGCCACCACCTCCCGGCCAGATAACTTCTGAATCTCAGAGTAGACGTTTTGTTTGGAACAGTGAAACCGTCCCTGTGATGCTGAGAATGGGAGCAGGCTAGATAGATCGGCTGGGCCTCAGACAAATCAACAAGGAGCTGGTGGGGCCTGTATTCAAATGTGTTCCTCAGCATTGTTATTACAGGTGCCAGCTGCTCGGTTGACCCTGTGTACCTCATTAGAGTCACACAGGTAAGAGAAACAATCAAGTTTCACAAAAAGCTCATTGTGGACTTGACCCATTTTCCAGCTCGAGACTAAGTTATATCCAGGAGCTGAGCTAAATTTCTGCCTCTAGTGTCTTCCCACTGACCCCTGCCCATACCTGGCCGGCATGCCCTTCTCCCTCTGACATACCTGGCTCCCTCCCTGCATCTAATGGCTCTGAAGAGCAGTGAAAGAAGCTAGCAGCAGAAGACCAGGCCTCCTTATGTCACCAGCTGTGATGTGAGGCAGACTGAGTGAATTTCTCCGTCCTGAAGAATACACTGAAGTATTGACCAAGTACTTGACCAGCGGTGTCAAGGTCTCTTCTAGCTCCTGGGCTGGTGCTCATCACCATGTACCATCATTGGACTGGCTGTGCTGCCTGCCAGGAGAACTAAGGTTGCTCTTGCCTATGGCTGGCTCCAAGTAGTTCTAGGAGGCCAGCACCCAACAGAGGCAAGTTGACACCATGCTGACCAGAGGTAGAGATCTTTCTGGAGGGACGAGAAAGAAATCTCAGAGTGAATGCTGACTGACAGGAAAGGAAGAAGGGACCTCATAGCCAGGCAGTGGTGGCTGATGGCTTTGGAGCACTTGAGAGGCAGAGGCAGGTTGATCTCTGAGTTTGAGGCCAGCCTGGTCTACAGAGTTCCAGGACAGCCAGGGATACACAGAAAAATCCCATCTTGAAAAACAAAGAAGGAGGAGGAGGGGGAGGAGGAAGAGGAGGAGGAGGAGGAAGAGAAAGGAAGGAAGGAAGGAAGGAAGGAGGAAGGAAAGAAAGAAAGAAAGAGAGAAAGGAAGGAAGGAAGGGAGGAAGGAAGGAAGGAAGGAAGAAAAAAGGAAAGAAAGAGAAAAAGAAAATCAGGGAAAAAAGAAGGGACTTGAGGGTCAGAAGAAACAGCGTGCATATAAAGTGAATTACATTGGAAAATTGTCATGTGCTGTTCAAACTTGTTGAGAGCAGATTCTGGGGATAAAGAAGCCTTTCGTTGTCTCCTCTAAACCCCAAGTTCTGGGTCAGGCTGGTCCCCTGACCACCTGAGAACAGCAAGAACCATGACATAGAAATGTCTATAGCGGGAACAGGAACTAGGAGTTCAGCTATGGAGAGAAAGCTCAATCAGGAACTCCAGCTGGTAGCCTCGGTTTCTCCAGTCAGTTTCTGTGGGATGTTGTAACACCTCCCCCCACCTTAGATAGTGTTATCTTTGTTTACTCTCAGTCGGGGTACTCTAGCCTGCTCTGCCGGATATTGTAAGTGCCCGCTTTGCTTGTATTCATCTGCCACTTGTTATTCATACTTTTTATTTTGTTTGCTATACACTTAGTAAACTTATTCATTCAAATCTAGAAGTCTAAGTATCATAGATCATTCCTTGGATTGTACAGAACAGTGTACAAAGGCAGGGATAAGGACCAGGATGCCAGAGCCAGACATTGTAAATCAGCCAAGGTAGTTGGAACAGAGACTCCGGTGTGGAGTGTTAGGAAGCAAGACAGAATATCTGGAGACAGGAATATCCATTAGAAAATCCTTGAGTTTGAGGCCAGCCTGATCTACAGAGTGAGTTCCCGGACAGCCAGGGCTACAAATCCTATCTCAGAGAAAACAAACTAAGCAAGCTGGAATTAGAAAATTATCTCAGGGCTGGTGAGATGGCTTAGCGGGTAAGAGCAGGTAAGACCTTCCAAAGGTCCTGAGTTCAAATCCCAGCAACTACACGGTGGCTCACAACCACCCCTAATGAACTGAGCGAGAGAGGTTGACTGGAGCGAGCAGAGGTCCTAAATTAAATTCCCAACAACCAGATGAAGGCTCATAACTATGTGTATACATATACATAAAATAAATAAATAAATCTATATTAAAAAGAAAAAATTATCTCTGTCACCCAGCTAAGAAAGACTGATAAGGAAGGAGAAAAGGCAACATAAAACTTCTGGTGCAGGCTGCAGAGGTGGCTCAGTGGTTAAGAGCACCGACTACTCTTCTAAAGGTCCTGAGTTCAAATCCCAGCAACCACATGGTAGCTCACAATCATCCGTAATGAGACCTTACGCCCTCTTCTGGTGTGTTTGAGGACAGCTACAGTGTACTACATATAATAATAAATAAATCTTTAAAAAAAAAAGACTTCTAGTTCATGGTAGTTTGAATAAGAATGGCCCCTAAAGGCTCATGTATTTGAATGTTTAGTCACTGGAGAGGGACTCTATTTGAAAGAATTATAAGGATTCAGAGGTGTGGCCTTACTGGAGGAAGGGTGTCACTTAGCGGGGGCAGCTTTGCTGAGTCTCCTCTCTCTCTCTCTCTCTCTCTCTCTCTCTCTCTCTCTCTCTCTCTCTCTCTCTGCCTACAGAGCTCAGCTGCCAGCCCCCAGTTAAATGCTATCTCAGGATAGTTGCCTTAGTCATAGTATCTTTTCACAGTAATCGAACAGATTAAGACATGGTGGAAGACGAAATGACCGGGGACAGATAGGGTGCAAGGTGAAGATTAAGATTAAGGGGCCCACGAAGAGTCTCAACTTCCTTTTTAGGTGGTATTTTATTTTGTTTTGAGACTGGTCTTACCATGTAGCCCAGGGTAATCCTGAACTTACTATGCAGTTCAGAATCGCCTCAAACTCACAGTGATCCTATGTTTGTAAGCACGCACCCCCACTCAGGGCTCCCAGCTTCTGGCTTGGATGGTTTGGGTGGCTTTGAAACATAGAGGAGGAAGAGGCTTGGGGGAGAGAAAGTGGGGTGAGATTTGTTTACTAAAGGGATGACTTCCATCAGGCAGGGAACCAAGTGCAATGGTAAAACCTGCCCATTCAGAGGCCCACTGAAGCCCTGTCTTGGGAAGGGCTATCTCATTTCCTGCCCCGCCACCCCAGGTGTTTTTGTTTGCTATTCTGTTTTGCTTTTTAAAGACAGGGTCTCTCTAATATGTAGCCCTGGCTGTCCTACAACTCACTTTGTAGACTAGGGTGGCCTCGAACTCACCTACCACTGGGTCCCAAGTGCAGGGGATTAAAAACATGCACTACCATTCCCGGTTATCCTTTTGAAAGCCCTAAGTAGAAGAAAGACTCTCTGAGGGTTTCATTCATCATCAGTAAGCTACATCTTCTCACTGTCCCCAGGCTATGATGCTGGGCAAAATGACAGAGGAAGACACCGGAAGGCAGATGATACACAGATGTCCCTGGGGCTGGGAGGGAGCTGTGTAGAGATAAGACACACTCTAGATCAGCCTGAGATAAAGCCCAGAGTAGCTTGAGGAGAACAGAAACCTCCAGAGAATTGGTAGCACTAAAGACAAAAGCTATTTGTGCTGTAACTCCTCCATTAGAGTCATGAAATAGCCACTCCCCTTATAGGTGAGTCTTTGTGCCCCTGGAGTGGCTGCATGGAGTGAGGCAGTTAAATGGTGTGATCAGTCTAGGAGAGGAATTTTAAAGTCTCTCAGCCCTACCCAAGTTTCCTTTGGCTCAAGTGTGGCCCAGGAGAAAGCCAAAAGTCCCCAACTGTCCGCAGGAGTGCAGAGGATGTGAGTTAAGAGCTGGGCCCTGTCAAGAGCTCAAGCCCAGAGGGGATGGAAAGTGAGCAGGGTCTAAACCAGGCTCAGCTCACAGAACTTACACAGGACGAAAGAGCCAAGTCAACCACGGGGCACCTCAGCCCGAACAGCAAGATAAGGTGGAAGGAGGTCCTTACAGAGGCCACTCAGGTCTTAAGGAGAGCACAGGGCCCAGCACCCAAACCTGCCACCTCCTCCACTGCCCAGATAAAGCCAGGGAGGGCAGCCAGAGAGGAAGACAGAGAGGAGGCAATAGTCCCGGCAGAGGCAGAAGCGTAATTGTCTGTCCAGCAAAGCAGGACTCTTCAACCAGTTTGCAGTGGAGCATCTCTGTAATTGCCAAGTTTAAACTCTTGGAGTAAAGACCGGGTGTGTAGGGACACACCCTCACTTAGGAGGTGGAGGCATGAGGATTAGGAGTTCAAGGTCACCTTCACCTGTGCTGTGAGGTAGAAGCTGATCTGGACTACATATGACCTTGTCTCAAAAAAAAAAAAAAAAAAGGAAACAAAACAAAACCAACCACACCAAATGTATGTGTGTGCATGTGAATATGGTAAAATATATTTTACTCATGGTAAAGATATTATGTTAAACAAATGTACTCACATCAATCCCACTTACTGTTACCAATGTGCATCCATTCTAGAGACTGAAGAGCTTTCACTCTTCAGAACCAGCTTAGCTCCGGCCCTTGATGTTTGGCAACTTCTGCAGCTTTACTTTAAGTCGAGTTTATGAGCTATAATTTACATACAGTAAAAACCCTTTCAAAGTGCATGCTTGAATGTGTTTTGACAAGTGTGTGCACTTGGATAACCATCACCTCAATTAACATCTGAAATTGTTCCATCCCCCCAAGCGGCACCCCTTTTAGGTGGTTTGAATCCCCGAGGCCACCCAACCCGGAGGCCTCTGATCTGACTTCTGACTTGGTCATTTTGCTTTTTCCAGAATGGAATGTAAATGAAATCATGGGTTATGGGGCTCTTTATGCTAAAATTTTAAACATACTCAACTACCCAGCTTCCTCCTCTTTTTTCCACTCAGTCTTCTCTGCCAATTGCTTTATATGGACAAGTCCCGGGTCAGTGGCAGCCTCCCCCAAGCCCTGCCTAGACCCTCCCCCAAGCCCTGCCTAGACCCTCCCCCAAGCC
>NW_022196912.1:91503743-91518534 GCF_008632895.1 Mastomys coucha | reverse complement strand
TCCTCCTCCTCCTCCTCCTTGTCCTTTCTGAGACAGGGTCTCATATACCCCAGGGTGGCTTTCAACTCATTATATTGCAGAAGATGACTTTGAACTTGTAATCCCCTAGCTTCCACTCCTGATTGCTGGTATTTCAGTCATTTGCATCACATCCAGTTTTATAGGATGCTGGGAATCCAGCTCCGAGCTTTGTGAGCACAACTAAGACACACACCTAGCCCTGTATTTTCTCTTCTTCTGGAGGCTTTTCTCTTCGCCTTCAGATCAGTGCTGACACCCTGCCCCCTTACCCCGACTTCATCCACCCCAGAAGCCCAGTGTCTAAGGAATCAAATCCATGTACACCACCACTCCCGCTGAGCTTCGAGGCCACCCGCTCTTCTGTTTCTCTCCTCATCCTTCACTGTCAGGCATCTTGGTGTCTGTGCCCCCAAACACCCAGGAGCTTCAAGGCCGGCTCCATCTACTGTAAGGCTGTCAAAAGGCCACACTCCAGGATCGGGTATCCCTGGGTTTCCACCACAGAGGCAACTTGGTCTCTGAGAGGAGGGCAGAGGCCCAGGGGAGGGAGAGTGGCAAAGTATAGAGAATATAGCTTAGGGATCCTGGCTCTCCCTCAATGGGAGAACTTTTTCTCAGGGTTATTGACTCCTTGACAGAGAGAACTTACACTCGTGGTTCTCAACCGTCCTAATGCTGTGACCCTTTAATACAGTTCCTCAGATGGTGGTGATCACCAACCATAAGATAATTTTTATGTTGCTACTTCATAATTGTAATTTTGCTACTGTTACAAATTATAATGTAGATATCTGTAGATATAATGCAGTTTTATTTTATATGATACTCAGTTTTATTGGATGCTAGGAATCCAGCTTAAAGGGTCTTTTGACTCCCTACAAATGGGTCGTCCCAACCCACAGTTTGAGAACCACTGCCTTAGGTCATGTTCAAACTTTTTTCTTTTCTTTTCTTTCTTTCTTTTTCCTTTTTGCTTTACTCTTTCTCTCTTTCTTTGTTTCTTTGTTTCTTTGTTTCTTTCTTCTTCTTCTTCTTCTTCTTCTTCTTATTATTATTATTATTATTATTATTATTATTATTATTATTATTATTAATTTGCTTTGAGACAGTCTCTTGTAGCCTGCTGGGACAACAAAAGCAGAAAGCATTCTCCTAATACTTGTTTGAAACTGGAGACCAATATTTTCTCTTAAAGAATATTTTTCTTTATGATGATGGTGGTGGTAGTGACATTTTGGTTATTTTGGGTTTTTGAGACGGGGTTTCTCTGTATAACCTTCTTTGGCTATCCTGGAACTTTCGGCACCGACCTTGAACTCACAGAGATACACCTGCCTCTGTCTCCCGAGTTCTGTGATTAGAGGCCTGCACCACCACCATTCAACTTTCCTTGTTTTACTTTTTTGAGACAGAATCTCATTTGGTCACTGCGTAGCTCTGGCTGACCCAGAACTACTATGTAAATCAGGTTGTCCTCAAATTCACAGAGATCTGTCTACCTTTACCTCCCAAGGACTGGGATTAAAGACATGCGCCACCACACCACACCAGGGCCCTGATCATAGGCCCTAGATCATACTGTTTTTATTTTTTACATACTTTATTTATTAATTTTGTGGGGGGTGCGGCACACGTGTGCCAACAAGCCCAGGTTTGTCAGGCTTGGCAGCAGGAGCCTTATCCTCTGAGCCATCTTGCTGGCCGAGGATCATATTTCAACCTGAAGAAAAGCGCACTATCTGCTTTTCTGGTTGCCCCTGGGTATTTATTTTCTTATAAAAGTTTGGAGAAGTCTGAAGGATCAGTCCTAAAGAATAGACAAGTGGCTCACTTCTGCCCCCTAGAGGACATGGAGAAAGAAGCCGGAGAGCTAAATACGTGCTCAGAAATTCCTACAGAGTCAAGAATTTAAAACCCTTAATCTAAAAAGACCATCATTTAGTTCGGGAAAGGGAGGCAGACTGGAAGCAGGTTATCCGAACCAAGAGTGAGAGCACCACCAGACCGGGAACGCTCACTCCCCCTCCTCGCCCAACACACCCCTTCCCGCCCCCACCCCCATCCCCATCCCCACCTCAAGACAGGGTTTCTCTGTGTAGCTCCGGCTGTCCTGGAAGTCACTCTGTAGACCAAGCTGGCCTCAAACACAGAGATACCCGCCTGTCCCTGCCTCTTGAGTGCTGGGATTAAAGGCATGAACCACCGCTCAGCCAGAAGCACTCATCTTAACACAAATCCCAGATTTTTTTTTTTTTAAAGATTGTTTTATTTCGTGTGTTTGAGGGCTTTGCATGTGCACCATGCGTATTCAGGTCCCCATAGAGGTCAGAAACTGGCATTGGATCCCTGGAACCAGAGCTGAGAAGGACGGTTTGAGTTACAGTGTAGGCGCTGGGAAATGAGTCCTAGTCCTCTTCGAGGAGAACAATGGGTTCCCTTAACTCCCAGAACTCTCTTTCCATCTCTCTAGGCTCTCCACTCCCCAACACCTTTATACCAGCAAGCCTGGGAAACAAACACACATCATCCATGTATCCTATAAAAGCTACCAGAACACCTCTCATCTACATGGTCTATAGCCTGTGGTGGATTTAACTGAGCTGCTTCTCTGTCCTGGCTCCAAGGAGGATGGGCCAGTTAGATGATCTCTTTTGAGATGCTGGGCCTGCTGACTGAGAAAAGAGCCTATTTGCAAAATGCTGTGGGAGTCAGGATGCCACTTCGAGCTTGCTGCCATGAGTTCATTTGTTCTGTTCCACCTCAGTTTCTTTGGCTCACTAAGCCTCCTGCCTCATAAGGAGGTCTGTAAGAGGCCTCAGGGGATGCTGTTTAGGCGCCCAGCCTAGGATGCTGGCCTCCATACCTGTGCAGATTTTCCTCTTCCCAAACAGCTCCTAAAAACCTCAGCAGTTGCTGGAACCTGTGCGCTCCCTGTCCCCGAGGCTCAACACTTTGGGTGTCCCTGTTGCTGGCATTCCCAGTCATGATGTAGGTTCCCTCTTTTTGCTGCTATCTGGGGCGGGAACATAGATTTTCATTTCACAAGGGAGTCCTGGGGAGAAAGTACAGTTGGCTGAAAAAGGAAAATTTCTGGAAACCCAGAAATCTTGAGATCTGAAATCCACCATACCAGGCTTTAAACCCTGGGTCTGCTTCTTTAATAAGCGTGTGATTTGGAACAAGTTACTCATTCTGGGCTTGGTTTCTTCATCTACAGAAGGGACACCCACATTGTGCTTGCAGACGAGGTGAGTGGTTTACTTTTTCTCCCCAGACCTCTGGGGTTTTTTGTCTGTAATAACTAGAGGATGTGGGCACAGGCTCCCAGCATCCTTTCTGCTTGGAATCTAAAATGTGTATTCGTAGATCCTAAGCATCTCCTACCCCCAGCATTTGGGAGACTGTAGCAGGGGGAGACAGGGGAGTTTGAAGTTATCCTGGGTTACATAATAAGAACCTCTCTCAAATCATCACTCACACTTATTCACACACTCACACAGACACACACATATAAATACACACATAAACACAAACACACCCAAGCACTCACACAGAGACACATAAACACACACATACATACAAACACACAGCAGTCACACAAACACATATACAAACATACTCACATATACACACAAACATACACATAAAGACATTCACACACACGGACACACACACAGACTCACAGGGACACCAGAGGACAAAATTTTTCCTTCCACTGTGTGAGTTCAAGGATGAAACTCAGGTCATCAAGCTTGGAGGCAGGTGCCTTTCTTTATCCCCTGAACCACCTTGAAGGACCCTGTCTGGATTTTCTCATTATTTCTCTGCTCCTCAGAAAGGATCTATGCCAAAGATCTGTCCTCTCCACCTTGCCTCAGAACAGAAACATTCAAATAAATGTCATTTCTTCAACCAACAAAGCAAGGTCCTCCCAACATGTCCACATGGAAGCATCTGCCATGTTCTTACATTCATGCTTCTAGACCTGGAACTGTACACAGCTATTTTTTTGGTTGCTTTAGAGCAGAGATCAACAGCATGTTCCCTTTCACCTCTTAGGTAAACATGTGTCAACAACAAAGTAAATGACAATTGCAACTGGGACTTTTAACACACACATACACTTCTCTCTCACACATATACACACACACACATACCTATATGCTTTCTCACACATGCACTTACAGTCTCACAAACTATCACACACAGACACACACAGACACACTCTCACACACACAATCTCTCTCTGACATACACACACTCTCATACACAGACACCCCACACTCAAGCGCATGCACGCTCATGTGCATGCGCGTGCGCGCGTGCGCACACACAAACACACACACACACATGCACACGCACACGCACACATTCACTCGCCTGTTGGTTAAAATGACATATTTGGCCTGAAGTCAAGCAAGGGCTTTTTGTTAGTCTGAAGTCATTTTCAGGAGTAGGGGAGGCCATTTCCACCTCTGACTTCCTCTCTGAAGGTTAATAAAAGTGTCAGTGATGGACCAAATCCAGGGGATGCTGGCAGCCCTTACTGCGTCACCAATGATGCACAGCCACACCCTTTTCTCACACCAGGTGCCAACACTGCAACCTTCAGAGGAAAACTTTTCTCATAAACCGGAGCTAGCAGGAAAATCCAGATAGGCTGGGAGTGGATCCAGAGGCCCGATTTGCTATCTTTTCCAGAGATGACTCACTCACTCATCCAGCATATATAAACATAAGGCAGTGGCTTTTTTTTTTTCTCTCCCTTAACTAGGAGACAATTCGCATAACATACATTCGTCATTTTAACGTTTATAAGTCAGTGTTTTGACTATGCCAGTCTGCAGGTCACACCACCACACTCAGGGTCTTAAGCCCTTCCATCATCATGGAATAGCCACCAGCAGTCACTCCCATCACCTCCATCTCTCCCCGGCACCTTCCTCCCCCAGTCTCTGGCAACCAGTACTGTACTTTCTGTAATGATAGTGTTGATGTTTGGAAAGTTGTATGAAAATGCAATCTTAAAATATGTGCTTTTTTTTTTTTTTGAGATAGGGTTTCTGTGTGCAACCCTGGCTGTCCTGGAACTCACTCTGTAGACCAGGCTAGCCTCGAACTCAGAAATCTGCCTGCCTCTGCCTACCAAGTGCTGGGATTAAAAGCATGTGCCACCACTGCCTGGTTAAAAAAAAGAGCAATATATGTGCTCTTTTATACCTGGCTTATTTTATTTAGCATAGTGTTTCAAAAGTTTGTTCATGTTTGTGGTATCTGACAGCACCACCTTATTTCTTATTTCCAAAAAATATCCCACTGAACACACACACACACACACCATATTTTATTTATCTCATCATCAGCCAATGGACATTTGGGTTGTTTCTACTTATTAGCTTTTATGGGTTCTGCTGAGATGAATATGCACGCATGAGTGTTTGAGTGGATGTGGTTCCGATTCTCTTGGACATTGTCTTAGGCACTGTTCTGCTGCTGTGAAGAGACACCATGACCAAGGCAACTCTTATAAAAGAAAACATCTGACTGGGGACTTCCTTACAGTTTTAGAGGGTTAGTCCATGGTCATCATAGGAAGAAACAGACAGGCACAGTGCTGGAGCAGTAGCTGAGAGCTTTACATCCTGATCCACAGGCAGCAGGCAGGCAGACAGGCACGGCGCTGGAGCAGTAGCTGAGAGCTTTACATCCTGATCCACAGGCAGCAGGCAGGCAGAAAAAAGAGAGACTGGGCCTGGCATGTGTTGTGGATGGGCCTGGTGCTGTTCTTGTGAACCAATCACCTAATGAATAAAAGAGCCAATCATGGGGTGAGTAGGTTGGATGGAGGAAGAGAGGAGGCGGGAAAGAGTGAGGTCTTTTTGGAATGGGGATAGCAGAGGGGTAAGATGTCGCTGCTAGAGTTTCCCGGGACAAGATTAGACTTTAGTTGTTGTGCTCAGAGACTGAGTTATCATTGTTTCTGAACTAAGTTTGTGTTGCATTTTCCTTCATGTTGTGGCTTATCTGGGTTCAAGAGAGAAAGTGGGGGAGGGTGAAGAGTGGGTTTGCCAGAGGTCCACCAAAGGCCATGGGGCATTGGAAGCATGGGGCTGGTGTGTTAACGACTCGCCAGTGGGAACTTAGCGAGCTGGGTGGACAGATTGTGGAGTTCTGAGTCAGAGTCTCCTCAAGATAAACACAGGTTGGCCATCGCCCGCCAGTGCATAGCTGCCCAGGTCGCCGGGGCAGAGGCACAAGCGCAAGAGTGTGCTGGTTCGGGTTTTTTAATATTTCCCGCAACTGGCATGGACTTTCGAAACTTCAAAGCTCACCCTGAATGACACACCTCCTTTAACAAGGCCACACCTCTAATCCTTTCCAAACAGTTCCACCAACTGGGCACCAAACATTTAAATATATGAACCTATAGGGGCTGTTCTCATTCAAACCAAGACAGACATACACCATGAAAAAAAATTCTGGGCCACATGGTATTTCTATAGTTAACTGAGAACCTGACTGGCCTTTTCATCTCTGCCCTTGCTGCTGTGCTAGGAAGCTACAGTAAAATGGTGGGCCAGACAGGCCTGGTCACTACCTGCTAGAGTCTGGAACTCAGCATGGGGGGAGCGGGGCAGGGGGTAGGGAAGAGCATAACACAGACAACTGCAGATGTAGGTGTTAGTGCACTTGCAGAAATGCTGGGCCGGGGGGAAGTGTAGGCTACATTGAGACTGTGCCCTAAGAAGACCTATCTGAGGGCACAGGGATGTCCTAGTTTGCTTTCTATTGCTGTGATAAAGATCATGAGAAAAGGAACTTAGGGAAGAGAGGGTTTCTCTCACTTACAGCTTACAGTCCACTGGAAGGGAAGTCAGGGCAGGAACTCGAGACAGGAACCCAGAGACAGGAACTGAAGCAGAGGTCACAGACTACATTGCCAGTTGGTTTGCTCTGCATGCTTTCCTACACAATCCAGGACCACTGCCCAGAAGTAATATTGCCTGCATCAATCACTAACCAAGAACACGCCACACAGGCTTGCCTCCCACCAATCTGATAGAAGCCTATTCTCAGTTGAGGTTTCCTCTTCACAGATGACTCTCAAGCACAGAAAGGATAAATGCAAAGACACTCTGGAAACATCAGCCCCAAGGCTAGATGCCACAACAAACAAAACCACTCCCAACCAACCAACATGGAAGAATTTTGATTTGGTGATTTTCAGAAAGTCCCCACCATTTGAGGGCATAGAAACTCTACCCAGAAGCTCTGGGTAATCTTTGAAGTGATTTATGGAAATATTTAGAAATGGAAACCCAAGTTAGAAAACAGGTCATAAGGCATGAGAGTGATTATTATATTGTTTTATTTTGGGTGCTTGGGATTGAACCCAGGACCCTATGAAGGCTCAGCACATGCTGTGCTCTACCACTGAGGTGTCATTGAAGAGAGTCTCTCATGCTGACTTGCTCTCTGTTGCTCATTGTGAAGAAGTCCAGGCCACCTACTTCTTTAAGGCCAAAGAGAACTGCTTCCCTTCTTGGCCTGCCCACCTGCAGCCCGAAGCCTGTGCAACTGTAATTCCTTACAGTGGTTCCCTGTCACCGCCCTTGTCACAGCCTCACCAATCAGCGGAAATAAGGAGGCGGCCACGAACCCTTCTCCAAGCAGTTTATTCAGGAACCTTGTAATCTTACTTCTTACATCTTACTTCTTACATTTTACTTCTTTCTTCTTACTTACTCCTATCTCTTAGCCCCCAGCCCTCTCTGGTTAAATACTTTCCCTGGTCCCAATCAGCATCAGCTACACGGCAAAGCATGATAGGCTACGAGAAATCATGCCAGCTTGCATCATAAACTGGAGGCACTCAGCTTTTCCAACTAAGGGCTTGTTTATCACAATGCTCTCTGCTCTGGCTGGAGACCAGGTGTTCAATATATAGGGTGGCAGCTGCAGCTCCCCACAGTTCCCAGCCTTCATCCTCAGCACCTCGAATCATTAAAAGCAGGGATGAGTTGTTCTAGCTGTCCCAGGGTAGGCAGAGTGCTGCTCTGAAATGCCGGCTATCTCCCAGGAACATGAAACATTGATTTGAACTTAGAAAGTTAAAATCGCCATTTTCTTTTTTGTCTTTTCAAAAGCTCTGGCTGTCCTGGAACTCACTATGTAGACTAGGTTAGCCTCAAATTCACAGAGATCCGCCTGCCTCTGCCTCCTGCGTGCTAGGATGAAAGGCGAGCACCATTATACTTGGCAGGGTAAGTTTACTTACTGGGGTTTTTTTGTTTGTTTGTTTTTTGTTTTTTTTTTTTTTTTAACTTAAAGTTTCTAATTTAAAGTTGGTCTTAAGAGGGACCAGCTACTATGGTACAATGACAAGAGAGGAACAAGTATGTGAGCTCTCTCTCCTTTTCCCAGGCTTCACCTTGGGTGTGAGAAATGGGCAACAAGCTGAGGGGCTCATCACACTGACGATAGGAGGTGTTGAAGAGGATCTTTGATTGATTGCTCCTGGCTGATGTTAGATCCCCAGGCCACAGGTTAGGAGTTCCTCCGAGGTTTCTGGGAAGGTAGGACTCCTTTCCCACACCACAGCAGCTCCTCCCAATCAGCTGTGGCCTGGATTTTTACCTCTCCCCTGTAGTGTCATTGGTTGGCTCCTTTTCATGCTCCCTGCTTCTCTGTTTTGTCCACGGGAGTCTTCAGAACCTTCATTACCTTCCCTTCTGCAGTGGCTCACAGTAGAAGCACTTTAGAAATTCACAGGGACCTTTCACTATTACTACCTAACACTCTTGAACTCTGGCTCGCCAAGAGGGGGCTGGTTTGGGCTTTGAATGGGAGAGGCAGAACAGCTGAGTCCTCCTGCAAGAGTTGGGAAAGAACTGCAAGTGTTGCCCTGTGGTATTTGCATATCTAGCTATGATGTTCTGAGCCTTAAAAATCAAAGTCTACACTTTGTTTCTTGCCCAGCTCTGGTAGGGAACATGGAAACAGAGGGGAGCACTGACTTCATCCTGTGAAGAAGTTAGAGCATCAGATGGAGCCCCCCCCTCCTCTGTCCCCTCAACACCCACCTCAGTTCCTTAGTCTTCTGGCTCCCAGTGCTCACATTTGAGACAACCCTGGGGGTATAGTCACAGGACCTCCAGCTGTTCTCTATCTTCTGTATAGCCTTGTTGCCTGTGCCCTGGACCCTACCTGCCCTTAGGGGTTGGAGGTGAGGTGGCATGAAGTCAACAACACAGACTCAGGGAGCAGATGAGAATTGCTGGAGCAAGCTTGTCTGAGCACTGCTGCAAGCTCCTCTAATATCCTCCGCCAGTGCTCCATTGGTCCCAAGAAAGCATCTCTTTTGAACAGCAGCTCCCGATTGGCTGGCATTGTCTGAGCCAGCAACCCTTGGTCTCTCAGGCAGTCCTCAATTAGATCTTCCTGTACGAGATGTTTTTGAGGCTGTGCTGTCCCGGCGTTTACATAGAGGTTGCTCCACTGTTCCTGCTACATAGCCTGCCTGGGAATTCCTATTGAAAGACTTAACATTGTGCATCTCTGTGAGTTCAAGGCCAGCCTGGTCTACAGAGCAAGTTCCAGGACAGGCAGAGCTATACAAGAAACCCTACGTCAAATGAACAAACAAGCAAATAAACAAATTTCATTATAAACATTTTTTTTTTTAATGCTACAGCTGGGCGTGAGAGCCAGATGGAATTCCCCAAGAGATGTGACACACTTATACCGTCCACCACACATCGCTCATTACACGATACCAGCATTCCTATTGTGAGAGAAGACATTTGTACCCTCTCCCCAAGATGCTGAGCCGACCTTTATAATTGCCTCTGCTAATAGGAATTGGCACAGTTACGGTGTATAGCTGCTGAAGCGAGGTGAGACAGTCAGTCAGTTTGTGGATGGACCTCCCATGAGGGTATTTCGAGGGCTCTTTATATGTAACATCTCATGGAATTCTTAAAACATCCCCGGAAGCAGGTACAGGATGAACGCCACCACACAGATGAAGCAGCAGCTTTTGGCTTTAGTGCCGGTTCAGTGGGTGTCAAAGCCCTTTCTCCTGCCTACTTCAGTCTTAACCCACACTCAGAGGCAGGGTGGTCTTTTGTACATGACTTCACAGATATGAAGACATGTTGTCACTCAGCCACAGCATGACATCGGTTCAAAGATGCCCTCTAATCCATAAACTGCATGTGTCAAGTGTCACTGTCCCCCCCCCACACACACACACTCTAGCTGGGATCCCAGGCTGCATCCTGCTTCTAGCTGTAGAACAGCCCCCTCAGGCCTTCTGTGTCTTCCATGACCTTGACAGTCTGCAGAGCACAGGGATGTGCCCCAGTTAGAGTTCCTCTGATAGCTCCTCGTGGCTTTGTATTTTTGGCAGGGGAGCTACAGAAGCTGTAGTCGGTCTTGTGGATGTGTCACGCTCTGAGGCTTGTGACATCTATTAGGCTCATTACTGTTAGATGCTGGGGGACTTTCAACCAAGGACTTGGGATTGTAGATGAAAAAAGAAAGCTACAACTGCTGGGAATTCTGTCCCTCAACAGATCCTTTAAGATTATGGAGAGCAGTCCAGTTAGAGAGAAGACAGAGGACAGTGTGTGAGGGCAGTGTGTAAGGACAGTGTGTGAGGACAGTGTGTGAGGGCAGTGCGTGAGGGCAGTGCGTGAGGGCAGTGCGTGAGGGCTGTGCGTGAGGACAGTGTGTGAGGGCAGTGTGTGAGGGCAGTGTGTAAGGGGAGCCAATTCTACCCTTAAAGGCCATGTGTAGCCCTCTCCCAGAAGTGGTTGGGAGTGCTTGGGAGGAATTCTTCAGTAAGCCACTCAGGGAGGAGGGGAGACCTCACACAGCATTCTCAAGTAGAGGAGACAGCAAGGAGCTGGGTAAGAAAGGATGAAGCTGACAGGGGGCAGAAACAAGTCAAAGGGAAACTGTAGCTCAGAGGGCAATAGGAGAAAGCAGAGGCAGCCATAGGGGCAGGAAGATGGCGAGTTCCAGGCCAGCCTACAACTCTGACTCAAGAAACAAAAATACACAAAAGCAACATTCTAACAGGAGCATAAAACTGAGCAGCTCACAATCCGTTTTTTAATAGTTGTGATAGAGCTGGGTGTGGTTAATCCCAGCACTCAGGAAACAGAAGCAGACAGATCTCTGTGAGTTCAAGGCCAGCCTGGTCTAAAGAGAGATGTCCCAGACCAGGTCAGGGCTACATAGAGAAATACTGTCCCAAAAACCTGATTATAATGATGATGATGATGATGATGATGATGATGATGATGATGATGATGATGATGAAATAAAATAAAATAAAAAGTACAAGATTGCTATCCTGATGGAAACCAAAATGCTATTGAAAGATGTTGGGGTCCCTCAGCAGCAAGACATCGGAGCTTGCCACTGCAGACTCAACTCATGCCTTCTGTGCCTGAACCAAAGACTCACTACTATGAGTTCCATCTTCGAGGATTACAGAGGAAGCTACGCCTGCTGGCTGGCATGTATACAGCCTGAGGACATCGGTTGTTGACCTCCTCCCCCACTGTGGACGGCACCTCCAGCCATTCCCCAGAGCTGAGACCTGTGGGATGCCGAGCCTCCACTTTCAGCCCAGCAGCCAGCTTCCCTTTCGGACTCTTCCTGACTCCTCCGGAATTCCTTACGTTATTCAAATGTCGTTGTAACCTAGAGATTCAATTCATTTATTACTTTAATCATTCATAAGTGCACAATTCATGGTCATTAAATATGTCCCCCATGTTTTGTAACCATTATATTTATGTATACCTAAAACCCTTTATTGTCCCCCAACAAAGATTCCATACCCATCAGAGGACCCCCACATCTGTCTCCAGTGTCTGCTGACCCCTCCTCATCCTGCTTTCTGCCCCTCTGAGGTGACAACTTGAAATGCCTTGCCTCATCACACCCATAGTCAAGAGCAGAGAGATAGGGCGATGTTTCTCATGTTCTGCCCGTCTCTCCACTCCCACAGTCCAGGACCCAATTCCAGGGACTGGTGGTGCCCATCATGGGAGGGTCTTCCCACTTTAATGAACTCGATCAAGACCATCCTGACAGCTTTGCGACACACAGGCCTACCCAATCTGTTGCTCTGAGACTCTCTGCCCAGGTGACTCGAGATTGTTGTCAGGTTGCTAATTAAAACTAGCCATCACAGCTGCTCTGAACGTCAGAGAACAGATGTCCTAGTCCTTGATGTGAATTCTCTTAGGTCTACCCACGGAAATATAATTCCCGGTAGCTCTCCAGTTGCCTGGTGTGTAGGGGGATGGGGGAAGTGTGGGGAGAAGGAAATGCTCTCTGCATTGGGGTTTTATTTGTTTTTACTTTAAATATTTATTTTCTTTTTATTTGTGCATCTGTGTGAAGGTAGCCCCGGTGTGTAGAGGTGCGCTCAGAGCCAAGAGTAGGCATCAAATCCCCTGAGCTGCTGGTCCAAGGTGCTGGGAACCAAACTTGCCTTTGTCTTGTGTTTAATCGGGCTGATCCACCCACAGTCAAGTTTCTTCTTAGCCTTCCTTAACACCTTCCACAGAACGATTCCTCTGCAGGGGACTCTATTTCCACTGGAGGCCCGCTGCCTTTCCAGGCAGAACACTTCACACAGGCCTTACCATACAGGAACCAAGTGGCTGCTCTACTCTGACCTCAGACCCAGGAAGCTTTAGATGTTCCTAGGGCAACCTTCTCAATCCCCAGAAGAGTAAGGCTGTAAGTGGTTAAGTGTCCTGCGGAAAGACAAGGCTGTGTACATAGCAGTCTGAAACTCAACCCCCAGTCCTCACACCCGTGCTTCCCTTCCTGGGTCCCACACCCCTTATTTCCAAAACATGCCTCCCTTTGCCTCAGCTACAGCAGGCTTTGTTTGGGAAACACACTGGCTGCATAGAGATATCTTTTCCCTCAGTCTTCTGAAAGCGTTTTTAGAGTTACTCAGCTTTATGTTCCTGTAGACTGGCGGTACTATGTCGTGATATTGAACAAGGGGGGGAAAGGCCTCAGCTGTGGGGAGACATGTCACAAGCCCCGCTGCTGAAGCTGAAGCTACGTGGCTTATTTTAGAAAGTTTTCCATCAGTTGCTTCCTCAGAGAGAAGTGTTGCTTCCTGGATTCCCTGGATGGCTCTTAAATTTTCTGTTTAAGGGTTAGTATCCAGATGAGTCTACGTGATTCCAGCATAGCCAGGCTTGGGGGTGGGGTGGGGATGAGTGCAGTATTAGCAGTCGGTGAAGAGGCCGCTTTACAAATATTTACCCAGCTCCCGGTCATAATAGCCTGGGACAGATCTGCAGTCTGCTGCAGCTGGCCTTCTGTTTTGATGTTAACATGAATACAGCTGCTTGCGTTTTTTTTGCTTGTTTTGTTTTTCCAGACTCTGTTTCTCTTCATAGCTGTGGCTATCCTAGAACTCACTTTGTAGATCAGGCTGGCCTGGAACTCACAGAGATCTCTCTGCCTCTGCCTCAGTGGTGAGACTAAAGGTGTGCACCACCACTTCCCGGCTGCCTTTTTATTTTTTTTCTTTGAGACATGGTTTCTCTGTATAGCTCTGGCTGTCCTGGAACTCACTCTGTAGACCAGGCTGGCCTTGAACTCAGAAATCTGCCTGCCTCTGCTTCCCAAGTGCTGGCATTAAAGACATGCACCACCACTGCCCAGCTCTTTTTTTTTCCCTTACCATATTTTGTCTTTTCCTAAGTCAGCTCCTTCAAAGACACAGCCACTCCCCAGCCCACCCCCACCAGAGCGCCTGTGAATTTGCGGGGCTTCCTGGTGGTTTCCCATGCGTGTTTGGTGCACACAAACGGACCATCCCTAGAAGCAGCCTGGCAGATCCTGGCAGAATGCTTCATTATCATCATCATCATCATTATTTAAAATGTTATATTGATTGATTGATTGATTGATGATGTACATATGTGTGTGCACACATGTGTGGCATGGTACATGTGTGGAGATCAAAGGTCACCTTGCAGGAATTGGTTCTCTTCTAACATGTGGATCTGGGGATTAAATTGAGGTTAGGCCTTCCGGTTTGGGAGTGAGTTTAGTTTAGTTAGTGTGTGTGTGTGTGTCTGTCTGTACTCACCAGGATATGGGTCTGTGCATGTGTGTGTGTATGTGTGCACACACCATGGTGTGTATGTCTGTGTGCTTACCATGGTGTGTATGTGTGTATGCACATGTGCCACGGACCGGGGTTTCTTGCGGGGTCCCTTATTCCGCGGGACGATGGGTTCTGGCCAGGTGGGCACGGGATTCGGCTTTGACAAACAGACTACACACGAGTGGTGTAAAATCTGAGTGTATTTCTTTTAAAAATGACATGAGGCTTTTACAATGATTGCAAAAGAGAAATGAAAAATCTGGCAGCTCAACAGTTGAGGTACCTCTGAGGCTATCTGAAACATACTGAGTCTAAAACAGCAGCTATCTCCTCTGAACTGGTACTGCATCCCCGGGCCCAAGTGCCCTGGGCCCGGGGGACTGAGAGAGATACATGAATCTGAGTCCTAGCCCATCTAAGTTCTAGTGCTAGTCCTGCACGTGAGTCTAAGTCTTTCTTCCCCCAGTCCTAGTGCTAGACTGAAGTCACGTAGGCAAAACGACCCCCACACACCAAGTCAGCAGGGTCTGGTAGCTAGGTATGAAACAGGAGGAAGAGGGGTGGAGCGCTCCCTGTTGAGGTATTCTTATGCTAATTCTCTGGTTCTTG
>NW_022196912.1:91466829-91503045 GCF_008632895.1 Mastomys coucha | reverse complement strand
TGTATGCATATGTGTGTGCATACCATGGCTGCTGCTGGTGTGTGTGTGTGTGTGTGTGTGTGTGTGTGCCTGTGAACAGCCATCAGGCTCAGCCTCAGGCACCTTTACCCACTAGGCCATGAGAATCCACTTTCTGTCTGGGAGCAAAGGATCTGGCAAGTTACACTGGCTGTGATGGAAGGCTCATTTGTTGCTCCATGGACTCCACAGGACTGTCTGAGTCTCCTCACAACGCATAACAGGCGTACCTCAGCAGGTGATCCCACAGACCATGGAGGAGGTCATGATGAGAATGACAGCCTCCGTGTTTCACAGGCTGGCTGTCTTAGGGTTTTACTGCTGTAAACAGATGCCATGACCAAGGCGACTTGTATAAAGAACAACACTTAACTGGGGCTGGCTTACAGGTTCAGAGGTTCTGTCCAGTATCATCAAGGTGGGAGCATGGCAGCATCCAGGCAGGCATGGCGCAGGAGGAGCTGAGAGGGTTAGGGTTAGGGTTCTTCATCTGAAGGAGAAGACTGGCTTCCAAGCAGCTAGGATGAGGGTCTTAAAGCCCACCCCCACAGTGACACACCTACTCCAACAGGGCCACACCTCCAATAGTGACACTCCCTGGGCTAAGCATATTCAAACCAACACAATCCACTCCTTGGCCCCCATAGACTTGTTCAAACACAAGTCTATGGGGGAGCCATACTTAGCCATAGCATAATGCAAAAATAACATTTAGTACAGCTTCAAAAATCCCATAGACTATCACAGTCTGAATAATGCTAAAAATCCAAAGTTCAAAGTCTCTTCTGAGAATTTTGCAATCTCTTAACTGTAATTCCCCTGTAAAATCGAAATCAAAAAGCAGATCACAACCTCCAACATCACCGGATGTTCATAACCATTCCAAAAGGACAGAATGAGGAAATCCTGGACAAAAGCAAGACTAAAAGCCAGCTGGGCAAACTCCAGACTCTGCATCTCCATATCTGGTGTCCAACTCCTTCCTGCTTTGTTGACTGCAGCACAATTCTTTCTCTTTGGCTGGTTCCATTCCCTGTTAGCAGCTTTTCTCAGCAGATATCCCATGCTCTGGCATCCCTAACATCTTGGGGTCTCCAAGGCAACTTCAACTTTATAACTTCTCGTAAAAATGTCTGGGATCCACACATGAACTTCTGGGCTCCTCCGAAGGGCTTGGGTCTCTTCTCCAGCACTCTAGGCTCTGGTTGACTCCACTCCACTGCCACTGCTGTTCTTGGTGATCATCCCATGGTACAAGCATCTTCAATTCACTGGAGTCTTCCACTACAACTAGGCTTCACCAATAGCCACTTATAGCCTCCCTTCATGGTGCTAAGCCTCAAGTCCTTTGCATGACCCCTTCAGTCCTGGGCTGTCAACTGCAAATGAGGCTTTACCTTCACCAATGGCTTTCCCTGGCCTCTCACAGTGCCAAGCTTCAGCGGCTCTCCATGACCTCTTCATGCTTTCAAAACCAGTACCATCTGGTGATTCTTATATATTACAAAGTCCAGCTGCAGCATGAGATACAACCTTGGCTATCTCTGGAACACAGCTTTTTGGTGCTCTCAGAAAACACTTCCCAGAAGATTTCAACTCAGTGATGCTGGTCTCTTTTCACTCGCCACTAACTTCTTAGCCCCAGCTGACCAGCATAATTAATTTTCCCAGTAGTCTCCTTCTACTCTAGATTCTAAAGCCAGAGCCACATGGCTGAAACTGCCGAGTTGTGTTCTTACTGGAGCTGGAGCATGCCTCCTTGTTCTATTACATTGTCAACAGTTTTCTGTTTTCCAATGGTTTCCTTCACTGTTTAAGCTTATCTGTCCTGGAACTTGTTGTATAGGTTGACCTTGAACTCAGAGATCTAAATGGCTCTGTCTCCTGAATGCTGGCATTAAAGGTGTCACCATCCCTGGACCTAAGCTTTTCTCTACTTGGAACTTTCTCTGTACCAAGCTAGCCCTGACCTCGGGAATCTGCTTGCCTCTGTCTCCTGGAATTAAAGACACGTACAACCATGCCTGGACCTAAGCTTTTCACGGTCACTGTTCCTCAAGTTCCTGTGTCTTCTAGCCTCAAGATCTGGATCGCAAGTGTTCCATCTATTTCTGGATTGTAGTTCGTGCCAGATTAAAAGCCCAAACTATTTCCTTTTCAATGGCAAATGCATAAACAATAAACTTAGCTGGATGGGATCTTGCCCCAAAGTCACTCTTCCCTTAATATGTTTCTTTTCTCTAACACAGGATTCAGCTCCATTTTACTTCCTGGTGCCCCTTTATTACTTGAACCATACAATTTGTATTTTTTCTTTTTCTTTTTTTCTTTAAAGATTTGTCTATTTATTTTATGTATCTGAGTACACACTTGTAGCTGTATAGATAAGTTGTGAGCCTTCATCTGGCTGTTGGGAATTTGACTTTAGGACCTCTACTCGTTCTGGTTGGCCCTACTTGCTCCAGTTGGCCGGCTTGCTCCAGCCCAAAGATTTATTTATTATTATAAATGAGTACACTGTAGCTGTCTTCAGACACACCAGAAGAGGGCGTCAGATCTCATTAGGGGTGGTTGTGAGCCACCATGTGGTTGCTGGGATTTGAAATAATGACCTTCGGAAGAGCAGTCAGGCTCTTACCGGCTGAGCCATCTCACCAGCCCAGAGAAGCCTATGATTTTTGTTTGTTTGTTTGTTTGTTTTTTGTTTTTTTGAGACAGGGTTGCTCTTATAGCCCTGGGTGTCCTGGAATCCGCCTGTCTCTGCCTCCCAAGTGCTGGGATTAAAAGCATGTACCACTACTGCCTGGCATATTTTTTTCTTTTTAAGCTTGCTACGCTTCATCAAAATACTCTTTGTGAGACTGAACCACAGCACAGAGTCTAAATTTGCGATCTTCTTTGTCAACGCAATTAATCTGAGTCTCTTCCCTTTGCCTCAGACAGACTCTTCAGACAAGGGCAAAAAGCAGCCACATTCTTCTCTGGGCCAGGTCAGCACAGTTCAAGTCACCCTCAGCACCAATCTCTTCCATAGTCCTAGGATGGTTCATTAAGCCTCACTTAAAGCATTCGATGGCTTTCCAAATCCAAAGTTTAAAAATCCACATTCCTCCAAACAAAAACGTGGTCAGGTCTGTCACAGCAATACCACAGTCCCTGGTGCCAACTTCTCTCTTAGTTAGGGTTTTACTGCTGTGAACAGACACCATGACCAAGTCAAGTTAAAGGACATTTAACTGGAGCTGGCTTACAGGCTCAGAGATTCAGTTCGGTATCATCAAGGTGGGAGCATGGCAGCATCCAGGAAGGTATGGAATAGGAGGAGCTGAGAGTTCTACATCTTGATCTGAAGGCCACCAGGAGAAGACTGTCTTTCAGTTAACTAGGAGGAAGGTCTCAAAGCCTACCCCCATGGTGACACACTTCCTCCAACAAGGCCACACCTCCAACAGTGCCACTTCCTGGACCAAGCATATTCCAAGCACCACACAGGCCCAGAAAGAAAACTTTTGAGGGGTGAATGCTGTGAGGATTGGGAACTGGGGAAACTGGTGGACACACATGGCCTGGCACTCTGCAGTGTAATTCCTTATTCCTGTACCTTGTCTAGAGATTTCTGTAAATCCTTCCGTGGCTTTCCCTGCACTCTCAGATCTCAGGCTGGTATTTCTTTTGAGTGTAATCTCATTTTGAGATTGTGCAGAATCCAGCATCCAAGAAAGCCCTGGTGGATCTTGCTAGCATCATGCTCTCACACTGTTGTTTCTGAACTGAACTGGGAGGTGGCATGTCATGGCTGGCTGTTGCAGAAAGAGGGAGGGGAAATTCTGAGGCTGTCACCCTCATCGTGACTTCCACCTTGGTCTATGGGATCACCGGCCCTCAGGGGAGTCTGTATTGTGAGGAGACCTGAATAGTCTCATGGAGGAATCCATGTTATATCCAGCCAGCCTCCCCCACAGTCAGAGTAACTTGTCAAGTATGTGATGACATCCTTTAGCCCCAGCCAAGACTTACATTCCCCTGATAACCTGTTATAATAGCCAATACTCTTGAGCCAGATCTGCTCAACGGAGCCACTCCCAAATGCCAGAGTTGTGTGAGATGACAAATTCTTATTCTTCTTGTAAAGCTGTAAGTCTTCAGAGTTGTTCGCTATGTATTAACAGGTAAGTAGAGCCCTGGGCTCCACCGCCAACTTCCTTGAGGTTACACAGATGGAGCCAAGTTTCTCAGGCAATCTCAGTCATAGGTACAAAAAAGGAACACAGTAATGCGCAGATCTCATTGGCTCTTGATTCTAGTGCCAAAGCAAGATCTCCCTGGAATGTGCTTGTGAGATGACATCATGCATAGCAGTCACTTTACAGTTCTTTCTTTCCTTCTTCCTCTCTCTCTCTTTCTTTCTTTTTTTTCTTTTTTTAAAATATTTATTTATTTATTGTATGTGTATGAGTACACTGTAGCTGTCTTCAGATGCACCAGACGAGGGTGTCCGATCTCATTACAGGTGGTTGTGAGCCACCATGTGGTTGCTGGGATCCGAACTCAGGACCTTTGGAAGAGCAGTCAGTGCTCTTACCCGCTGAGCCATCTCGACAGCCCCCTCTTTCTTTCTTTTAAAGATTTATTTATTTTATGTATATGAGTACACTGCTTCAGACACGCCAGAGAAGGGCATCGGATCCCATTACAGGTGGTTGTGAGCTACCATGGGGTTGCTGGGATTGAACTCAGGACCTCTGGGAGAGCAGTCAGTGCTCTTAACCATTGAACCATCTCTCCAGTCCCCACTTTAAATTTCTAGTGTAAGAATTGACAAGGTTTTTGTTGTTGTTGTTTTTTCTGAAAGGGCTAAATAACACATATTTTAGCTGCTGAAGGCCACATGGTTTTTCTTATGAAATATAATGTGGCGAGGAGGTACCTGCAGACCCGTGTCAAGGGATGCCCCTGTACGCCATACAACAGATCTGGTCTAAGGAGATTTACTGGGGGAAGGGAGGGGAAGGAGGACCTGGAGAAGGGATAGAGGCAGATGTCTGTAGCCAGACAGACAAATAGGAACAGAGCCACGAGGGCAGAGAAGAGTGAAGAGGATGGGGCATAGAGAAGGACAAAGGGGGGGGGGGAGGAAAGGAGAGGGAGAGGGAGAGGGAGAGAGATCCTACACCTGGCACATCTGGCCCCTGTGGCAGTTGCTAGGTCCCTGGAAGCACCTAGTGGAATCCGGAAGCAACCAGTTTGCTACAGTTCTTCAGCCTTGAGGGTGCCATGCAAAAGCAGATACAGAGAACATGTATAGGAGTGGGCATGGCTATGTAAAGCTTTATTTGTAAATCAGGAAGCAGGCTGCATTTGGCCCGTGGAGTGAGTTACAGTTGCCAGTTTCAGCTCTATTGAAATAGTAAAACAAACCGAGAGAGGTGAAGAGAAGAACAATGGACAAAGTATTGATAGCCATTGAAAAGTTGGGGGAATGGGTCTGTGGGGGTTCGTGGCATGCTTCTCTCTGTTTTTTGCCTCACATCCTTGACTTCTGTGCACATATGCTTTCATTTCAAGCCGGTGTTTAGTCAGAATGAACCTCCCAGAAGCTGAGGAATGCAGCAGACCTTCACAGTCTTGTTGAGGTCTCAGTATTTCCCAGGAGGCTCAGGGACGCGTTTCCTTTTGGAGTCTCACACCCTGGTAAACAGTTTTCCAAAAATGGAGATTCCAAAGCTCAGGGATGGAGCTCACCGCCCTCGGGGAAGCAATGTTGTTTTCTTATTTCTCAGTGGGAAATCGGAATGTCCCAGGGTGGACGAGAAATTCACCAGAAGCTCTGTGAAGCACTGGGAACTCAGGAAGTTGGAATCCAGTCAGAACATCTGGGAGTTTAAAGAAAGAAATAAAGTTAAGCTATTCATCAGACTCCATAAATTCTCTCAAAAGCAGATACTGTAATTACCCAGAGACAAGCAATGGGCCATGTTGTCAGCAGAAAGGAATCACATGCATCTCAAGTGAAACTGCACAGAGTCCTTACCTAATTTTGGATCATTGGTGGCAGATCTTTTATTTTAAGAAGGGACTCGATCTTCCTCACTCCCCACAATGTTCCCATGGAAGCAGATCTTTACTACCCGCCCCTGCAGGCTCTGTGCAGTTTGTCCTTCGACAGCATCAGCCCCATGCCTCTGTGCCTACTTGGCAGGATCTTACTCTCGAAACTGTGTAAGCCCTACCCACCACTCAACCTCCAGCTTCAGCCAGGAAGCCTCAGAAGTTTGTTTGTTTGTTTGTTTGTTTGTTTGTTTTGCATACTCTGTGTGACATTACCTGGCTGTTACCATGTAACTGTGTATGACTTAGGGTAATTAATGCTGGCGCCAGAAAGACCACTCTAGCGGCTGGAGAGATGGCTCAGTGGTTAAAAGGACTGGCTGCTCTGTCAGAGGACCTGGGCTCAATTCCCAGCACCCACATGGCATCTTATAACCATCTGTTAACTCCAGTGCCAGGGGACCTGATGCCCTCTTCTGGCCTCCAAGGACAACAGACACAAATGTGACACACAGGCAGATGTGCAGGCAAAACACTCGTACACACAAAGTGAAATGAATGCAAAAACACAAGACATTACTTCAATTTTTAAAAAAGACTCTTCCCAATTTTCCGTGGCTTGGCATATTAAAAACTGTTTTCATTCATGTCATGACACAGAGTGGGTGAACATTCCACGTGTGCACAAGGCCCCTGCTCAAGCTTCCCCCCCTTATGGTTCCACTTTGATAGAGTCTTTGTCATTTTACTGCCTTTACATGTTACATAGTAGTAGTAGTAGTAGTAGTAGTAGTAATAGTAGTAGTAGTAGTGTGTGTGTGTGTGTGTGTGTGTGTGTGTGTGCATGTATGCAATGTGCATGCATGCATGTGTATGCCACAGCACATGTATCAAGGTTAGAGGACTTTGGGGGTATGAGTTCTTTCCTGCCACCTGTATTCTGGGGGTGAAACGTAGGTCCTTGGGGTCACATGGCAATTACCTTTACACACTGGTGAGCCTTCTTACCAGACTGACACCTGTCATTCTAACTGACAGATGAAGAAAGACACCCTGAGGAAGACACACTCACTCTGTCTGAACCGCCTCTGTGAGATTCACCTGGGATTGTGATTTGATATGGTCCTCCACTCTCTTTAACTGCTGGAGACAGCCCCATTATACAAATGGTCTACCCCTGCTATTCACAATGGGCATTGTACTGTTTTCAGTTTGGGGTATTTATCAATAAAAAATGATTATGAACACCTGTGTATATTCTCTTGCATAGAATTGCTGAGTCTCAAGACAGCAACATCAACAAACGTTGCCAAATAGTTTTCCAAAATGATGTAGGCATTGACACACTGTCCTACCCCCAAGAACTTCATGAGACTTTCAACCGCTCCTTCGTATTGCCCATCCTTTAGCAGTTCTGGTATGGGCGGGGTGATGTTTCTTGTGGTTTAATTTGCTTACTCCTGATTACTAAAGCTTTTGAGCATTTCTTTATAGGCTCACCAGCCACTTCTTCATTCTCTCTTGAGAATTTCCAGGCCAAATCATAACTTGTGTTCTTTGGCGCAGGTTGTTTTTTTCTTATTGATTTGAAGAAAGTACCTGTATGTCTGTCTTATGTCAACTATTTTGATGCAGCTGCATTGTAACTTCCTGTAGATTTCCTTTTCCTTTGTATTTTTGATTAACAGAGGTTTTACATTTTAATGAACTATGTCATTTTTTTAAATCTTTAATGGCTAGGAATTTTTGTTTAGTGGCTCTTCCAAGATCATAAAGATGTTTCGTGTTATCTTTTAGAAGTATTATTCTTTTACTTTTTACTTTTAGGTCTGTGATTGATCTGGACATGGTTTTCGCATGGAGTGCTATAGGGAACATGTGACTATTCAGAAAGTCAGTGTCATGTGTTGAAAGGATCATGTTTCTTCCCAGTGAGTGACAAGGACCTCAGTTTTAAGTCAGGAGACTACCTATGTGTGGGTCTATCTAGGAACATCTTATTTATCTGTGTTTTCACTGACATCATGTGTTTTCAATTGTGGTAGTTTAAAACGGGTAATTTAGTTAGGTGTGGTGGCAATACATAATGTTAGTATTTCTCCTAGGCTCCGCCCAACAGTTACCTAGTAACAACCAGGTAAGAGCCTGGCTTGCTATAAAAGGACTATTTGGCGATCTCTGACACACTTCCTTTCTCCTTCCCCCCTTCTCTCTCCATGTGTTCCTGGCCCTGCCTTTTCCCTTCTTTCTCTCCCTCTGTCCCTCTCTGTCCCCTCTCTTTCTCTGCCTCTACTCCCTTTCCCCCTTCAAGAAAGAGAGGGAGAGACAAAGAGAGACCAGAGGGGGCTGCAAACAGTCCTTTTATATCAAGCCAGGCTCCTTCCTGGCTGTTGCTAGGTAACTGTTGGGAGGAGCCTAGAAGAAATGCTAACACATATAATTTTAGGATTCCTGAGAGTCTGGGGCAAGAGGATTAAGAATTAGGGGCCAGACCGAGCACAGGTCTTTAATTCCAGGCCTTGGGAGGCAGAGGCAGGTGGATTTCTGAGTTCGAGGCCAGCCTGGTCTACAGAGTGAGTTCCAGGACAGCCAGGGCTGCACAGAGAAACCCTGTCCCGAAAAAAAAAAAAAAAAAGATTTAGGGGCCAGCCTGGGCTATATAGTAAAATTCCTGTTGATCATGTTACAAGGATGGTATCACACCCAGGAGTATATGGACAGACAGCACAAATTAGACTTAGTGGGTTGTTTTTTAAAAAGGACCTGAAGGGAGGGAGGGAGATGGAAAATGGGTCTGGGAGAGTTAAGGGAGGAATTGGGGTAGATATGATCAAAATGCATTGTGTGAAATTCTCAAAGAATTAATGAAAATGTCCTTTAAAAGGGGAGCCATGCCTTTCCCTGCCATCTCACAATACTGCAAAGAGTTGTAAAGCTCATCAGGTCTAGAAGTGGTACCCATTCCTCCAGCACACTCTAATTTGAAAATATTGCATTGAAAGTCAAACTGATGAACTGTGGTACAATCTGTATTGTCAGCGTCGACTATTACACTGCAGTAAAATAAATGAGTTGTAAAGGCATGGAGGAAGTAGGTGTGGTGGCTCATGCTGAGGCAGGAGCATGAAGGGTAGGAGGGCAGCCTAGGCTCAATACCAAAAACTCAATCTACAAACAATAAGATAGGCTGTCAAGGATGAGAGAGAAGTGAGTCAGAGCATAAAGGGTTTCAGGCAAGGAAAGTTCGGGTTGTTTGGTTTCATTCATTGCTTTTTTTTTTCCTTTATTTGTTTTCTGTGTTGTTATATTGGTTGCTTTGACAGAGTCTCCTGTAGCTCAGGCTGGCCTCAAACTTGATATGTAACCAATGCTGACCTTGAACTCCTGACCTCCTGCCTTTACCTCCCAAGTGCTAAGATTATAGGTATGCACTACCACACCAGCCTCCAAACTATTCTGTATGGTATTGTGATGGTGGGCATGTATGTTGTAAATTTGTCAAATCCCATATAACATCAATGTAGCCAGCAGGAGGCTCAGTGGGTTAAGGCACTTGCCACCAAACCTGCTGACCTGAGTCCCTGGGACCCATGTGGAGGAAGGAGAGAGTAGACTCTTGGAAGTTGTCCCCTGATCCTTCTGCTCTCCACACTGGAGCTGTGGCTTGTGTGAGAACGCGCGCGCGCGCGCACACACACACACACACACACACACACACACACACACACACACGCATGCAGACACACAATGAATAAATAAATAAACTCAACATAAACTATGGACATTAGTGATAGGTCGTACGTTTGAAGTTCACTAGTGGTAATTAATACCTGTACCTCTCTGGTGGAGACTGGGGATAAGGGAGAAACTGTGCATGCTGGGCCAGGGGCACATGGGAATTCTCTGTGTTATCTACTTAATTTTACTATAAATCTAAAACTGCTATTTAAAAATGAAATCTGGCCGGGCCGTGGTGGCATACACCTTTAATCCCAGCACTTGGGAGGCAGAGGCAGGCAGATTTCTGAGTTCAAGGCCAGCCTGGTCTACAGAGTGAGTTCCAGGACAGCCAGGACTACACAGAGAAATCCTGTCTCAAAAAAAAAAAAGAAATCTGTGGGCTGGAGAGATGGCTTAGCGGTTAAGAGCACTGACTGCTCTTCTGAAGGACCTGAGTTCAAATCCCAGCAACCACATGGTGGCTCACAACCATCCTTAATGAGATCTGATGCCCTCTTCTGGTATGTCTAAAGACAGCTACAATGAACTTACATATAATAAATAAATAAATCTTTAAAAAAAAAAGTCTGTATCCTGTACCCAAGGCTCAGGGAATACTTCTGGAAGAGAAGGGAGAAAGATGGCCAGAGCCCAAGGATGGGGGTTTGTGTGAGTTTATGCCTCCTGCAAGTGCCAGAGGAGCTCCACCTATGAACTCACATCAACATGGCTATCTAAACATGACTTGAACAAGGAGGATACCGATGGACACGCTATGGAAGTAGGGGAGCTCACAAGGCTGCAACCTAAAGAAAGAACTACAGGCAACCAAAGGAATGCTGAGAATTAGAGAAATAGTCTTCCCCAGGGTCACACCAATTGGCTATCCAATACTGAATAGTCGGCCCTGAACACAGACACACACACTAACAGTATGCAGATGGTCACCTTGTATTTATATATTTAAGAACACACACACACACACCACCACCACCACCACCACCATGAACAACAACAAATTAAAGAGAAAGAGACGATCGATTTGAAAGAGAACAAGAGGGGGTAAATGGGCAGAGTTGGAGGGAGGAATAGGAAGGGGGAAATGATGTAATTATATTGTAATCTCAAAAAGTAAAAGTTATAATTATAAAAAAAATAAATAAAAATCAGGTTGCTTAGCCGGGCGGTGGTGGCACACACCTTTAATACCAGCACTTGGGAGACAGAGGCAGGCAGATTTATGAGTTCGAGGCCAGTCTGGGCTACAGAGTGAGTTCCAGGACAGCCCGGGTGATCCAGAAAAACCCTGTTTCGAAAAACCAAAACGAAAAAAAAAAAAAAATCAAGTTGCTTGAATACTTTTAATATTAACCACAACAACAATAATAAATTTGTCACTTTGGATAGTTGTCTGGTCTCCTGGTCATTAAAAACATACATCATGCCAGGCAGTGGTGGCGCACGCCTTTAATCCCAGCACTTGGGAGGCAGAGGCAGGTGGATTTCTGAGTCAGAAGCCAGCCTGGTCTACAGAGTGAGTTCCAGGACAGCCAGGGCTACACAGAGAAACCCTGTCTCAAAAAAAACAAACAAACAAACAAAAAAAAAAAAACAAAAAACAAAAAAAAAACATACATACTATCTACCACCTTAGAATTATGCCCTAGAATTCCACCCATGGCAGGCATGACACTGACCCATATTACGCTTGTGTTTCTGTGAGTTTTAGTTTAGCGTGGGCATGCAAGACACAGCACATGCTCTGGAGGCCATGCTCTCTACCCAAAGCCACTTCTTGTTTTGTTGTAACCCCCCAAAGCCAATGTCACATAGACCTAGACAATGTCACAATCCATTAGACCCTTCTACCACCACCGGCCTCGTGTTTTGAATGATACAGTTCACATCTTTTGTTCTTGTGATGTTTCCATCTAGGTTTTATTTAATTTCTGCTACCAAACACCAGGGATTTACTTTCTAGATTGAACTGATTTTCTTACAAAGCAGTAGCCAATAGGATCATGGATCAGTCACTGAACTTAGATGGCCCACCTCGAGTACAGCTGAGCTCTGATTGGCTGAATTTGAGGGCGATCCTCACCCTGTCAATAACACCTAATTATGAGCATGCAAAATACTGCCAGCTGTTTGGTAATGATCAGACTGCTCCTGTTTTCTGTTTTATACAGACCCTGATTATATTTGGGTAGATGCCTGCAGGGTTTGTTTCAATGGCTTCCAGAGTTGGAATACATCAGAATGAAGTGTCTGTTTAATCCACCATCTGAAAACACCTGCTTCCACTATGAGTTCTGTGTAAATCGTGTTTCTGCAGACAAAGGCGAAAGCTGTGTGTGAATGTTCTCACGCCAAGGCCAGATGTTAGGGAGCCAGCTTGCACCTGGAGCAGAATATTCCATTGTCTGAACCTCACGGGAGGCCTGAGTGAGTCTGCCTTCCAGAACACACTTTATCTGAGGCCTCCGGTCATGCTTCGTGTTCCCACATCATGTCCAGCATGGAGAGGGGGCAAAGGAAGTTGAGGGGTTCCCTGGAGATTTCCTTCTTCCTTCCCCCAGCCTCCCTCATCTCCAGCCTCCTCTTCTCTCTCCTAGTCTTCTTGGCAGTTGTTTGACAGGCTGAACTTTCTAGCAGAAGTTCTCTCTCATTCTCTCTCTCTGCTGCCAAGCCTGACCACCTGAGAGTAATCACGGGGACCCACATGGTTGTAGGAGAGAACTCCCTAGGCCTCCCCACTTTCCCAATCTAGTTCCTGTTTGACCTGCTGTTTCTCTCCCTCTCCCCTCCCCCCCCCCCATCTCTCCCTCATCTGCTGCAGAATCACATATGAGCTTCAATCAGTAACCTAAACCTGGACCAGAAATGAAAGTGTTGAAGGCAAACTGGCCTCCAAGGGTCCAAGAAAAAAAGCCTTGGGCCATTTCTCCTTTTCTGCTGACCTTTGAGGTTGTTTCAGGCACACGCATTTGGGTCAGAATTCTTGTGTGTGCCGCAGGGTGTGAGATTATTTTGTTTTGTCATATTGGATCAATATATTATTGTACTTGAATAAAAGCAGCAACTTATCAAACTTCTGTGCCACAAGTTTTCAGCCCTTACAATAATACGGAGTAGATGTTACTATAAAGTTAAGGCTTGCCTCATGTCCTATAGACATAAAGGAGAAGTCTAGGAAAACATCTTGCTTATTGAATCTAATATTGTCTTGTTGGTTGCATTTGTTTCTTTTTAAAAAATATCTACTGATTTTTACTTATGTGTATGTCTTCATAGTTTATGTATGTAGATGGCCAAGGAGATCAGAAGAGGTTATTGGATCCTCTGAGTTATAAGCAGTGCTGGGAAAGGCACTCAGGGCCACTGTAAGAGCAACAGACTCTCTTGATTACTGAGCCATCTCGAGCCTTGCTATGTAGCCTCGGTTGGACTTGACCTTATGATCCTTCTGCCTCCTACATGCTGAAATTACAAGTATGTGCCTTCATGCCCAGCTGTGGTTTTCATTTGTCTGGAGACAATATAACTGTAAGAAAAAAAATGGATCATCTCAGGAAGCAAGCATTACATTTTTCATTTAAAACAGAAATCGCCATGGTTGAAATGAACTCCTAGCTGATTATGTATACATTCTGGTCAGTTGAATTACTACTCCCAGAAGCTACTGTGGAAGCCAGCCTTGAGATCTTAAGTCACTCTGGGAGAAGGAGAGTTAGGCACAGGGGGCGGGAAAAAAACAGAGTATGCTGACGTGATAAGGATGCCCAGCAGGTGGCAGTGTTTCCCACAGCAGCAGCAAAGCCCATGGAGCTCTTTGCACAGCTGCCTAGAGATGAGAAGATAAATTATAGAATCAGACCATAGCACCTGCTTGCATTTTTTGTGTGTGCTGGGGGTTGAACCCATGGCCTGTGGATACTAGGTAAGTGCTCTGCTACTGAGATACACCCCTAGCCCTCAGTTTTATAGTTTTGTTCATTTACACATAATTTTATTTTTATACTTAATTAACTAATTAGAGACAAGGTCTTTCTACTTTAGCCATAGCTGTCCTGGAATTCACTATGTAAACTAGGCTGGCCTTGAACTCACAAATACCTACCTGCCCTAAAGGTAGCTGAGCTAACAAACCAGGATACACATGATTTTTTTTAAAAAAACATTTTGGTTAAAAACAAATTAGGGTAGACCTTTGTGAAAATGACAGGGTCGGGAGCAGGTACCTCCTTCCCTGCCTGCTGGATGCCCTCAGCTGCCTAAACTCCCATGTGACCTTCCCCTCAGATCTACTCATCTAGAAACACCCCCAGGAGAGTTAGCTCAGTCACCTGCCTCATCATCTACTGGCCGGTTTCCTGCTCTACTTCCTGTGCTCATCCCGGGGCTGCTCCAACTCGGACCTGTCCATCTTTATTATGGGTCTCACGAAAGAACTAACTTCCGGAGGAGATAGTCCTGTCCAGGACTAACTCAAGGTAACACTTGCTATGAGAAAGACATTTCAGACCAAGAGAGGCTGTACCAGCTCTTTGCCTGAGGCCCAAGAAAGCAGTTACCACAAGCTCATCTACATGGGAAAAGTATGTGCCTTCCAAACATGTAAACGTAATAACAAGGAATCGAAATTGTGCATAATACCATGGGAACAAGGGAGAGGTCTAGGAGGCTCTGTAACCATTATAGTAATATGCTAAGAAACTGTGTGGTAATTTTTCTAATGATACTTGCCCCCCAAACAGCTTATGTGCTAACTCATACTAATTAATCGATCCCTTGTATTTTGTTTGTTATCTTAGTTAAGGTTCCATTGCTGTGAACAGACACCATGACCAAGGCAACTCTTATAAAGGAAAGTATTTAATTGAGGCTCTTACAGGTTCAGAGGTTCAGTCCCTTATCAGCATGGTAGGAAGAACGGGAGCACACAGGCAGGCATGGCGCTGGAGGAGCTGAGACTTCCACAGCAGGAAGAGAGCCACTCGGTCTGACTTGAGCTTCTGAAATCGAAAAGCCCACCTCCCAGTGACACACTTCCTCCAACAAGGCCAACACTACCTAATGTCACTCCCTGGGTGCTCAAACATTTGAGCCCATGGCGGGGCCAATCATTCAAACTACCACATTTGCTGAGATAGGGTTTCTCTGTACAGCCCAGGCTAGCCTTGTGGTATCACCTTTCCTTCTTCCTCTCCCACACCAGCCCATATTAATTTTAAATTAAAATGTTTGCTTTCTAAGCAGGTACCCTCAAGCATCCACTCTAAGTTACTGGTTGAAGGAGTTGGCATTGGGCTGAAGATGCTCTGAAATGTTGGGGGAAACCTTACTTTAGTAATAAGCCTCGATTTTGTTTGTCATCAGCTAGCTATACTCAAGACTGTATTGATATACATCAGTAGGCAGACAGAGCTAATTATAAGTTATCAGGAGCCAACGCTTGCTGTTTCTTCTTGCCACACTGTAGTCACTACCAGAACAAACCCAGGTGATAGATTTGGGTAAGTGATTAGTGGAACTCTCCAAAGGCCCCTAATTTTTGTCCTATCTTACTTTTTTTATTTTTTATTTTTTTTTTTTATTTTATTTTTTTATTTATTTATTTTTTTTTTTTGAGACAGGGTTTCTCTCTGTAGCCCCGGCTGTCCCGGTACTCACTCTGTAGACCAGGCTGGCCTCGAACTCGGAAATCCGCCTGCCTCTGCCTCCCAAGTGCTAGGATTAAAGGCGTGCGCCACCACCGCCCGGCCTTTTTTTATTTTTTAAACATTTATTTACTATTATATGTAAGTATACTATAGCTGTCTCCAAACACACCAGAAGAGGGAGTCAGATCTCATTACGGTTGGTTGTGAGCCACCATGTGGTTGCTGGGATTTGAACTCGGGACCTTTGGAAGAGCAATCAGTGCTCTTAACCGCTGAGCCATCTCTCCATCTCTTGTTCTTCTCCAGCCCTTGTTCTAAGTCTTTACTGAATCATAAGAACAGGATCATGTGTTCTGTTCCCTGGACTTTTGGCGTTCTCAAATATCTTATGTGAGCAGCGGCTTACTTACAGAGATGCCCTATTCTGTATCTACCCACAATCAGGACTAGTGTTTGGACAAAAGGACTTTCGACAGACTAGCAGGGTGATCCTATTCAGTAGTCAAGCATGGGATGCATGCTCATCATAGCTAAACCCACGTTTGGACTGAACTTCCTTGTTTGCTCCCGGCATGCCAAACTCAGCATTGTATTGCCCATGGCTCCTGGCTCCTTCTGCAGGCTTGGCATCCATCTACACCTCTCACTGACAAGGACACACTAGCTGGTGTGCTGAAGTTCCAAGTAGAGTAGGGAATGACAAGTATTAACACACTGGTGTTCCGAGAAGAGCAGTGAGCAAGCTCTGCACTGACTGCAGCGAGGCAAGGCGTCTGCTCTCAGGCCTGGCAGAAGGGCCCAGCCCATTGGGTTTGGTTGCCACAGCGCTGGAATGGCGCTTCGGAATACATTGGACTGGTGATTTCCATTTAAACCAGAGTGCTCTGCGGGTCTCCACCCACTTCAGGAACAGGTTTCTGTGCTTGGGTAAGGGACAAGCCGATGAGAACAAGTAGGCCATTGCTCTATTTCAGCTTACAAATTCCTCTATAAAAAAAAATTGTAGTGGGAAGAGATTGCTAAGGTGGGATGCATTCAACATAACGCAAAAGGGGCTCATGAGGAAACTAATTCAACTTGCCAAAGAGCAAGTTCAAAGTCAGGCAGCATTCCTCAGGAGAGGAGACAAGGCAGAGGGACAGAACAATCTGAAGAGACAGTGCCGGCAGATAGATGGCTGTCTACAAGCCAAGGAGAGCAGCCGGGAGTGGAACCCATCCTTCCAGTCCTACTGACAACTTGAACTCAGCTTTCTAACCTTTAGAATCATGAAAAAAGATATTGTTTAAATTGTCTTGCTTTGTGGTGCTTTGTTATAGCAACATCAACAACACAATATACCATCTTTGCTAAGAAAATTATACGGCGGGAAGAAATCCGTCTTTTGGTTTCCGATATAGATTACAGACCAGTGGTTTCCAAGAAAACTTGAGCCTACGGCACTAGTTTAAGATGGCTGAGACATTCATCTTCATGAACTAGGCAGCCAGCAGATTCTTAGTCTCTCCCCTGTTAGTTGGCATTTGGTGGACTATCTAGATAATCTAATAGCCTGCCTCCCTTTTTGTGAGACAGGATCTCACTGTGTAGCCTTGACATACCCGGAACTCTATGTGTAGACCTGGCTGGCCTCAAACTCAGAGATCACTCTCTGAGTGCCTCCTGACTGCTGGGATTAAAAATGGAGGATTCCATGCCCAGCAATAAATCCACTTTTAAAATATATTAATTCTGGTCTGGACAGATGGCTCTGTGGTTAAGAGTACTGACTGATCTTCCAGAGGTCCTGAGTTCAATTCCCAGTAACCACATGGTGGCTCACAGCCATCTGTAATGGGATCCAATGTCCTGTTCTGGTGTGTCTGAAGATAGCTAGAGTATACTCATAGAACTAGAATAAATAAATCTTTTAAAATATATATACACATATATGTGTATGTATGTATGTGTGTATACATATACATGCACACACACACATCAGTTTTATTCCTCTAGAGAACACTGACTAGTACACCCTACCTAAAAAACACCTAAACAATAACAAAACCCCACCCTATAGCTCCCTAAACCCAATACTGAAATCTCTTAGAGGCTTGGGCTGTCTGGGCAGCTCTCCTGTGGCCGGAGCCAGCATTTCCCATTTCCAGGCTAGACCCGACTTTATGATCTGCCGAGCCCCCTCACTTAGTTCTAGTAGCTGTCTAGATGAGAGCCACTTGTTGAGCACAACTACTGTTAAACATGAAGTTATAGAGCTGAGGGTAGCTCTGAGGTAGATCACATGCTTGGCATGCTCGAGGGAGGCCTTGGGTTCAAAGTGCCAAAAAACACAAGACAAACAGACATTTCTTCTTCTTCTTCTTCTTCTTCTTCTTCTTCTTCTTCTTCTTCTTCTTCTTCTTCTTCTTCTTCTTCTTCCTCTTCTTCTTCTTCTCCTTCTTCTTCTTCTTCAATTCTGAGAGGAGAGAGGAAAGCAAGACAGACAGACAGACAGACAGACAGACAGACACACAGACACAGACACAGACACACACACACACACACACAGACACACACACACAGACTAACTTCTACATTCTAGACTAGCCTCAAACTTGCTATTGTCCTCCAACTTATGATCCCCCTGCTTTGCCTCCCAAATGCTGGGTTACAAGCATGCGCCACTGTGCCTAGCTTTTGAGCAACTAGTTTTTAAAGTAATAAATGCTAAAATATTCATTGCTTCTTAATGTAAATTTAACTTTTACCTCTGCTTCAAGGGTATTTGAAGCTTCAGTATCCACCTGTGGAAACACTGGCAAAGGAGCTATCTCTATGCACCTCTCTTCTAGACTCTATGCTCAGTGAAGTCAGGTTGGTTCCTTGAAATCATCTACAACAAAAATGCTTAACCAGGGAAAATGGTCAAATGCGGTATATGTGCCTCAGGGAGAGCCCATTGTAAGTCATTTCCCATTTTTTTTGTTTTGTTTGTTTTGTTTGTTTTGTTTTGTTTTTCGAGACAGGGTTTCTCTGTATAGCCCTGGCTGTCCTGGAACTCACTCTGTAGACCAGGCTGGCCTCGAACTTAGAAATCTGCCTGCCTCGGCCTCCCAAGTGCTAGGATTAAAGGCGTGTGCCACCACTGCCCAGCTGACTCTGCAGATCTTAACAGGGCAGTTCGACTCCAGGTTCTGATGAAGTAGTAGGATAAATGAAAAGCTTAAGAGACAAGTATTTCAGTGGGGCCCAGATCTGATGTGGGATTTAAACTACCAATGAGCATTGAGAACAAATCCCGCCGTGGCACAGAAGAGGTGACACCTGGAAAACCTGCCATGCCTTTGCACAATGGGAACAGGACAGTAAATGAAGAGCTGCCCACTTCCACGCCTTCATTGTGCTTTATTGCTGTGGGGTGACAGCGTTGAAGAGGAAACCTCTGATCTGGCTTTTCCCTAACAACACTTAGGACTGTCAATTGCTTTAGAGGGACTCTTTCAGAACTGCAGCAAGAGAACAGGGACCTCAAACGGCTCAGACGTCCAGCACTTGCAACCCATTTGTGAATGTTCCTTGCTCACAGATAACAGGTGTTCAGAACCCAAGCACAGTCCAGTTCTCAAGGCAACTCTTTTTTTTTTTTTTAAAGATTTATTTTATTTATTTTATGTGTATGAGTACACTGTAGCTGTACAGATGGCCGTGAGCTATCATGTGTGTGGCTGCTGGAACCTCTGCCGGCCCCGCTCGATGTAATTCACTGTAGTTGTCTTCAGACACTCCAGAAGAGGGCATCAGATCTCATTAACGGGTGGTTGTGAGCCACCATGTGGTTGCTGGGATCCGAACTCAGGACCTTCGGAAGAGCAGTCAGTGCTCTTACCCGCTGAGCCATCTCGCCAGCCCCTCAGGGCAACTCTTGCTTGTGTATAACAGCTGTTAAAAACAGCAGGTGACCCCACTTCCTCAAGAGGAGCCAGGGCAAGTGCTTCCAGACCACAGCAGTTATGCTGTGTGCTGTAGACGGTGCAGGGCCTTGAGGCTGACCTGAGCTTGTCTCCAACCCTTCCCATTTGCCAACTGTGACCTGGGCAGGGTTTGGCTTCCTCCGGCCTCCGTCCTCTCATCAGCATTGGAGAGAAACAAGAGTGTCTAAAGTTGAATGGCTGGAGGGGGAGGAGCACGGAGAGCAGTGGGGGACGGGGTAGTGAGAACAAAGTATAAAGACACCTATGTATGAAGATGCCATGATGAAGCATGAGACTTTACATGTTGACTTCAGAGGTTAAATGAGCAGAGACTCTTGAGCATGTGTGTTTCTTAGTTGCAGGGCTTACTGATATAATAAGCAGAGGGTGGTACTTCAATCAACTATGAAGAAGTTGAAATGGGCTAGACGGGGGTAGGGACATGGCTCAGTCGGTAGAGTGCTTGCCTAGTATGCACAAATCCCTGGGTTCTGTTCCATAGCGCTGCATGAAGACTGGCATGGTGGTATATGCTTGTGATACCAGCATCCAGAAGACAGAAGCAAGAGGGTCAGGAGTTCAAGACTGTCCTCAGATACATAGTAAATCTGAGGGTAACCTTTACTATATGAGACCCTGTCTCCAACAAACCAATAAACAAATGTGGGTCACATGGATGATAACATATCTAAATCCTTGCCTATTAGAGGAGAACATGAAAAATTAAGTGTTTTATTTAAAGATGCCAATAACAGAACAAAAATGTTAGCCTTAAGGATCCAGATGGGGTGACATATGCCTTTAGCCCAGCACTCAGAAGCAGAGGTGGGTGGACCTCAGTGAGTTCAAGGCCCGCCTGGTCTACATAGTAAGTTACAGGACAGTTGGGGCTAAGTAGTAAGACCCTGTCACCAAACCCAACCAAACTAAACCAACAATGACAAAAAAGTTAACCTTAGAGGGCTTGGGGGTGGGGGAGGAGGCAGATAAGTCTGACTTTCCATGTTTGGCTTTCCAAGCTTTTTACTTTAATTTTTTTCTGTTATATTTTATGTGTATGGGTGTTTTGCCTGAATGCATATCTGTGTACCATATGAATGCCAGATGAGATCTTCAGATTCCCAGAAATTGGCGTTGCAGATCGTTGTGAGCTGCAATATGGGTGTTAGAAATTGAACTCAGGTCTCCTGGGAGAACAGTAAAGGTTCTTAACCTCCAAGCCATCTCTCCAGCCCCACTGATTTATTTTCAAAAGGAAATATAATTATGGTCCCCTGCAGAAGATCAAGTCATTACAAGAGCAGCCAATGTCCCCGCAGACAGCGCCCCAGCAGACAGCGCTAATTGGACTCTCTGTATGGGGGTGCGTAAAATGGGGGGAAGGGAGCCTGTTAGGAGGTAGGGGAGACAGGGGGAGCATAGAGCTGTGGGTGGGTATGATCAAGGCACATTGTATACCTGCGTGAAACTGTCAAAGAATAAAAGCAAGGTTAGCAAAGAGCTCGAAAAGAAACATGCTGTGCATCCTATGGCTTGGTTTCTAATCCGCCTCCCCCTCGAGCAGTTGTTGATTTCAATCTGTTCTTTTCTCTGAAGTTGCGTTTACACGCCTCCCTTCGGGAACGCTGGAAACAGTTTATATTTATAGCCCCTTGTCTCTAGGATTCTGTAACTCCTTTAGGCCGCCCGTGTCTCTTGATTTATACTATGCTGGTAAATCATTCCCAATAGAGCCTTTCTTTTCTTGCAAAAAAAAAAAAAAAATGTACAGAAAGAGGAGGGGATGATTCAGAGCTGGAAGGGAGGGGTTTAATCCTGCAGAGATGAGCAGAGAAGCCTCAGGAAGGCACTGTGCTCCGTGGAGCCTGGCCCTGACCTCATGGCCTCTCGTGGCCTCTCACAGCCTCACAGCCAGGCTGTCTCTAGCAGGCCAGCTCCCCTTTCCAGACTCACACAGCTAGAGACCTTGGATCCAATCTCTTTAAGTTCTCAAGCCTGTCATGGACTTCAGGGGACCCACAAACCCAAGAGTCACATAGGCAACTATTTACTTTTCTGGAAAACGGTCATTTTCAGATTTTGGATCTTCACAGCCCCAGAACTGAAACGGCCCTGCTCTATGTAGGTCTCCAATAGTCCCAACAAGACAAATTTAAGTGGCTTTTGTACCCAGTAAGACTGTCCTGTGCTATCACCTTGTCGAAATTCTAAATGTATGGTGATGGTAGGAACCCCAACTCTGGAGCAGACTGCCTTGGCTATCTTCTAGCAGTGGTGCCTCTTTGCGACCTGTCCTGTTAAGTTAATACAGGGGAAGTGCTTAGAACAGCCTGGCACTGGGGCAGTGTCACGTGGTCTCTGGTCCTTCACGGTGGGGCACGATGTGTCCTAGTGCTTACCTGTAGTCAGTAATCATGGCGTTTTCTATGGTGGGGAGGTACACCTGAAGCACCTCTTAGGAGTCAGTGTAGCACCTCAGAGGGTCCTGCATGCACAGATGACACTGCAGTGATGCTGTGGAGAAAGCAGAACCTTCTAGTGGCTGTGTGTGTGTATGTGTTTGTGTGTGTTTGTATGTATCTGTATATGTGTGTTTGTGTGTGTGTTTTTGTGTGTGTGTGTGTGCTTGTGTGTATGTGTGTGTGTGAGTTCATCTGAGTACGTGTGTTGTGCCTCTTTCTCTTCCCTTCTTCATCCAGGCCAGGATCCTAGGCAGGCCTGTGCTATAAGCTCAGGGAAAACATCAAAGAACGAAGCCAGAGAGAGGAGACAAAAGCTGGCTCAGGTTTAGCAATGACTCAGACCAAACACCCAAGTCCAAATGCAAACACAGCGGAGACTTGGGATTGCCCAGAGACTGCTTGTCATAAAGCTTACATATGCCCTTCCTATTGTTTTCCTTCCATGTACAGATCATGTGTGTGTGTGTGTGTGTGTGTGTGTGTGTGTGTGTGCGCATGTTGGAGGTTAAACTCGGGGTCTCAAGTATGTTAAGAATATAATATATAGCTGGACAGTGGTGGTGTTCACCTTTAATCCCAGCACTTGGGAGGCAGAGGCAGGTGGATTTCTGAGTTCGAGGCCAGCCTGGTCTACAGAGTGAGTTCCAGGACAGCATGGGCTACACAGAGAAACCCTGTCTCAAAAAACCAAAAAAAAAAAAAAAAAAAAAAAAAAAAAAAAAAAAAAAAAAAAAAAAAAAAAAAAAAGAATATAATATATAACCTGAGCTAATCCTCAGCCCCATCCCAGGACATTATAAATTTGGTTATTTTTCTTTTCATCATTGTTACAGTTTTTCATATATCTCAATATGTGCTTGCAAATACTTTCATTTCTATTGTTGTCTTCAAATTTTCTTGATATCCATTTTTATATATGTTGAATGATTAAATGTTTATGTATGTGGGACTCACGTGCCATGGCTCATGTATGAGGTCAAAGGACAACTTGTGGGTTCTCTCCTTTCACCATGTAGGTCCTAGGGATCGAACTCAGATCATCAGGCTTGGCTGCAGACACTTTTATTTCTGAGCCATTTGCCAGGACTTTCCCCCTAAAGATAGCATGGTATACTTTAAAGCATGCGCGCGCGCACACACACACACACACACACACACACACACACACACACACGGTTGTTATTTTGTTACTTTATTATTTGTTTGGTTTTGAGATGGTCTTGCTATGTAGCCCTGGCTGGCTTAGAATTCACTATGTAGACTAGGCTAGCCTCAAAAGGTTGTTATTTGGATAAGTCTAATGTATTTATTTGTTTTTCATTTGTTTTTGGTTGCTTGTGCTTCAGGATCATATTATAAGAATCACTACTACATAAACGAAAATTGCAAAGATTTATGACTGCTTTCTTCTAGGAAATTTATAAATTTCAAATGTATTTAGATTTACCACATGTGTGGTTGTTAGTTTTAATTATCAGTTTAACAGACTCTAAAATCACCTGGCACATGGGCTTGTGGGCATGTTTGTGGGCATTATATTTGATTTCACTATTGAGGTAGAACTACTGCCCACTGTGGGTGGCACCACTCCCTCAGCAGAGGAGCTGGACTGCATAAGAGTGCAGAAGGCATGCGTTCAGTGTTCTCTTCCCCTGACTGCTGACATAACCTGATGCTTCAGGTTCCCGCTGTGTTGAATTTCCAGACATGGCTCTCTATGCCTCAAGCTGGCAGCTGAAATAAACCATATATGCAGGGGAATTAGGCCCAGCCCATGCTTGCTCTTTGGTTGGTGATTCAGTCTCTGGGAACCCCCATGTGTCCAGGTTAGTTGACTCTGCTGGCCTTTCTGTGGAGTCCCTGTCTTCTTCGGGTCCCTCAGACTCTTCCAAGCTCCCCAAGCTCCGTCTAATATTTGGCTGTGGTTCTCTGTATCTCTTTCCTTTGGCTGCTGGGTGGAGCCTCTCAAAGGACAGTTAGGCTAGACTCCTGTCTGCAAGCACAACAGCGTATCATTAATAGGGTCAGTTCTTGCCCATGGCATGGGTCTCAGTTTGAGGCAGTCATTGGTTGGCCATACTCTCTATCTCTGCTCTTTGTCCCTGTACATCTTGGAGGCTGGACACATTTTAGGTAGAAGATTTTTTGTGGGTGAATTACTGTCCTCATCCCTCCATTGGAAGTCCTCCCTGGCTAGAGGAAGTGGCCACTTCTGAATTCATATCCCTCACTGTTAGGAGTCTCAGCTAGAGTCAACCCCATATACTCCCTGGGGCTTCCACCCATCCCAGGTCTCTTGACATGTCCTAGAGATTGCCCCCTTTCCCTCCCCCCTCACCCCCCACCACTTCCCCTTTTCTTTCCCCTGCTCTTCCTACATCTCATCCCCACCCCTGCACAGCCCCCCTCCCCATCCCTTCTCCCATCCCATTTTACATTATCTCAGGTATTTGTTACAGTGCCACTGTGACTCACAGCCTTGACTCACTCTGTCCAGCTGCCTACCCTTTTCAGGCAAACAGAGATCTCTTTGTCTGACCTCACAGCAGTTCTACTAATCGGCCCTTGTTTCTTTGCTCCTTCCTACCAGGAACCTTCCATGCTGACTGGCCTTGGGCATTCAGTGGTTTGTCTCAGCCCTCTGCCCACCCCACCCTAACCTCGGCACTCAGCTCATCTTACTTCAGTGCCTGTTTGTGCATGCCTGGGGTCACTTGGGGGAAGTGATGAGATGTGGAATCTAGAACAGCTCTTGAAGAGAAGGCTCTTGAAGCTACAGCCTAATGGGAATGCTTTCTTTAACTAAATGAGCAGAAGGGGAGAATCTGGAAGAACTCTGAAGGAGGAGTGCCCGGAAGTGCTCACTGTGCCCCTGTCTTTAAAAGACATCAAGAAAGACGGAATCTCAATTGAGAAAGGTTGGCTAACCTGAGAAACAATGAGAGAGTAATGAGCAGTTAAAGGGGGAGCGACAGCTCCCTTCATTCTTTCCCCCTCAACCCCTGTCTGTAGTGATCCTGGGTCCCTGAGTAAGTAACAAATTTAATTTACCACAGGCTCCTTCCGGTCCTGTTCTGTACAGGAGCAAAGGGGTCCAGGCTGACTATATTACAAGTGGAGTCCAGAGGGCAGCCTCTACCCTGTGTCCTCTTGAGGCCTCTGGACACCTTCATCAGCAGGCAATAGGCCTTTGCTTGTTTGCTAGCTGATGGACCATTGGTGATGGGTCATCTGATTTCCTGATAAGGCAGGGTGGAGCTTGCGTACTGGGGACAGACCCTGGCTCACTCTATTCTTTGCAGATGTGCTGATTCAGTAAAGCTGAGGCTGACTTGGAGCTAGGAGGAATATAGACATTACTGGGAAGGCCGTACTTTTCTAGGCCTAGGCTCCAAAGCAAGGATAGAACATCGAGCCTCGCGTTCATCTCCATCTTAAGCAATGAAACAGATGAGACGAGTGAGAGCTGTAATTAGAGGCTGAGGTGAGCTGACAGAGGCCTCTCCACAGGCCCAGGGAAAACTCATCAGAGGAGGTTAGTCTCAAGAATAAAGGCTTCTGGGTTTGTTTTGGAAGAAGAGACTTGAGATTATGTCCTGGCTCCTACAACAGGAGACCTGACATTGGATTGGACCGTCCAAATATTAAAGTTATAATTGCATGTTGTGGGCAGGGCAGGTTTGGTTTCCCACGGCCACATCCTGTGCTGGGTGGCAGTGCTACACAAAACAGCAAGGCCGGATTTGCTCAGCTCTCTCACGAGTCGGCACGTTAGAAGCCAGGAAGCAGGGCCCCAAAACACAAATAAGTTATACTGCCGCCCACAAGCCCCCTGGGGCAGGTTTTTCCTAGAAAGACCATTTTTAATGGACGGAGAGCCAAGCCATGGAAAGTGTGCTGGTGGTAGGTCCAGTCTGTGGAAAGCAATCTCCCGGATGAAGAAGAGAGGGGGTGGGGACAGATGAGGGGGCACCGAGGTGGACCGGGCCAGGAAACACCTAATCTGACTATGCTGTCTCTCAGCAGGCATGCACAAGAGCATCAAACCATTTCTGATCACTGAAACGGTGGGATTCTGGGCCAGCCCTTTCCTGTGGCCTTGGCACTGCAGCCTGTTGAGGAAGGTGGCTCAGAAGTCAGCTGAATAAAATGGAAGAATACAGCAACATACAGCCTATGGAAAAGGAGAGGAGTCAAAGGGGGAGAAGCTGGGGTCACCTTGGTTTCAGAAGGTAGGAAAAGAGGTGACCGTTAGGAATGCTTCTTTGGGGTGTGTCTTCCCAGTGATGTCACCAAGGAATGGAGCCTGGGGTCCATATCTCTCTCTCTGCTCTTATGATTGGAGACTGAGAAATGGCCCTTGCCCAGTTCCTTTGAGGTCTGGGGTCCCAACACACTATGCCAGAGGTCCCTTTCTCCTCGCCATCCTGAAAATTCGTATCTTCAGGACCTTATTCACAGGAAGCGCTCAGTGATCCCTGTAGTACATGTACAAAATTTGTTTATGTCATTTAAACACCATTAAACCTACTTACTATGAGGTGTTTCTGAGCACAGTGGAAACAAATTTCTTACCCTTTGGGTTTGGTGTGGACTTCCACACTGTCTTGGGAAAGAGAGATGCCCTTAGCTGGAAAATAGCCTGTCTGTCCCAGTCTCTATGTGGACGTGTGTCACTAAAACCTTTATAAAGATTGGGAAAGTAGCCAGGCAGTGGTGGCACATGTCTTTAATCCCAGCACTTGAGAGGCAGAGGAAGGTGGATTTCTGAGTTCGAGGCCAGCCTGGTCTACAGAGTGAGTTCTAGGACAACCAGGGCTATACAGAGAAACCCTGTCTCAAAAAACAACAACAACAACAACAACAAAAAACAAAAAAAATTAGGAAAATATATTTAAACAACTTAAATCCTTATGGAAACAATTCTATTAAGATTACCTTTGCTAATGTAATATTTCTTCATGGGGAAAAAAAGAACCAGATTTTGTTTTTTATTTTTTAGACGTTTGAAGCAGAGTCTCGCTATGTCATAGAGGCTGGCTTCAAACTGTCAACCATGTACTGCGGTTACTGATGCATACCACCACATATGGTTTAAAATCATTTTAAAAGGACTGGAGAGATGGTTCAGCAGTTAAGAATGCTTGCTGCTCCTCCAGAAACTTATTCAGTTCCCAGCACTTTGTTACCATGTGTAACTCCAGCTGCAAGGGCTTTTGGCACCTTCTGCTGGTCTCCTCAGGTTTGTGTACATGTGTGGGATACATATAAAGAAAAATACATAAAAATAAGCCTTAATTAATTAATTAATTAACAATCAACTCATTTGCCAACTTGTGAGTTAATTAATTTTGACTTTTCAGGACAGGGTTTCTATCTGTAATGGACCTGGATGTCCAAGAACTCACTTTGTAGACCAAGCTGCCTCTGCCTCCCAAGTGCTGGGATTACAGGTGTGCACCACTATACCAGCCTCAACTTAAGTAATTTTTAAAATTTTCTTGTAACCATACAAAGTAACTGCTTTTCAGTTAATATTGTGGTGATGGTTTGTATATGCTTGGTTCAGAGAGTGTCACTGTAGGGAGGTGTGGCCCTGTTGGAGTAGGTGAGGCCTTGTTGGAGTAGGTGTGGCTAGTGGGGGTGGGCTTTTAATGCCCTTGTCCTAGCTGCCTGGAAGTCAGTATTCTGCTAGCAGCCTTCAGATGAAGATGTAGAACTCTCTGCTACTCTTGTACCATGCCTGCCTGGATGCTGCTGTTCCTGCCTTGATGATAATGGTCTGAATCTCTGAATCTGTAAGCCAGCCCCAATTAAATGTTGTTTTTTTTTTTTAAGAGTTGTCTTGGTCATGGTGTCTGTTCACAGCAATAAAACCCTGAGACAATTTGCTTCTAATATTCTTTTTCCTCTGCTCCACTCTTTATTTTTAAAATCAAGGTCTCAGTTGTGCATGATGGCCCACACCTTTAATCCCAGAACTTGGGAGGCAGAGGCAGGTGATGTCTGTGAGTTCCAGGCCACCCTATTCTACAAAGTGAGTTCCAGGACAACCAGGATTGCTACACAGAGAATCCCTGTTTCAAACAAACAAACAAACAAACAAACACAATGGTCTCATGGTATAGGAATACTCTATGATGTATGTATACACATAACAAATGTCATTTGTGATTTTTAAATTTTCATTAGATTCATACTCTCTTTTTTCTCTGGGGAGGGGATGGGATACACACATCCCACTGTTTATTTGTGGAGGTCAGAAGACAACTCAGGGGAGTCTAGACTCCCTTTCCACCCTTATAAGGTTGGGATGCAGGTCATGAGGCTTACATGCAAAGTGCCTTCCCCCTGAGGCATTTCTTTAGTCCTCTTTAGTTTTTGAGATAGGGTCTCAGGTAACCAAAGTTAACTGAACTCCTGATCCTCCTGTGTCTGCCTCCTGAGTGCTGGGATTACAAATGTGTCAATGCCCAGCTAGCTATATAGGCCTTTTGTTTAGCTATAGTAAAAGTAGCAGCCACAAATGTTTCTTTGTAGACTTACAGAACTGTTGCTAGTGGTTGGGGTCAAGGTCAGTTGTTTTCCAAGTTCTCGGCATTTTATTCAAGAATGAAATAAAAGTGCACAGGAATTTCAAAGTAGCAAGAATATGTTACTCAACACAAAGCAATAAACCAGGTTAGAAAGGAATACACTGTCAAGATTTACAATGGGACTCATGAATGAATTACTCAAGGGCTTTAGCTCATTGGCAGAGCCCTCATTTTACAGGATGAATGAACTAATTAAGGGCTTCAACTCATTGGCTGACCTCTCATTTTACAGGATCTGAGCAAGGTGGGGGCTGGTTGAGCAATAATTTAGGTGACTATTTTTACTGACAGAATAAATTATATAACTGTGGTGATTTGAATAAAAATGACCCTTATAGGTACATATGTTTGAATACTTGCTCCCTAGTTAGTGGAATTGTTTGGTAAGGATTAAGAGGTATGGCCTTGTTAGAGAAGGTGGGTCTTGTTAGAGGAGGTCTGTCACTGGGAATACTCTGAGGTTTCAAAAGCTAGGCCCTGTCTTTCTCTCTTCCTTTCCCTCTTCCCCTCTCTCTCCCCTTCCCTCTCTGCCTGCTGCCTGCAGATCAGGATGCAAAGCTTTCAGCTTCAGCTTCAGTAGTACCATGCCTGTCTGCTTCCCACCATGATGATAATGGACTAACTCTCTGAAACTATAAGCAAGGCTTCAATTAAATGATTTCTGTTATAAGAGTTTTCTTGGTCATAGTGTCTCTTTATAGCAATAGAACAGTGAGTGAGACAACTGCTGACTTCCCTCTTAGAAGGAGGGGTTGGAAGGAGTCATGAGACCCTCACTAGAGCATCCAGCCACCCTTTCCAAAAAGTTCTATGCAATTCTACCATAACTGCACATGACATTGTGGTCTCTGGGAGGGGCTCCAGTATATAGGTGGGGAAAGATGACAAGAGGGAGCTAGCTTCCCCCTAAACAGACATAGGGAAGCCATCATCCTTGCTGGGTGTAGATCTTTCGTATGGTTGCTTTCAGGTCCACAGCTATTCACCCATTGCTCTGTAGGTAACCTAAGGAGTTAGTCCACTGGTTCCCCCAGGGGAACATTGGGAGAACCGTAACTTGATTTGTCCTTGTGACCTTAGAAGGTGGGTTAGGGGTAGACAATATCCTTTGTCTTTCACATTAGATCTTGCACGTTACAAACAGAATTTCTGAATGTTGCACTATACTTTATTATATGGATGATTACCTTTAGTTAAAGCAATTGTTTTGTTTTAGTTTGGTTTGTATATTTAGTGAGACAGGGTTTCACTGTGAAGCCCAGGCTGGCCTGGAACTCATAAAGATCTGCCTGCCTCTGCACTTAAAGATATACACCATAATGCTTGGTAAATATTTATTTATTTTAATGTGTTCTTGAGTGTTTTGCTTGTATGTCTGTGTACCATGTTTATGCAGTGTCCTTGGAAAACAGAAGAGGGCATTAGATTACCTGGAACTGGAGTTACAGATATACATAAGCTAGCATGTCGGTCCTGGGAATTGAACTTGGGTCCTTTGGAACTGTAGTTACTAGTGTTCTTAGCCACTGAGCCATCTCTCTAACTAAAGCAATACTTGTGAGTGAACATTTACATTGTTTGTAGTTTTCTTCATAACTAATAATGTTAAAACATCTTCTCCAGAGTCATTGGGTCATTTCCTTACGATAAACTGCCCAAGAAATCTTGGCATGGGAACAATACAGGAACAATACAGATAAAGGAAGCAATACAGATAAAGGAAAAAGGAAAAAAATCTAAATTTTGTAACTTTTAGAAAAACATTAACATTTTGGGTTAGATCTTTCTAGCCAATTAGTTAAGTAGCCATCTACACAATTTTAGAGTTCGCATCCTTTTTCATTAATAAATTACACTCTGTGTGTGTGTGTGTGCGCGCGCGCGCGCGCGCGCGCGCGCGCGTGCGCGTGTGTGCTGGTGCATGTCTGCAGGTCAGAGGACAACTTCAGAAATTGGTTCCTTCTTTCCACCATGTGGGTCTCAGGCACTAACTCAGGTTGTCAGGCGAGGTGGGAGGTGCTTTTATTCATTGAGTGATTTGTTGGCTGAAGTTTGGCCTCCGGATGCGCCTACATTTGTGTTTAGACATTGACTTAACTAGTAGCTGGCTGTGGCCTTTGTCAGTCTCTATACAATTCAGTTTCTCTATTCGTAAACTTGAATGTGCATTACTTCTTTTTGGAGTACTATGGAGAAGATAAGCGTGTTTGAAGTACCTGGGGGACACAGCTCTGTTGGTAGAGTGCAGGAAGCTCTGGGTTCAATCTCCAAACACAGGCATGGTGCTGTTGTTTACCAAAACCAGCACTCGGGGAGAAGCAGAAATTCAAGGTCATCCTTGGTTACAGAGTGAGTGTGAAGTCAGCCTGAGTTAGATGAGATGATGCTTTAAAAACAAAACAAAATAAAATACGAGATGGAGAGATGATAGTTAAAAATACTGGCTGTTCTTCCAGAGGACCCATGTTTGACTCTCAACCAAAACTCCAATTTCAGGGCATTTTGACACCCTTTTCTGTGCTCTGAACCAGGTATGCATGTGATACACAGTCAGACATGTAGACAAAATGCCCATACACATTTAGGAAAAAAAAAAAACTTATGTAGGGGCCCAGTAGTAGTGGTGCGTGCCCTTTAATCCCAGCACTTGGGAGGCAGGCTGGGCTGGAGTTCACTGAGCTCTGTCTACTTCTGTCTCTTGAGTGCTGGGACCACACACCCTGTTGTGGGTAGGGTTTAAGCTGAAAGCAGGAGATATGTATACCTACGCTGTGCCCCAAAGTGTGATCCTCTGCCCACCACTGTCGCAACTCCAGGTCTCTCAGATAACGTGTCTCCTGCAAGGTCAGCTGACAACTTGTACATCTCTGTAGCTCCTTTGCAAGTCCCCAGGATTTCTGTCATTTCCTTTCCCAGTAAGAGATTCCTGAGGAAATACTAATCTGGAGGGACCCATTCTTTCAGTGGTCTGACAGACAGATAAGGGAGAATATTCTCTTTAGAATACCGCCGTTCCTGCCAGACAGGCTGGCACATGTCCTAGCTCTTTATTTATAGCACCTCAGCTTGAGGTGAAATATGGCTGTACCCGAGACATAGTATAAACAGAACACAGGGAGGAGACAAGGCTCAATCACATTCGGTGTCGGGTTAGGGTGCATAAGAACCAGTTCTGCAGAACCTCCGGGCTTTTGGTCACTCTGGAAGGAGTTGGCACAAGCAGTGCTATCTCCACAGATTCTGATCAAGATCTCAACTGTATGTGTCCTGACACTGAAGACCCCTCCATTCCAGTGTGTAGCTGGGTGAAGATCTTCATTCCCAAGACTGCTGCTTTGCCCTTCTTTCAAACTATATTGTCCCCAAGCTTCCTTCTGAATTCTGTTCCCAAATTCCTATAAGACCAAGAACCTGTAACCAGAGTGGGTTGTGATTAGTACATGCCTTAATTCCAACACTGCAAGGCAAAGGCATCTTTGCGAGTTCAAGGCCAGCCTGGTCTACATAGAGAGTTCTAGGTCAGCCAGAGGTACATAATAAAGAGATCCTATCTTAAAATAGAAAAGGGGGGAAGGGGTGGAGAAAAAGAAGCCATAAAAGAGAACACGGATCCTCAGTGAATGCTTACATGTTAAAACGCATTGTTTCATAACACAACATAATGGTTTCCCTCTCAGCCCCAGGCCTCTTCCTTATTTTGTGAGACAGGCTCTCTCAGTGATTCACTGGCCAGCAAGCCCCAGGCATCCTCTTATCTCTGCCTCGCCCCCACTGGGATGACAGATGTGTACTATGGTGTTTGGATTTTACATAGGTTTTTGGGTCCGGGGTACAAACCCAGGTCTCCATGTTTACATAGCAAGCACTTATGAATAGAGCCATCTCCCCAGCTCTGTTTAGTTTTTAAACAAGTAATCTTCACATTTTTGTTAGTCAATTGGAGATTGGTCATGATAAGAAAAGCAATCTACTACCAAGGGATAACAAGTGGTTTTGGTTTTTTTTTTGTTTGTTTTGTTTTTTTTTGTATTTTTTTTTAACCACATCTATTATCTGAATTGGCATACATCCCCTCTTACTCTAATAACTTTTCATTTTACTTGCCAAAACTGTCTTGAAAAGTGTTGCAAAAGGAAAACTAAATTCTCAGTCAAGGGAGGTTTATCTTTGGCATTTGTGAAACCAGGCACCAAAAGGGGAGAATGACGGATGGGGAGTGGGTCAGAAGTCAGGGCATTGAATTCTCATTCTAGAGCTGGACACAGCATGTGACAAAACTGTGGTGTCTTGTGACAGGTACCGGCTCTTCCTCCTGGGACTTTGGGTATCATTTAGCTATGGAGGGACAAAAGACAATCTGTCTTTTGCTTGGAACAAAAGCCTTGACCTTGTGTCATAAAAGAGTGCTGATTCTTCAATCAGCTGCCTCTCCCTAGCCCAGCTTTGAAGAAAAAAAGCACCCGCCCTCTCTTTTCCAGAGACTCATGGTGCCCAGGAACATCCAGAAGCTCTGCCCTCTCAGGATCCTCAGCCCCCTGGCTGGGGCAGACCTCATCTGTGGTGCCACCGCGGCCTTCCTGTAATTTTCAAAGAGGCTGATTTGTAAGGAGTTCGCTCTTCATTTAGAGAAACATCTAAGACAATAAACACACCACCTGGATGGAAACTACACGTGCAGATTAAAGGTGGTCCCTGTCCTCCGTCCCTGTCTGGCCAGCCTGGATCATTAGGGACGCTTGGCGTCATCAACCAGCAGCTACTCCTCAGTTGTTCTGGGTTTCATCTGTCTTCCTAGCTTTTCATGAAAAACTAAGTGGCTACTTTCAGGTTTGGAAGACCTTGAGTTTTCCTAGATGACAGTTTGGAACATAGTTAAACCAGAGCTAGTGTCCCCTTATTGTGCTCTTCTGTGATTAGGGGTGACATCTCTATAACCTCTAGAACTAAGACTCAAGGAAAGAGTGTGTCCCTCTGTCGTCATTTAGGGGATGTCCCACTCCAGCACTGCCTTTTAGAAAATGGTCCTGAGGGGCTAAAGAGATGATGGCTCGGTGGTTATGACCTCTTCCAGAGGTCCTAAATTCATTTCCCAGCAACTGCATGGTGGCTCATAACCAGCTGTAATGGGATCTGATGCCCTCTTCTGGCGTGCAGGCATACATGCAGATAGAGCACTACTATACACAAAATAAATAAATAACTCCTTTTAAAAAATGCAAGTTCACAAATACAAAAGAGAAAAAACAGGCCTGATACACACGTAAACACACACAGATTCCTACTGGAATCTTTGCAAGGCAGAGGCAGAGCTTCTGGTAATGGCAATAAGAATCCTTCAAACAGGAACAGAAGGATGACTAGTGCCACACAGCATGAGGACCTAGGTTCAGAGACCCCAGCACACATGTAAAAGCTGGGTTATAGGCACACACCTGTAATACGCCTGTCATATAGCCCTAGCCCACTCCCACAGGGGGCAGCTCAGATTCAGTAAGAAGAACCTAGCTAAAGAAACAAGGTTCCAAGCTGGGCAGTGGTGGTGCATACCTTTAATCCCAGCACTTGGGAGGCAGAGGCAGGCAGATTTCTGAGTCTGAGGCCAGCCTGGTCTACAGAGTTCCAGGACAGCCAGGGCTATACAGAAAAACCAGGTTTTGAAAAATAAAAAAAAAATAAGGAAAGACGGCTCAGTAGTTAACAACACTTGTTGCTCTTGCCGAGCACCTAGGTTCAGTTCTCAATATCCATGTGGGGCTTCACAGCTTCATAACTCCAGTGCCAGGGGATCCAATGTCTTCTTCAGACCTCAGCAAGCACCAGGCACACATGTAATACACATAGACACAATATGCTCTTGCGGAGTCTGGAAACCCGCTGCCATCAGCCCCTCCGATAAGTTGCCCATCTCACAGAGAGCCCCCTCTTCTCTGTGGTGTCACACGCTCTATTCCAGCCCTGCAACACCAGTCCCTGGACCTGTGAGAAACTCACTCCCAGCCTTCCTCAGCTTTGCCTCAAGAAATGCTCTCTCCTCCCCCATACTTCCTTTAAGGCTCACTGTAGTATCCTGCCTTCAGTTGGCTGTTGGTGAGTTCAGACGCAAAAATCATCAATCAGCAAAGCCCTATGTCATGGTAGGGTTTTACTGTTGTCAACAGACACCATGACCGAGGCAACTCTCATAAGGACAACATTTAAGTGGCTGGCTTATAGGCTCAGTCCATTATCATCAAGGCAGGAGCATGGCAGCTTCTACTAGGCAGGCATGGTGCAGGAGGAGCTGAGAGTTCTACATCTTCATCTAAGGCTGCTAGCAAAATACTGGCTTCCAGGTAGCTAAGACAAGGGTCTTAAAGCCCATGCCTACAATGATACACCTACTCTAACAGGGCCACACCTTCTAATTGTGCCACTCCCTGTGCAGAGCATATATAAACCATCACATCCTATGTTTGCATAGAGATGGTAACAGAAATCCATGTCTATTGCAGGGTAACCAAATGAACAGCGTTTGGTTCTTCTCTTCCTGTTAGTCAGGCTGTAGGGTCTGCAATTGCAAAAAACAAATGTTATTTGTCTTTCTAAGTATCTCCCACAGAGGCTCAATGATGGATAGTTGAACTGAATGTAATTTATTTTAATTGAATTACACTGGCTTCAGAGTAACACAGAATTCTGATATGAATACAATCCACAGTATGTTGTGGAGATGATTTGTTAATATCACTTGAAAGGCACCAACAAACATATTCTTTTATAAGTCACTTCCAGGTTTAAAATCCATGACTTAGTGATCTCTGGGTATGGTGCCTATAGTCCCAAATTCAAGACCAGCCCTGGACTACATAGTGAGTTCTAAACCAACCTGGATCAAAGTGTTGCAATATTATGACAAAATCAATATAAAAGGGCTAGGATGTGGCTCAATAGAAAAGCACATGCCCAGTGTGTACAAGGTCTTGAGTTAAATCTCCAGCCATCGTAAATCCTGCAAAAGAAACCATGTAGTTGAGCTGGAGAGATGGCTCAGTGGTTAAGAGCACTGACTGCTCTTCCAGAGTTCCTGAGTTCACTTCCCAGCAAACACATGGTGGCTCACAACCATCTGTAATGGGATCTGATGCCCTCTTCTGGTGTGTCTGGAGACAGTTACAGTGTACTCACATACATTAAATAAATAAATGTTAAAAAAGAAAAAGAAACCATGTAGTTGAATATCTGTGCCACATGCAGGAAGCGGGTTCAGGGGTCATAGTTTTGTGACATATAAATGTGGAAAGTGGGTGGTTGAAATGGTTCGCTCCTGAAGACACTTGCTCCTAAGCCTGACAGCCTGTCCTCAATCCCCAGGACCCACATAGTAGAAGGAGAGAACCAACTCCTGTTTCTTGCTCTTTGATCCCCAAAAGCACACCATGGTATGCTCACATCCCCCTATACACAAACATAGTAGTAAAAGTAAATACAATTTTTAAGTGATAAAATGAGGCAGCTTTGAAATTCTGAGTACTATGTTAGTACTATGTCTAACAGAGACACCATGAGAACCTGAACTGAAGCCTAAGTTTAAGTGGGCTTTTAAGTGTCAATAGACTTCAGGACCCTTCTAGAGACCTTTCCCACAGACTCTACCATTCATTGTGGTCACAAGACTACAGGGGGTGGGTCATGGTTGCCACGCACACTTTGCATGAAGGAGGTATCTGAGGCGTAAACTTCAAGGAAAGTCAGTCTCCTGCCTCCGCATTGTCGCCTGGCA
>NW_022196912.1:91461732-91466207 GCF_008632895.1 Mastomys coucha | reverse complement strand
TCAGATTTTACACCACCCGTGTGTAGTCTGTTTGTCAAAAGCCGAATCCCGTGCCCACCTGGCCAGAACTCCTCGTCCCGCGAAACAAGGAACCCCGCAAGAAATCCCGGTCCGTGGCAATGGTGGTGCTTGCCTTTATCTTAGCACTCCAGAGGCAGGCTCAAGGCCAGCCTGGTCTACGGTGAGTACCAGGGACAACCAAGGCTACATAGAGAGACCCTATTTCAAACAAACAAACAAAACAAAACAGAACAGAGCAAAACATACAATCGTCAGAGTTTTGCATACACCATCCTCAGAACAAACTATGAGCAGACACTGCTGATCTCCCCATTGAGCTGATGGAAAAACAGAGGCAACTGTTTTGAGGTAAAATAGCCTAACTCAGGCCTCAGATGTGGTCAGATTTGTTCTGAACTCAAACAAGCAACAGACCCATGCCTGATGGTTCTCCCATAGGCTGAATAGGGAGGGGCCAGGACTCAAACCCACCACTCTTACAAGCCTGTCTTTGGATCCTAGGGAATCCAAATTCTCCCATATTTTCACTTGTGTCTTCCAATAAAGAGATCCCCTCAAATGCTCAGCATGTGACTATTGACCGAATACTTGAAGACATCTCTCCCTTTTCCATTTAAATAGTTCCAATTAGCTTAAAATTCCCCCCCAAGAGACTGTCCCTACCTGTATCTTAGCCCATCTACCTTTCCCAGGACATACTTTTTTTGGATAGTTTTTCTATATTACCATGCTTCAAAGTGGATAGGAGTGCACTTCAGTTAGGCCCTGAGGTTGCCATATATGGATGGGAAAGGGAGTCAGGAATTTGGCTTGTCATTTCCTCATTAACAGTCTAGCATCAGCCTGCTGTGGAGGTACATGCCTGAGATCTCAGTACTGTGGAAGGTCAGGCTGGCTCATAAACTCAAGGCCAATCTGGGGTACATAGCATGACCCTATTCAAAGAGAGATCCAGCACCACACTATTCTCTTTTTCTAGCATTTCCTCTCTCCTCTTTTTAAAATTTAATTTTATCTGCGTGAGTGTTTTGCTCACCTGTATATCTATGCACCACATGCATGCCAGTGTCCTCAAAAGTCAGAGGAGGATATCAGATCTCCTGGAATGGGAGTTACAGATGGTTGTCAGACGGCATGTAGCTGCTGGGAATCCAACCCAGAGCTCTGTAAGTACAAGTGCGCTTTCCTGCTGAGCCATCATTCTCTCCAGCCCCTGCTGGGTTTAGCATTCGCCCTGCTCCTTGGTTCTGTCTGTGGGGCAATGTGGTCACCCAAAGTGAGAAACCCACTCTGGCTTATGTGTGTGTGTGTATCTTGTCTCATGGTGTCCATGATGGTGTGAAAGGTCGTGGTGAGGTTACTCCTCGATGTCTGGAATGTTAGCAGCTCCTAATTTGGTATCATTCACTGAATGCATAATTCTTAGACTCAACCCTACCCTAAGGGCCACTGAAGAAAGTATTTATACAAACCTCTTTCCTCATAAATAGACTTGCCAGGCATCCAGATTAGCTTCGGAGGCGGGGAGATCCATCCACATTCTTTCTAAGAACTGCCTCTAGTTATCTGAAGTGTTTGCTTCTCAGGAGGAAAACAGTCTCGGTTTGTTCCCAAACCTGAAGAAATAGTGATGTTTGGCCACAGTGCAGCTCCTGGAAGACAACCAATGCTGAATTTATTCTAAACCCAGGAGACAGCAGTGCTCCTTGGAAGCCAAGGCTCGGCCTGGCGATGTGGAAGCTTCAGAGCCGTCTCTGCGCCTCATTCTGTCCACAGACAAACTCTGCTTTTACCATGGGCTAAGCAGAGAAAAACTGCAATCTGGTAGCCAGCCAGGACCACTATGAACTCAAGAACAGGATGTTTTTAAACATAAGTTTCTGTAGTGTTTCATTTATATCCTGTTTCCAAGAAAAGTAAAGACAGACCTTTTGTGCGTGTGTGTGTGTGTGTGTGTGTGTGTGTGTGTGTATGTGGAATGGGGGATGGGGGACTTCTGAACTGGCCTAAGGGGGGTAAGGGCAGAATATTATTTTTGATTTTTCCCCCAGATTGCGCTTTCATTGATTATGGTTAAAACCACGTAGCACAGCACGGAAGCAGTAGCTGTAAAAATTAAGTAAGTCTAAATATGGTAATGCATAAAGAGCTCTTATTAGCTATGCAGAAGGTCTAGTAAGTTTCCACTTGTCATCAATTTATTATGTGTGTAAAACCACTTATATTTGTCTTATGTAGGGTTTCTATGCTGTGATAAAATACCATGACCAAAAGCAACTTGGGGAGGAGTGTATTTCTTCACAATTCTGTATAGCAGTTCATCATCAAAAGCAGTGAGGGCAGGAATGCCGGCAGGGTAGGAGCCTGGAGGCAGGAGCTGATGAAGAAGTCATGGAACAACTTACTGGCTTGCTCCCCATGGCTTGCTCAGTCTGCTTTCTTAGAGAACCCAGGACCAACAGGCCAGGATGGCACCACCCATAGTGGCCTGGGCCCTCCTATATTGATCACTAATTAAGACAATGCCTTACAACCAGAATTCATGGTGACATCTTCCCAATTGAAGCTCCCTCCTCTCTGATGACTCTAGCTAGTGTCAAATTGACATAAAACTAGCCAGTACAATATTTACCACAATAACCCATGTGTGTGTGTGTGTGTGTCTGTATGTGTATGTGTGTGTGTTTGTGTTTGTCTATATAGATGCCTGTCTTAGATTAAATTTTTTTTTTTAGTCAGAGAGATGGAAAAGGTATAGACATTACATATCTAAAAACATGGGAAATAAAAACTCGCTGATTGAAGCTATGGAGACAGCTCAGTCAGTAGAGCAGTTAAGAAAGAATGCTGCCGGGCAGTGGTGGTGCACACCTTTAATCCCAGCACTTGGGACACAGAGGCAGGCGGATTTCTGAGTTCGAGGTCAGCCTGGTCTACAGAGTGAGTTCCAGGACAGCCAGGGCTACACAGAGAAACCCTAGAGAGAGAGAGAGAGAGAGAGAGAGAGAGAGAGAGAGAGAGAGAGAGAGAGAAAAGAGCATGTTAATTGGATCCCAGAGCCCATGTTTTAAAAAACAAAAGCTGGGCCTGGTAGTACCCACTTATAATCCCTACATCAGGGAGACAGACACAGGAGGGTCACTGGAGCTTTAGGGGCAGCAAGAAAACCTCCTGTCTCAAGAAAAACAGAGCCCACGTGACAACCCTGAGTCTGCCAGTGGCCACTCAGATGATTAAATATTAACTTTATTTCTGTGTTTCCTAGGCAGAAATAAGAGAAATGGACACGGCAGGTTATATATTCTTGTTCTCTGATGAACCAAGCACTTTAATTTTTAAGAGAGACATTCTTTCTGCTGGCTGTCCATTCTGAGAATGAAATGGACTTAGCCTCACAACTCGACCACAGGGCGAAAGGTGAGTTCCACAAGGCTGATCGTCGTCAGGCTCAGGGCTGTTCAGCTTAACCTTTGATGATCTGTGGCTTGCCTATTTTGGATCTTCAAGAAAAATTTAAAAGGACACAGCTTTCAGGCCTGGTCTAAGACCTCGGTAGGGTAGAAGAACATCATCCAGGAAGAAGATCACCCAAGAAGAATGGCTTTAGTGAAATAAGGAAGACTATCACACACAGCTATCTTTCCTATGTGTGGTATTAGAGTCCAGCTCGGTGGAAACCTTTATTATCTGGGCTCCAATGATGAAAATTCAGGGGCCAGTGAAATGGCTCAGTGGGCAAAGGCATTTGCAACCAAGCCTGGGTGTTGGGACCCACATGGTGGAAAGAGAATCAATTCCTTCATGTTGTCCCCTGACCACCAAGAGACACTGTGGCACACATGCCACAAACACACACACAATAAATAAAATGTGGAGATGTAGAACTTGTTCAGGTGCTATACAGAGAGAGGCATCTAGGCATCCAGGAACATCATGGAGAATGAGGGAAAGACTCTTTCAGAGCCCATGTCTTCCCATGCAGGGGTACCCCCAATCTGTGCTACTCCTCTTAGATGGTCTCAGAAATTTCATGGGTTCCCCACAAACTACATCATGTGCATCAAAATACTAACACGAGGACTGGAGAGATGGCTCATAGGTTAAGAGCATTTTCTGCCCTTCCTAGAGATCCTGAATCCCCAGTGTTGTGTTTATAAAAAGATAAGGAGAGAGGGAATATGTTTGGTGGATGTGTAGTCAGGTGTGGGGGAAGGGGGTGCCTCCTTGGGCCTGTGCTGAGGCATCCTTTCCCTCCAGGGACCAGACACATGACAGTATAATATAGAGTTTATTCATAGCATGGGGAGGGGAGTTGAGAGGGTAGTAGAGACAGGGAAAGGTAGACAGAGAAAGAGGGAGAGAGGGAGAGAGAGACAGAGGCAGAGAGGAGGAGGAGGAGGACAAGGAGAAGAAGAAGAAGAAGAAGAAGAAGAAGAAGAAGAAGAAGAAGAAGA
>NW_022196912.1:91458621-91461663 GCF_008632895.1 Mastomys coucha | reverse complement strand
AGAAGAAGAAGAAGAAGAAGAAGAAGAAGAAGAAGAAGAAGAAGAAGAAGAAGAAGAAGAAAAGAGAGGAGGGGAGGGGAGAAGAGAGGAGAAGAGAGGAGAGGAGAGGAGAGGAGAGGAGAGAAGAGGAGAGGAGAGGACAGGACAGGAGAGGACAGGACAAGACAAGACAAGACAAGACAAGTAGAGGAGGCCGGAGCATGTGGAGAGAGAAGGGGTAAGGGAATAGGGAGAGGGGGGAAGGGATGAGAGGAGAGAGAGCAGGAAAGCAAGAGAGCAAGAAAGAGCACTAGCAGGCCCTTTTATAGTGAGTCAGACACACCTGGTTGTTGCCAGGTAACTATGGGGCGGAGCTTAGACAAATGCCAACACCCAGTACCTACCTGGTGGCTCACAACCAACTGTAACTCCACTTCTAGAGGATTTGACAACCTCCTCTGGCCTTCCTCCATCCGTTAAGCACATGGTGCACAGGCAAACATGCTAGCAAAACACCAGTACACATTCAATTTTGTTAAGTACAGCTATGTTCTGGTAGCTCCTATTTCTGAAAAAGCAAACATCAAAAAAAAAAAAAATCAGTAAGAGGGGTTCCCAGCAACATAATGTGTCTATGGACAGCCTGAGCTATGTGAAATTCTATCTCAAGAAACCTAACAAACAAACCAACTAACCAGCAATCAAGAAACCGGTCCAACAAAGATGGACTCCCTTGACCTCACACTACCTCTCAGCAAATGCTTCATCTCCCAACCCCTACCGCCACCGTCAGCTCACTCCTACTGCTTGGAGCACATTCAGCCTTCTTCTGATCAGTCTTGGTCTCCACTTACCTGTATTAGAGGGCCCCACTCCTGCAAGCCTGCACAGTTGACTGCATGATCTAACATCTGGTGGTCCCTTTTCTGTGGCCATCTCAATTTTAGCTAATCACTTCCTGGATCACAGTACATATTTATCTTCCGTGACCCCGGCTCTCTTGACCCTGGCTTTCAGTGCCCCTCCTACTTCACTGGCCATTGGTGCGCTTGCGCTGTGAAGTTGATTTGCATTGTGGGAGCCTAAAGGGATTTAGCACCTTTTTCTCCCTCACATCTGCCTCTTCTAATGTGTAAAGAGCCCTGGCATCTGGGTCCTTTGCCTTCTGTCTGCATTCTCTCCTTAGTCACACACAGTCCTGGGACCAGTTGCTTCCAAGTTTCTATCTCCAGCTCAGATAGCTCCCGAGAATGTGGCATTGGTGCAAAATCCAACGAATCCATACTCCCTTCTCCTGCCACCGTTCTAAATGTCTCAGTTCATAAGAGAACTCAAGGCGTGCCCTCCTCCTCGGCTTGTTCCTCATTCACTCTCCCCTATTTGGAAATACAGAATCCTTAACTGCTCAAACCAGGAAATGTAATCATCCTTCCTTGTCTTTGTTATCCCAGCAGCTAGTCAGTCAGTCCATCCGCAAGTTTTATCAACACTACCCTATCCAGAAGCCATCACTGGATTTGTCTCCTGGAAACCTGTAGAGCTTCTACATGCCCCCACTGTCCATTTCCTCTTCTCCTCACCTCCAGCCCACATGCCACATAATAGCCAGAGAAATTCTTTCAAACACAGATTAGATTGGGTTGCTTCTTTCTCTAAAACCCTCTACAGCTCACTGTGCAAAGTCCTAAATCGCTACAACTTACAAAACATAAACCATCTCTCATTCTTCTCTCTCACTCACCAGGAAATGCATGCCCCATGTCTGCTCCTCATTTGGAGCTTTCTTGGGGCTTTGTGTAGCAGGTGCACAATAAATACATGTTGGGAGTCAATAAACCAATAGTTCAGAGTAGTGGTTCTCAACCTTCCTAATGCTGCAACCCTTTAATACAGTTCCTCATGTTGTGGTGACCCCAACCATAAAATTGATTGTTTTGTTGCTAATTTATAACTGTGATTTTGCTAATTATAAATTGTAGTGTAAATGTTTATGTTTCTCATCATCTTAGGCAACTCCTGGGAAAGGGTTGTTCTCCTTCCTGCCTCCAGCCCATCCCACCCCACCACCACCAAGGGGTTGCAACCCACAGGTTGAGAACCTCTGTTTTAGTGGATGAGAGCGGTATCTGAAGCGCACTATGAGGTTCTCACGGGTACCTTCCAAAGAAGGATGCTGCACATCTCCTATTAGGGAGTTATGGATGGATGCCATCCTTTTAGAGTGGATTTCTTTTTTAAATTGATATCAATTTCTAGTTTTTAGCAGCATAGATTTTCCTATTGTCAGAGTGTGATATTCTTTGTTATGTATTTTGTGTCTTTGTATGTGTTATGAGTTACAATGTAAATATCTGGGTTTTGTGATGGTCTTGGCTGACCCCTGCAAAAGAATTGCTTGGACCCCATGAGGGTCGCAACCCACAGGTTGAGAATCACTGATTTAGCGGCCCACTCTAGCTGTTCTAGACTGATAAAAACAGACTTGTCGCTCCGAGTCCCAACCTGAAACACACATCGATCACGGCTACTCTTTCTGGTTTGTGTAAGGAAAAGTTTCAGGTTTGAGGATCTTCATGCTAGTTCTCTTACTATGGGAGACCTGGGATGACATGTGGGCTGCTCCTGCCCTTGCTTGCTTCTTCATGTGACAGGCAAGAAAGAGTCCTTAGCACAAGTAACACAAGTGAGTCCTGGGTCCTCAAGCAGATGTGCCCATCCTGCCTTTCAGCTTTGCACCAAGCATGGTTATCAGCACTCAGGAAGGGGAGGGTGAGAGGAGAGAACGAAGCAATAGTACCTGGCTGGGGACCAGCACAATTACACAGTTGGAGCCACACCACTCCCAAAGCCCACCAAAGAGAAGGTGCCTGTAAATCCTGCCCTGGCTGTCCTGGAACTCACTCTACAGACCAGGCTGGTCTCGAACTCAGAAATCCACCTGCCTCTGCCTCCCAGTGCTAGGATTAAAGGCTGCCCGGCTTTCAGTGTGGTTTCTTTCTTTCTTTCTCTCTTTGTTTGTTTCTCTTTTTTTGTTTTTTTTTGTTTTTTTTTGTTTTTTTTTTT
>NW_022196912.1:91453596-91458587 GCF_008632895.1 Mastomys coucha | reverse complement strand
CTCTGTGTAGCCCTGGCTGTCCTGGATCTCACTCTGTAGACCAGGCTGGTCTCGAACTCAGAAATCCGTTGCCTCTGCCTCCCAAGTGCTGGGATCAGTGTGGTTTCTTAAGAGGGTGTTTTTGTTTTTAAACCTCATTAGTGCTTTGGTTTGCACTTAATGCCTAGAAGAAGTCATTTGGAGGGCGGTGCAACAGCTGCTCACATCCGGGTCTCTCATGGGCTTCTTGTGATGCCAGCAGCACCTGAGATCCTCGTCTATGTCTTTTATCCTATTCAGGATTTGCAAAATGGGGCCCAGAGAGGTGGCTCAACAGGTAGGAGCACTGGCTGCTCTTCCAGAGGATCGGAGTTCAATTCCCAGCACTCACAGGCAGCTTGCAACTGTCCCAGGGGATGAATGCCCTTTGTCCTCTCAGGCACTAAATCTCTGTGATGCACAAATATACATTCAGGAAAACCACATGTCCCAGGAAGTAAAAAGCAAAAGTAATATTTTTAATTTTTCAAAATGATAATATCCTAGAGGGGATTTTTTTTTTAATTTTTCAAAATGATAGCATTTTTTTGTTTGCTTGTTTGTTTGTTTGTTTGGTTTGGTTTTTGGTTTTTCGAGACAGGGTTTCTCTATATAGCCCTGGCTGTCCTGGAACTCACTCTGTAGACCAGGCTGGCCTCAAACTCAGAAATCCACCTGCCTCTGCCTCCCAAGTGTTGGGATTAAAGGCGTGTTGCCACCACTGCCCGGCCAAATGATAGCATTCTTATGGGACCACCCCTTTTTAATTATTACAGTGGTTCTCTAAAAAGAAAATTTTCCATCATCAACTATTTGGGTTGTCCTGAGATACTTTTTGAAAGGGAAATTACTGCCTACTGTTTTGAGGTTTTGGATTTCAAAGAGCATAGGAAAAGAAGCAAATCTCAGCCGAAGAGCTGTGCTCCTCAGGAAGTGAGTCATCCAGGCTCTGGGGCAGGGAGTAACTCTCCAATGGAAATGAGCCTTCGGGCCCTCCTCTCCTCTTCGATTTTGCATGGATGGTCAACACCCCACTGCTAAGCCCTTAGGCTCTGCCTCATGATTCAGCCTTCCTCAACATGCTCTCCTGTTCTATTTCCGAGTGCTCTGGTTTTATCCAGCTCTTCCATATGTAACCCACTTTAAATTTCCACATGGACCTATCAAGGCACAGAGTACTGATAGGTTATTTAAAAGTGACTGCATATAATCCAAAGTGATGAATTTTATCCTAACCATCCTCCAAAGTGCTCTATAGTATCTATATGTACTTATAGTATCTACAGTATCTTGATGGAGTATCACAGAAAAGGAATATGAGGCAGCTGGCTAGTCACATGCAGTCAGGAAACTCAAAGAGAATTTTGGCGCTCCGCTCTCTCCTTTATCTTTTTATTTATTTTTCATGTGTGAATGTTTGACCTGCACGCATGCCTGTGCACCATGTGTTTGCCTGGTCTCTGTGGGGGCCAGAAGAGGGTGCCAGAGTCCCTGGAAATGAACTTACAGATACCATGAGCTGCCTCATGGTGCAGAGCCATCTCCCTGACTTCTTTTTATTGATTCTGAATCCCCAACCTAGGGGATGGTGCCACCCATCCTCAGGACTGGTCTTCCAGTCTCGATCATACCTTTCTGGAAACACCTTCACAGACTTACCCAGAGGTGTTTTTCTATGGGATTCTAAACCTGGTTAAGTAGAAGGTGATGATGAGCTATCCCCTCCCAGTGAGGTTGTTTCATATTTCCTTAATTCTATGGAACCTTTTGTCACATTCTGCCTTTTGTCCTGGAACTCTGCCACTTCCTAAATGTTTTCTGAATTCTGTATACCTTGAGATTCACTCCTTATACTGGAAAGTTTTGTGGGTTTTGACCAATGCAACTGCAAATGTGAATGTACAATGTATTCATCATGGTGTCACAAGAATAATTTTGTACATCTGAAAATATCATGCTTTACCATCCCACCTTCCCCAGCTTAAATCCTTGGAGCTGTTTGTTTTGGTTTTTTTTATGATGTATCTACTGTCTTCCTATTTTTGCTTTGTCCTGGATATTATATACTTAGAATCATCTATAGATTTTCTGACTCCACAATATCTACTTAATCTTCATTTGTAATTTTGTTTTTTTGTTTTTCAAGGCAAGGTTTCTCTGTATAATACCCCTGGCTATCCTGGAACTTGCTTTGTAGACCAGGCTGGCCTCAACTGCACAGAGATCTGCCTGCCTCTGCCTCCTGAGTGCTGGGATTAAAGGAGTGCACCACTATGCCAGGCCATCTGTGTCTTGTATAGCTTGACAGATCACTCTTCTTATGGCCAAATAACCCCTTATTGTATAGACCACAACTTATCAACTGGCCTATTAAACGCTTCTTGGTTGTTTTGGCTACTGATGACTATGAAATAAAATTATTATAAATATACTTTTGTGTAGATGGGTATGTATATATTTAAATTATTTTAGTTTTACTGTTGGTGAGTGTGTGTATGTTTGTGTGTGTGTGAGAGAGAGATGGTTAAGTGTATGTGAAGGCTATGTGTACATGCTTCAGCATGTATGTGGGGTCAGAAGACAACTTTCTCTCCTCCGACCTTGTTGCCTGTGTTTAAAGACCAGCTGACTGGTGTCACTGGCTGACGCTCCCATGTCTCTTCCTGTCTTCTTCAGTTGTGCTGAGATTAGAGATGCATCTTACTCATCTAGTCTCTTTACATGAGTTCCAGGGATGGAACACACATACACACGCACACTCAAACTGTCTATGAACATCCATTTAAGGCTGTAGCTATATAAGTTACAAAAAATGTGTCCCCCCTCTGGAATTATATATGTTGTATAATATATAATGGTGTGAGGAATGGTGGTGCTATCCTCTGGCCCATGCATACACAGGCACACAAGTGCCATATACACTTGCACACACAAGTGCACTCACACCCATGAACACAGAGAAGAACTAATACAAGTAGGAAAATGTGCTTTTTAAGAACTTTTTAAAACTCTTTATTAATCAAATTGTTAACTTTTAACAGAACTTGATTCAAAAAACCTTCAACAGTTTAAACAGCTATTTTATGTTAATAAATTTTAATCCTCTAAGTTTTATGGAGAAGTAGTTACTTCAAATATAGAGACATAGGTAAGGAACTGGAATCAACTAGATTATTTAGGGCAGGAGCTTTGCAAAGCTAGTTTTGACATGACCAAATTCAGTGTATCCTGAATCTTTGTGTTATTTCTCTCTATTATGGAAGGATTTCTTCCATTTGATTTTCCATTTTCTTCTGATTCAAGGGGGACTAGAGTATGCGGGTTGAACAGATTTCGAGGCTCACCCAAGATGCCAACTCTGTAAAGAGAATTATTGCTGTAGTTAATACAGTAAGTGGTAAGGCCAAAGACTGCGGTTCATAGCTGTGGTCATGGCTATGAATATCAGTCTGTGATAGCACATGCACTCATATAAACACACACACACACACACACACACACACACACACACACACACACCCAAGCCAATCCCATTTCCCATCACTGTGGTCTTACATATCAGCCCCAAACTCAGTCCATAGCAGGATTCTGTTCTGGCTCTACTCACATCTCCCCAAGATCAATTCTTCTAACAGACCCTGAGCCCTAAAGAGTCTGCCCCTCACTCCTTCAGGCTACCACTATTTGGAGTGTAGCACGATTTCTAGGGATTTGTTTTGTTTTTAGTCCAGACGGGCCTAAGTAGAGATGCTCTGGTCAGGAAGACGGGTTGGCATGGGAACAGATGCTTTCTTCTGCGCAGTAGAGGAACCACAGCGTCTGAGCCCCTGGTTGTCCCAGGCCCACCAAAAGGGACCACCCACTAGTCTCCTGTGATCCTCCATGGATTGCTTACATTGGCATAGCCACAGATTCCAGATTTGTTACGGCCTTCTCCGCTCGGGGTTGGAGTTTGATGCCTGCCACATACTTTTTCTCAACAATATGTTGAGCTTTTTCTCTGAGAGATGGCAGCAGTGTAGACAAAACTGGGGAGCGCATGTCCATGGCCTTTTTAATTGCTGGACGTTTTGCCATCATTCTCCTGTGGGAGAAAGGGGAGGGAGGGGACAGTCATGTCCAGCATTCTGTTTCTTACAAATATTCTTGAGCTGAGAAAAGGCCCAGCAGTCATAGCTGAGTTAGATGCCGTGGTGGAGACTGTAGTGTCGGCTTCTTTAGAGGCTAAGGCACACGGATTACAAGTCCGGGGCCAGCCAGAGCTACAGAGAGACTTCTTTCTCAAGAACACAGAGAAGATAAACGAGCGGTCCTACCGGAACTGTACCAATGTCATGCGCTTCTTCTCTCCTCCTGACTCCTGGTCCTCACGCTTCCGTCGAGGAATGTTGAACATATTGGTCCGAAAAAGCCTGCCTACCTCTTCCTGAATCTCTGTCAAGTACTGTCGTCGGAAAACAATCCAGGCTATGTATGTACAGAAGGTATAAAAGGACTGAAAGAGAAAAGAGAAAAATCACGGGGCCCAGAAATGGTATGAAAAACTCTCAGCGTCCCACAGCGTCATTACTTAGGCATGAGCCCAGCTGACCCCGCTGGTCCATGCCCCTGGAAGCTGGACAGAGTTGCACGTGTCTTCACATTTGTGGGTAGAAAATCAGGCCAAAATTCTAAGGTATAGCAAACAACATCTTATCACCCTTTAAAAAAAAAATGGATATTTTTGAGCAGGGTGGTGGTGGCACACACCTTTAATCCCAGCACTTGGGAGGCAGAGGCAGGCAGACTTGTGAGTGTGAGGCCACTTGGTCTACAGAGTGAGTACGAGGACAGCTAGGGTTACACAGAGAAACTCTGTCTTGAAAAACCAGAAAATAGGGGGCTGGTGAGATGGCTCAGTGGGCAAGAGCACCGACTGCTCTTCGGAAAGTCATGAGTTCAAATCCCAGCAACTACATGGTGGCTCACAACCA
>NW_022196912.1:91449261-91453362 GCF_008632895.1 Mastomys coucha | reverse complement strand
AAAAAAAAAAAAAAAAAAAAAAAAAAAAAAAGAAAAACCAAAAAATAAAAAAATAAAAATAAATAAATAAATGGATATTTTTAAAAACATTTGCTTTTAAAAAAAACCCTGTCAAATGGCTATTGGCTATTGCTTTGTGCTGCTTCCATTGCAAATGAAAAGTCCCCCAAACAAGGGGCTTACCTCAAAGAATTTCCAGTCTTTTTGTGTGTCTGATATTTTCTCCCTGAAATATAACAAATCACAACTATAGGTGATTAGCTCATTGTCCCCAAAATGTAGGATTCTAAGTTGTATCTGGAAGGTCCCCTGAGATCAGAGAGGCTCCTTTGCCAGCTGGTGGCATTATCAGGAAGCAGTGGAAACTTCAGGTGGCAGGGTCCAGTTGGAGGAAGTGGGTCACTGGGGATGTGCCAGGCAAGGAGGCTCTGTCTCTGGACTCCCCCCTCTCTACGTCCTAGCTGCTCCGACGTAAGCAGCTTTCTCCTAGCATGCCCTCCCTCCATGATGCTCCTTCTAAGCACAGGCCCAGAACATGCTGGGACCTTTATATTGATTATTGCATTTCATCCTTCTTCTCTCCCCACGAGGGAGTTAGCATTGTGCTTTCTATGCTACACTGAGGAAGCTGAAGTTGAGGCTGAGGTCCTGTATTCTCTCTGAATTCCCATGGTGCTAGTTAGCCACCAAAGCTCCCCATCCTGTAAGTCTCTTTACATTTTAGCTAATTAGCTACAGTATGTATACCTGAGGTATAAATGTCCCGCAGACGGTGCTGTCTCGGTGGTGGTCCTCACAGCTGCGGTTGATGCAAGAGAAACAGATACTGCACCCTACTCCCTCATCCCACCCTCCGCAACACTGGCCATCACTTGGCCACCTTCTGAGACAGCCATGCAGCCACGCAGCCCAGGTTCTCAGGCTGAGCAAGATTCCAGAGAGAACAAGTGCTGTCATCCAAAACGGGGTAGTTTTTAAAATGCCAGCTGAGACTCTGGAATTCCTTCTATACTTACTTGGCCCTCTCAAAGCAGTTACCATTAGCGCTTGGGACAGATTCTCACCTGAGCCCCATTAAAGGAAATACTGTCTCAAGGGTACTAGAGGTCAAATGGAAAGGAGCTAGAGATGTGCCGGTGTAGCAGATGCGCATGCATACTTTCCACAACTCATGTGGTGCTTATCCGCCATGCCCACGCCCAGCACGAGGATGCAGTACTTCTGCGCCAGGTACTTCTGTGCATCTTCTAACTTGTTCATAACCAGCTCTATCTCTTTCTTCTCTACCAGGCCTCTGGGGATGGGGAGACACAAGGTAGATTAATTCTGGTCAAAGTCTGTATTAATGAGCAAGAAGTCAGAAGTATAGGCTACTTGGAAAAAAATAGTAGTGAGTTAAACTTCATTGACCAGTTTGACTTGCTTGAGTTTTGGCATAGGGGAAATCCTCAAAATCTCCCCTTTTCTTTTTTAAAAAGATATGTTTATTTTTACTTGATTTGCATGGGTGTTTTGCCTGCATGTATGCTAAGTGCACTGTGTAGGTGACTGGTGCCCACATAAGCAGAAGAGGGTACTGAGTCCTCTGGAATGGGAGTCATGGAGAATTGTGAGCCACCACATGGGGACTGGACCTGACCCCTGGACCTCTAGAAGAGCAGCCAGTGCTCTTATCTGCTGAGCCACCTCTGCGACCCCTCAAAGTCATTTAATGACTATTTACCCATTGGAGTCAGCATCTTGAGTTTAGAGTGAATATCATATGTACAGATCCCTTAGACTCCATGCTCTTTATGTATCCTCAACTATATTCACATTGAATCCTAATTCCTATAGAATACTCAAGCAACAAGCTATCTGTCTGAGCTGGCTGCTGGGGTGTCTGGTGGCTTTCCCATTTCTGCAGATTCCTAGAGCACAGAGGACACTCTTGGCCACCTCAGCTTTCCCCAGAGCCCTGGTGCTGCTCTTAAGCTGAGGGGTTCTGTGTCTGCAAGCAGGCCGCTTCCAGTTCTGAGCTCAACTCCATTTGGTAGGGAACCATGGGCTGATCACTACTCTGTGGATTTTGACATCAAGTATGTGGAAAGCACAGCCCCGCTCTGATTGAATTGCAAATGAACTTTGTAAAAGGTGCTTGATCTCTGGGCTACAGCAGGTCTGCAGGCTAATTTGAAGTGTTTGCAACACAACACAGTAGAAGCCATACTGTGGACAATTCTGTCAAGTGTCAATGGAAAGCAAGTGGAATGTGCTCTCAGTAGTGACAAATTGCTGCCCCTTCTGAAGCTATGCCAACTATATGAAGGCATAGCAGGCTGGTGGTGGCACACACCTTTGATGCCAGCTCTTGGGAGGCAGAGGGAGGTGGATCTCTGTGAGTCTGAGGCCAACCTTGGCTATAGATAGACTTCCAGGACCACCAGGCTACACACACACACACAAAAACTTATATGAAGACATGCCTGAACGCAGAGGGATGAGTTTAAGGATACCATGGACCTTCAAAAGACCATGAAAAGCTTATGAGTCACTGGAGTAAAATGAGTTTCTGGAATAAAGAAAGTGGGCACCAACTCGAAGAGCCCAGATGTTACTTAGTCCAAACCGAGCTTCTACATGCAACCTGCAGCCTGCAGGTCAAGACCTAGTACCTGCCTCCCAGCCTTCTTCAAATCCCCCTTACCCTACTTTGCCAGAGGTGCCATTAAGATAATCCTCTTGAACTATAGAAACCAAATCAAACAGCCATCAGAGGGAGGCTTTTAAACACTCTGGACAAGGATTCTCAACTTTTACTCAGTTATAAAGGAAAACCATCCTGAGGTACTTGCTCAAAGTACAGATTCCCAATGTGAATCCCCTCTCTAAGGTTCCAGAGAGAGTCCAGGAAAATTAAAACAATCATTCCTAGTGATTATGAAGCTGGGGACTCACTTAGCAATATATATTGGGAACCTGTGTGTTGGGCTGGTGCTTGCCATCAAACCTGATGACGTTAGTTCAATCCCTGGGACCTACATGGTGGGGAATAGACTCCAGCAAATTGTCCACTAACTTTTACACACACACACACACACACACACACACACACACACACATATCTATGTATGCATATACATAGATATGCATATGTATGTATGTATATACATACACACACACATACAAACACATATATAATTAACAAAAACAAAAAAAGAACCCAGGGCTGAAGAGTTGTATCAGTAGTTAAGAGCACTTGCTGCTCTTCCAGAGGGCCAGAATTCAGTTCCCAGCAACCATGTGACAGCTGACCTGTAACTGGCCTCCTAGAGTGCCTGCAGTCATATGCACATACTGCCATGCAGGCACACATGCCTACACACTATTAAGATTAATAAATTGTTTATAAAGCCCTGTTGAATTGGAAAGAAGGGGAGAAGCCAACGCACAAAGGAAAAGTACAAAATCCCCAAATCCAGGCAGAGCTGATCTGCTCGCACCCATGTGCTGAACCTGAAAAACATCCCCTCTAGCATTTTGGTGTTTTCAGTTCTGCAACATTGCTTCCAACATTTATGTGTTGGGGAGGAGGAGACTGAGCATCATGTAGCTCAGGCTGGCCTTGAACCTACTGTGTAGCTGAGGATGACTATGAACATCTGCTCTTTCTGCATCCACATCCCAAATGCTGGGATTACAGGCTGTACCACCACAACATGTTTGTGTGTAGTAAGTGAGCACTTTACCAACTAAACTACATTCCCCAACCTCTAAACATGCTTCAGACCATTAACCCAGAGGGTGGTTCACCTGAATTGACAAATTAGTCCTTAGCAAGTGAAGGGATAGGGATGCAGCTTGTGCACGGGATCATGCATTCGATTCCTAGCTTCACCCAAAATGAAAATTGTAACACTGACAATTTTGTGGGAAGTAAAATATCACATACATTGCTGCTAAAATGAAGTTGGCATAGTTCTATGAAAAAAAAAAATTGAAAAGGAACTTAAAGAGACATAGAAGTGATTATAAGTTTTGGTCTCATAATATCCCTCTTAGAAATTTATTCTTGCCGGGCGGTGGTGGCGCACGCCTTTAATCCCAGCACTTGGGAGGCAG
>NW_022196912.1:91442341-91449251 GCF_008632895.1 Mastomys coucha | reverse complement strand
AAAAAAAAAAAAAAAAAGAAATTTATTCTTTAAATCAGGCAGTGGTGGTGGCACACACCTTTAATCCCAGGACTTGAGAGGCAGAGGCAGGTGGATTTCTGAGTTCGAGGCCAGTCTGGTCTATAGAGTGAGTTCCAGGACAGCCAGGGATGTACAGAGAAACCCTGTCTCGAAAAACCAAAAAGAAAAAAAAAATCTTTAAAAAGTGTTATCCAAAGTTGGCCAGAGAAATTTTATGAATGAAAATACATAGTTCTAAAAGAACGAAACAAAACAAAAAGATATTCAGTTCTGAAAATATGAGCTAGGTGTGGTAGCACATGCCCACAATCCCAGGACTTGACAGGCTGAGGCAAGACAATCAGGAATTCAAGATAAACCTCAGAGATATATTGATTGTAAGGCCATCCTGAGCTAAATAAGACAATCTCAAAAATACCCAATTCAATACATAACAATAATTATTTAATAAATATGTAATACACAACAAAATTAATATATAAAATAAGTTCTTCTTCTTCTTCTTCTTCTTATTATTATTATTGTTATTATTATTGAAAGTGTCTCACTATGTAGCCCTGGTTGCACTGGAACTTACTATGTAGATGAAACTGGTCTCAAACTCATGAATATCCACCTGCCAATGTTTCCCAAGCCCTGGGATCAAAGACATGCACCAGCTGGCCTACAAAAATTATTTATCTATCAAAGAAACAGGCAATGTTCAAAACCCACAAACACAAGAGGCATGAAAGGAAAGCTCTCATACGAGCAGTTACGGCTGAAGGGCTTGGCCTTTACTGGCTTTGCATGACTAAAATCAATTCTTTTCCTCTATGCAAAGACCCCAACACAGTCTATATTTAACTCTGTTTTAAGGAAGCAAACTGACTGACTTGTAGACACTTGAAAAATGAAAGGTTGTCACGATTTTCAGAACCCATAATTGAAGAATTGGGCTGGCTTGTTTTCCTATTCGGCTGTGTCCTGGTTAGTTTTCAGCTCATTAAAACTAACTGGGAGACCTTTCTTCTCTGTTACTTATAAACTAGTATATAAAAGAAATGTCTTTGCTAGATTAGTAATAAGCCTCAGAGTTAAAGGAAACTGGAGAATATAACCAGCCACAGAGCCATACAAATCCATCCACTGAGTCCCGTGTGGACTTGGAGGGCCCCTCAAGCCTTGTAAGCTGCAGTTGGCTTCTGCTTTGGATGCTGCCATAGAAACGCTTCATGTTCTGGCTGCGCTGCTGGGAAATGCCACCCTGAAATAACACTCATGTTGCATATCTCGTGTGGCATCACCGGGACAGCAGTGTCAGAAGTATTCATCTGACCCCTTACAAAATTGCTATTCAGGGTCATCTATCAGTTCACAAAATGTTTCTCCAATGGCTTGATCAGGTACAGGGGTTTTATATTTTAAAAACATTCTGTAGCAACAAATTAATGGCTCTACTCAGCATTCCTAACAGCTAAATCACACGTACGGGAGAACAGCCTGGCACTTGGAAAGTTCCACAGCTTGTGAAAGGTCACCAAGCCCGAGAGGCATTGTTGTGTTCTGGGCTCCAAATTCCCAGATTTTGGCCCTGCTGCCTAACAGTGCAGTTAAATTTTCTACAGACGTTTCCCCCCCACCCCCAGCTAAATCTACTTAAAAACAAAACGACAACAACAAAAAACAAACCAAAACAAAAAAACAAAAAACAAAGACCAACAACAACTTAGCTTTTTGTTATCAGATGCTAACAAACCTTTTAGCATGAATTTTGTAAGCATTAAAAAAAATAAGAGAAAGAGGTGGAGAGAGAGAGAGAGAGAGAGAGAGCTGCATGGTTGCATGGTTCTGGGTTGAAGTCACTAGCTATATGTACATGTTGAGCACTTAGAGTAATTTATCTGAATTGAGGCCATCAGAGACAGCAGATTCAGGCTGGAGAGATGGCTCAGTGTTAAGAGCACTGGTTGTTCTTCCAGGGGAGCCTGGTTCAATTCCTGGCACCCACATGGCAGCTCACAACTGTCTCTAACTCCAGTTCCAGAGGATCTGACACCCTAAGACAGATATACATGCAGGCAAAACACTGATGTACATGAAATTAAAGAGAGAGAGAGAGGGGGGGGGGATACCAGGACTGGGAAGGGGGAGGTGGTTCCGTAGGTAAAGTGGTTGCTGCTCAGGCTTAAGGATCTAAGTTTGGATCCCAGCATCCCTGTGTAAACTTGGCATGGTGGCAGGCATCTGTAGCCTCAGCTCTGAGGGGAAATGAGACAGACAAATCCCTGGGGCACTTGGCCAGCCAGTCTAGCTGAAAACCAGCAAATGCTGAATACAGTGAGAGGTCCTGTCTCAAAACACACGGTGGAAATGATGGAAGAGGACCCTGATAGAGACCTCAGGCCTCCACATGCCCATGCATTGGTGAGCATACTACCTACATGCATAAACACACATATGCCATATGCATATTCATGCATATATTACACACACTCACACACACATGTATATAACATATACATATGCACAAAGAAAGAATACAATTTAAAAAAAGAATTATTTTAAAATACTAACATTCTAGTGTTGACTAACGTTATCATCACAATATTTTTAACTCAGTAGGTTGGATAAAATAATTATTTAAATTAACTTTAGATATATTTCATTTTGTATTTTTAAAAATAAAAAAATTTAAAATTTCTTATCAAAAATATTAAATAATATTAAAAATAAAAATTTCTAATAATGTATTAGAGAATTTTGGGCCCAGTGGTGGTGGTGGTGCATGCCTTTAGTCCCAGCACTTGGGAGGCAGAGGCAGGTGGATCTCTGAGTTTGAGACCAGCCTGGTGTACAGGGCAAGTTCCAGGACAGCCAGGATAGAGAAACCCTGTTTTGAAAAACCCATGATGGGGCTGGTGAGATGGCTCAGTGTGTAAGAGCACTAACTGCTATTCTGAAGGTCCTGAGTTCAAATCCCAGCAACTACATGGTGGCTTACAACCATCCTTAATGAGATCTGATGCCCTCTTCTGGCATGTCTAAAGACAACTACAATGTACTTACATATAGTAATAAATAAATCTTTGGGCCAGAGCAAGTGGAGCCTGAGCAAGCGGAGGTTCTGAGTTTAATTACCAGCCACCACCTGTTGGCTCACAACCATCTGTACAGCTACAGTGTACTCAAATATATAAAATAAATAAATAAATTTTTTTTTAAATAAAAAGAGCCGGGCAGTGATGGTGCAGGCCTTTAATCCCAGCACTTGGGAGGCAGAGGCAGGCAGATTTCTGAGTTTGACGCCAGCCTGGTCTACAAAGTGAGTTCTAGGACAGCCAGGGCTATACAGAGAAACCCTGTCTCAAAAAACAAAAAACAAAAACAAACAAACAAACAAAAAAATCAAAAACAAAAAAAAAAAAAAAAGAGAGAGAGAGAAAAGAAAAACCAATGATGATGATGATGATATAGAAAAATTTAAATTGCAGATATGGCTTTTGTTACATCTCATCATTGAATGGTGCTGATCTATGCTTGTTGGAATGTTTCTTTATGACAATTCCTGGGTCAACTGGTCTGTGAGCTTTAAAGCAAATTCTCCCTGTGTAAAATGTTTCCTAGACCAGGAAGACTTACAAGATGCCACCGTCCCCTCAGCCTTGGTCAGGCTGCCAGTGCTGGCCCTCTAAAGCACATTGCAACGTCCTACTCACACCATGTAACTTTGCGGCTTCTTCTCCATCGCGAGCCTCTCCAGGTAATAGGACAGATAATACAACAGCGCCATGAGGAAGTTGTCAAGGTTCTTATTCCTACAGGGAAATTGAAGAGAAAAGACAGCTAGAAACCAACATCAGTTTGTCTGAAGAAAACGGGACACAGGATGAGAATAAATAGAAATATATGTAGGCTGGACAGATGGCTCAGTGGGTAAGAGCACTGACTGCTCTTTCGGAGGTCCTGTGTTCAAATCCCAGCAACCAGGTGGTGGCTCACAACCACCTGTAATGGGATCTGAGGTCCTCTTCTAGGGTGTCTGAAGACAGCTACAGTGTAATCATATAAATAAAATGAATCTTTAAAAAAAAGCGAGAATTTTAAAAAAATAGAAATATATGGTTCTAAGTCTATCACGCAGTTAACTTACTACCGAAACAGCGCCTGAAAAAGGCTCATTCCTGGATAGTAAGATACCAAATTGCTAACACATTGTAAATTATTCTACTTCACAAGTATTCATTCTTTACATAACATATTTTCATTGTTTGTAAAATGTATAGGCTGGGCATGGTGGTTCAGACCTGTGACCCCTGCGGTCCATAGGATCTCAGGTTCCTGGCTAGCCTAGGCTGCTAAACATAACTGACAGAGAAAACTTCTCCACACCATAACCCTATTTCAATATACAAGCATAAGTAGAGAAATGTATGAAGCAAACATACTCCTCTCCTATGCTTTTGTAAACATCTCATTGTAGAGACGCACTCATCAACACCGGCTGTTCGCATGCCAACTGTTCTCACTCCGTGCTCTAGGACTTAGGAGCTCCTGTGGCCTCAGGTAGCTCTCTCCCAGATTCTAGTCTAGACTTGCACAGAGGAACCACGTGCTCTTTCTAAGAATCAGACTTGTATTCACTTATTAGACGAAAGTCCCTAGAGAGATGCATGCGTCTCATCAGCTGTACCTCATAAATGTGGTGAAGGAGCAGATCCGCTGCATTTCAGTGTCCTGGAGGGAAAGCAACGCAACAACTGAAAGAGAGAAGGAGGAGGCAGTTAGACAGAGCGGAGGAGACGAACTGCAAGCCAGAGGCTGCATCGTGGAGTGGGAGGAAGAGAGTGGCTCACATTTGACGTCATCCAGCGTGACATTGCCCTGCTGACCTCGTTTCTCCAAAGCTTTAGCTGACTTTTCATCCCTTGAGGCAAATCTTTTATCTGTCAACCTGTTTGAAAATAGAATAGTTTCAAGTGATTTTTTAAAAATTTATTTTTATAGTATTTGTGTGGAAGTGTGTTACATTCGTGCGGTGCCCACTGAGGCCGGAGGAGGCTGTTGTATCCCCCAAGTACAGTTACAGCTACTTGGGAGCTTTAGGAGTTAAAGCTGTGTCCTCTGGAAGGGCACCCAGTGCTCTTAACCTGAGCCACTGCTCTATCCCTCAGAGAATATTTTAAAAGATTCAGCTGTATCTGATGTATTCTGAGATACACAAGGGCTTGGCTTGTAATGAGAGCTTGAGTATCATGCACAGTTCCATTTAATGTCTTATTTCAAAATGCACTTTATTGCACACTGCATCTATTATGCTAGAAGTAGAAGCATGTAGACTGACATAAAATGTAAACTCAAATAGATCATTTTTGGTTTTTGTTTGGTTTTGTTTTCTTAAGACAGGGTCTCTCTGTGTAATCCTGGCTATCTTAGAATTCACTCTGTAGACCAGGCTGGCCTCCAAGTCAGAGGTCTACCTACCCTGCCTCCAGAGTGTTAAGATTAAATTCACTTGCTACCACTGCTCAGCTTTCAAATGGATCATTTATATCACTTAATGGGTTGAGGATGTGATTCAGTTTGCCTAGAATATATGAGGTCCTGATTTAAGTTGCAGTACTGCAGATGGATAGATGGATGGTTGGATGGATGGGTAGGTGGATGGGTAGGTGGATGGATGAATGGAAGAAAGGATGGATAGATGGATGGATGGGTGGGTGAGTGGGTGGATGGATGGATGGATGGATGAGTGGGTATATGGATGGACTGGTGGGTGGGTGGGTAGATGGAAGAAATTCTAGTGTCACTGCTATTTTCAGATTTAAAAAAAAAGCCATAACAAGTTTGAAATGCACTAGTAGCCATGTTATCAAAGGGAATGAATGTCTAGGGACTGTTTGTAATTCTGGCTGTAATTGAGACCCTGATAGGTATTTTCATGACAACCTAGGAAGTGGGACTGGTAATTCTTTGCATTTGTAAAGACAGGCGAGTCCACTGAGAAATGCCATGGTCAAAGAGAAGCCACCTTTCTGAAGCTCCGCCATCCATCTCAGCAAAGTGCACTGCCTTCCCCTTCTTGCCTTTCTCCTTGAGTTCGATTGTGGGTGTGAAACTGCAATGAAAAGGGATGATTAGGGACTTATCTTTTCCCAGAGGAAGGCAGATCCTACGGGGGTCGGGGTGGGGGGAGAGCTCATATAGTCTGAAGATTGGCATATATTAACCGTGTTCAAAGCAGGGCGTATTTTACACGTGGAACCACTATCAAGAGGAACAGTAACATCTCCAACTCACATTCAGCTTCTAGAATATCACCATCCGCAGAGCATTTCTGTCTGAACATCTTGTAGTAACGTTTACAAAGAGCAAGCTCATAAATGCAGAAGACTTCCTGGGTTTATTGAGTACTGTGACAGGCTAGGTACTTTTAGGCACCATCTCATCCCTCGTGGTAACTTTATGAGGAAAGTATTACTGCCATTATTTTCAGGCCTGAGAACTGGCCAAGCCGGAGCAGGCCCCAAGGCCTCTAGGCATAGAGCTCTGTGCTCAGTCACCAGGCAGTTCTGCCCCAAGAAGCCATCATAGTTCAGCTGCCCTGAGGTTTCAGCACGTTGACTGTATGTGGTGTGTGTGTGTGTGTGTGTGTGCGCGCGCGCGCACACGCGCATGCACGCGCATGCGCGCGCACGTGTGTGTTCTTAAAGGGAAAGCATGAAAAAGAGAGAGAGAGAGAGAGAGAGAGAGAGAGAGAGAGAGAGAGAGAGAGAGAGATATCCTGGCAGGGAAATTAAAGTTCGAATCGAGCACCAAGGATATGTACTTCTAAGCAGTCCCCAGTTGCTGCGCGCTATTTCCCGCCGGCAGGAAAAACGCAGCACAAACGGATTCTTCTGCAGCACAA
>NW_022196912.1:91436644-91438436 GCF_008632895.1 Mastomys coucha | reverse complement strand
CTGATACTAACGGCAAGCCAAATGCCATCTTGTAATGGTGATGTGCTTATGAAATGGCTTCCTACACCCAGTGAGGTGTGGTCCCACCCTTTATTGTCCCCCATTGTCTGGGCTTCAGTCTCCTGCTTGTAAGGTATGCAGACAAGTTGCTAGGACTCAGTGAAATCTCTTCTCTGGTGACAAATTCCCTTAACCACATAATATAGGAGCTACATGGGAGTAGTGAGTCTAACAGACCATGATGAACAAATATATACTGAGGTCCTACTATGTGCTAGATAGTTTTAAGGACAGGAGATTGTGTCTTGATTAGAGCCAATTCTCTGGAATGCCATGCCAAACACAACAGTTTGGTGGTTTACTGGAGGTTACAACGGACTTTTCTAATCCAGTAGCCTCACCTCTGCCCAAAGCTGTGTCTTACTATTAAGTTTAGGCATACATGTAGTAACAGAGACATTTTCTCTCACATCTGATTATTCTCTAAAAATGAAGACCAAATTTATCCCATTATTTCCTTCCCAAATCCCACAAAGAAACATTTTGAGAAATACTACCCTACAGGAATAATAAAGATAGTTTGGTACTTTCTGCTAGGAGGTTAGCCAACCTCCTGGCCATAGCCATGTTGTAATAAAACTTTAGCTCCTAAAGGCTGGAGAGATGACTCAGGCCTTAAGAGCACTGACTGCTCTTGCAGAGGACCCGGGTTCTATTCCCAGCACCCACATGGTGGTTCACAACCATTAGTAAGTACAGTTCCTGGAGATCCGATGCCCTCTTGTCGTCTCTGTGGGCATTAGGTACATATGTAGTGTACAGACATATAGGCAAAGCATCCCACACATAAAATAATAAAATAAGCTTTTACAAATCTTCACATGGCCAGGCCATGGTGGCGCACGCCTTAAATCCCAGAACTCAGGAGGCAGAGGCAGGTGGCATCTCTGAGCTCAAGGCCAGCCTGGTCTATACAGCGAGTTCTAGGACAGCTGGGGCTAAACACAGAGAAATGTTTGGTCTTGAAAAACAAAAACAAAACAAAAATAATAAAAATAAGAGTTCTTTCAATAGTGGCCTTAAAGGGTATGCTTCCCTTCAAGAACCATGTGAGAAATATTTCCTGAAAACTTTTAACCTATACATGAACAAAGGGACACATTGGGCAATTGTAATGTTTGAGCCTTATTTGAATTCTCATCAGAACAAACATAAAATATATCAAACACTAGGAGCCAGCTGAATGCTAACTGAATATTTTATATTAAGGCTTATATTTAGGTTTGCGCATAGTAACTTGGTAGGTTTTCTATGAAAGTGCTTATAGTTTGAAGTACATGCTGAAATTCTTATTGATCAAATTATGTGACACTGGGGTTTGCATCACACACACACACACACACACACACACACACACACACACACACACAAAGCCTGAGGTGGATAGCATGTAGGATTATTACCTCTGTCTGTCTTTGCTGGGTGGGGGATTACTCCTTAGATTGGCATCACTTACGTTGGACATGTAAGCCCCAAGTACATAGTTTGATGACATTTTTAACATGTATATACCCAAGTAACTACCACCACAGCATGTGAGCCATTTCCAGCCCCTCAGAAAGCTCCTGCATCCTCCCTCACCACTACCAATTAGCTCCTATAAAGGTAACTTTTGATCCTTATCATTACAACATTTTGTTTTCTAAAACAAAAAAATTACTAAACTGTAACCCTCCTGCTTGATCCTGCCTGCCTCTCATAACCACACCTCTCTGCCCACCTCCTGCTATTT
>NW_022196912.1:91430588-91436557 GCF_008632895.1 Mastomys coucha | reverse complement strand
GTTCCAGTTACATCAGAAGTCCCGCCTGCCAGAGACCAAAGAAGCTGCTGATTGGGCCTTTATACTGACGGACTTGAGGGAGGGGTTTTGCCTCACCTATTCTACCTGTTGGCTTGTAACAAAGAGATCATTAAATGGAAGATGACTGGGTGATCACAGCTCCCGTTGTCTAATTTTTGAGATCCTCCCACGTGGGTAAGATTAATCATGGCTAGCCTAACTTTTCCTGACCCCATATTCCAGAATAACCCTTCCCTTCCCAGAATAACGTTGCTGCTGGGCGACAACACTAAACTATAATTTTTGTGGATGAAATTTCTTTTGTTTGTTTGTTTCCAAGACAGGGTTTCTCTGTATAGCCCTGGCTGTTCTGGGACTCACTCTGTAGACCAGGCTAGCCTTGAACTCAGAAATCCGAGTGGATGAAATTTCTTATGTCTCATGATCTACATTTATCTTTTTAATAATTCTTGCTTCGATAAATTTTTACTTTTATTTTGTGTGTGCAATGTGTGTGATTGTAAGCATGTGCGTGACATCCATTGCACAGGTGTATGGTCAGAGGACCACTTGTGGGAGTCAGTTCTTGCCTCCCGCCTGGATTTAAGGTAAGGTCTTATTCTACTTCTGCTGCTTCCTCATCTGCTCCAGGCAGCCTGTCTCTGCTGGGATTACAGATGTGTACCACATCATACTTTTCCATGTGGGTTCTGAACCCAGGTCCTCAAGCTTGCATGGCAAGAGTTTTATCTGCTGGGGCGTTTTCCCAGCCCTTTTCTTTTTTTAATTGACATAATTTAACATGTGTGTGGAATATATCGTATGATATCCAACCCATGTATATAAAGTGTGATTAGTGATCAAGTCAGGACCTGGCATGCCTACCACAGCAAGCATTTACTATGTTTTTTTGTGATGAAATCATTCATAAAACTATAATTATGAAATATGCAATTATTTTAACCTATATTTTATTGGAGGGGGGCTGAGGATTTTACTATTATATTTTTTTTATTTTGTTTTTGTTTTTTCGAGACAGGTTTCTCTGATTAGCCCTGGCTACCCTGGAACTCACTCTGTAGACCAGGCTGGCCTCGAACTCAGAAATCCACCTGCCTCTGCCTCCCAAGTGCTGGGATTAAGGCCTGCGCCACCACTGCCCAACTTTATTTTAAGATACAGTCTCATGTAGCCCAGGTTAGCTTTGAACTCTATCTCATGCTGGCCTTGAACTCATTACAGAGCCAAAGCTGGCCTTGAATTCTTCACTTGCCTGCTTTTAACTCCCAAGTGCTGAGATTACAGGCATTTACAAACTATAACCTTCATTCTTTTTGTCGTTTTTTTGTTTGTTGTTTGATAGCTCAGACTCAATAGGAAACTTATGATTGCCTTGCCTCCATCTCTCCAGAGCTGGGTTTACGGACATCTACCACTGTGCCCAGCCATAGGCAGTGCTGGAGACTGACCCCGGGATTTACAAATATGAGGCAAGCACTCTACCAGCTGAACCACACCCCCAGATCCACAGCCTACAATTGAAGTCATAACAACCCATACTCTCCAAAATTAATGTCAGTCCAATCCACCCATATATTCAGAACAATTAATTAATAACAAGCTAATAAAAACTTGAACTTACCTGGCCTCCATGGGTACCTCACACTCATACACATAATTAAAAGTAAAACTTAAAACATTTAGTTTATTAATACAGTTCATGCTGGGCAATGGTGGTGCATGCCTTTAATCCTAGAATTAGGGAGACAGAGGCAGGCAGATCTCTGTGAGTTCAAGGTCAGCCAACTACAGAGTGAGTTCCAAGACAGCCTAGGCTACACAGAGAAACCTTGTTTCAAAAAACCAAAAAAAAAAAAAAAGAAAAAAGAAAAAAGAAAAAAGGTGAGGGGAGAAGGAAGGGGAGGAGGAAGAGAAGAAGGAGAAGAAGTTCAGTACACAGAAAGCACACACAGAAAGCATGGTCACATTAGTATTTAGCATTAATGCTGTCAGTTAAGATTTGCTCTTCTGTGGCTACCCTGTCTAAGCCCAAGCTTTCTCTATCTAGCTCATACTCACTGTGTATGATGTCACAGGAGCTACTGACCAGGATTTCCCTGACATCTCAGGGGAAAAAGACAAACCTAAATGACTGCTTTGGAAATAGCAAGCTACTCAGAGATGCTGAGAGAAACATCAGAAGGTGTAATGTTATCTCGTTAATATAAAGTGTAATTCTATAACATAAAATGCAATTTTACAAAGTTGTTCAGAACATGGCCTCTGAGCAAAGCAGACTGACGTCTAAACTATCTCTGTCACCAGAGACCTGTGCAAATGGGATGCAGCATCTACTCTCCCTCAAGTTCCTTAGCTCTTTAAAAAAATCTCAGCTCCTTAACTGTAAACTGTTCGGGTGTTTCAGAGGGTTGCTTAAATGATTAGTACAACAGCTAGCCCATAGAGAGCAGCTCACTAGACATTATCAAAAAAAAACAATGTCTTTAAGGCTGGTCGGCAAAATCATTATCTTCAGATAGTGGGATTTCATTTTATTTTTTAAGACTTCTGTATGGCTTAGTATTCCCTGCCCCCAGCACATTTAATTGTCATAAAAATGCTTTTTTTTATTAAAAAGTTATATTAAACTTTACCTTCTAAATTCCAGAGTTTTTGTTTCATCTTTCCAGTACCACATTCCTAATCGTAATCCACATTGCTGTAAAATGAAATGATGGCATCATATGTAACTAAAATTCACTTTTCAACCCACATGTCCCCACAAACCTTTAATAATTCCTGCTATTCCCTCATTAGTTCTATTGAATTAATCACATTGAAGATGTCCTTGAGTTTCTGATCCTCCCGTCCCTACTGCTCCATTGCTGGGATTACAGACATTCGACATTACCCGTTTTATGTGATTCTGGGAATTAGGATCTAAAACAGGGATGGGTGCATGCAAGGATGTCACTCAATCACCTAAGTAACACCCCAGCCTATTTCATTTATGTGTTTGGGTGTTTTTCTTCTTGTGTATGTATCTGTACACCTTGTGTGTGTAATGCTGGAAGAGGCCAGAAGAAAGCATGAGATCTCCTGGAGTTAAGTTAGCAATGGTCAGGAGTCGATTTGTGGGTGCTGGGAATTGAACCTGGCTCCTTTGGAAGAACCGCCAGTACTCTTATTCACTGAGCCATCTGTCTATCGTTTTGTGTTTTCCTCTTGATTTTATCCTTTTTTTTTTTCAGATGCAATTTCAACATAGAAAGGGGAGAAGGAATGAAGGAGAAAGTGGGACAGCAGGCAAGGGGAAGGTGGGAAGGAAAAGAGAGGAAGGAAATTTAGTAGTCACAGGCATTCCGAAGATGCCATACAGCAACCTTTAGTCTAGATTTAAGTTAGACTCCCATTAAAAAAGGAAGGAAGGAGGGAGTGATCAAGGGAGGGAGGGGGGAGGAAGGAAGGAAGGACAGCTGTCTCTGACGTAGTCCCTACCTTCAGGGACAGAATTTCTCAGGGTAGCAGGGCGCAAACCACCAGCCCATGCTCTCCCAGGTTCCTACCCAGAGCCCAGCTTCTCCTGTAGTAGGACTATCTCACAACCACACACAGACGAGAGTGGACTTTCATAATAATCTACATATCCGTGTGGGAAGTCAGATAGAATTCAATTCCGACAACACACCTCTTTACTTTTGCGTTTGGGGATAAATATGCTCAACCGTTCTTGAAAACTGCAGGTACCAGACGAAGGCGTCGAGTCGCCTACGGAGGAGCCCGAGCGCAGAGAACAGGACCAGGACGCCAAGCTCCGCCCTGGACTCCCTACAGAGTCCCGCTGGGCTCCCACCGTGCCTGCTACTACGCCCGCCACGCAGAGGGCGGGTCCCGGTCAACACTGCCCTCCGGTCACCCGGCCCGGGAGCGTGCGGCCAGGCTGCACTTACGTCCAGCCGGGTGGAGGATTGCCCGACAAACTGCTTCCTCCTGGAGTAAAACTCTGGGACGGATGACATACTCTCACCCTTGAACATCACGCCAGCGTCACCTGGGATACCGCCGCGCCGCCGCCCGGCTGGCGCCGGAGGGGCGGGGCTTCCGTCGGACAGGGGACCCTGAGCACCTGCGTGTCCCAACCCCTGCTGCGCTCGCGGCTGCCCGGACTTGATGCTTCCTGCAATAACAACTCCCATGAAACCCTCGCGCTGTGCTTTAATTGGAGTAACTAGGTACACTCCTATAAGGAAAGACCTGTTCCAAACTGCCTGAAGCTGAAACACCATGGGCCTTAGCTTGATTTGGAGAGTTCAATTAATGGAAGAGATTATGGGCGCAGAAATACGATGTTGTGGGGCAGTTCTGCATAACTAGTGGAATCTGGTTTTAATCTACTTCTGAAAATATCCCCATCTCCAGGACGGTGATGGCGCACGCCTTTGAATCCCAGCGCTCGAGAGGCAGAAGTTAGACACCTGTGAGTTTTGAGGTCAGCCTGGTCTACAGACCGAGTTCCAGCACAGCCAGGGCTACAAAGAGAAACCTTGTCTTGGAAAAACAAGCTCAGCCTGCTTTCTTATAGAACCCGGACCACCAGTCCAGGAATGACCCCACCCACAATGAGCTGTGCTCCCTCTACCTACCCACCCCCCCACCAGTCATTAATAAGAAAATGCCTTACACTGGCTTGTACAACCAGATCTCATGGAGGCAGTTTCTCAGTTGAGGTTCCCTTCTCTCTGATGACTATAGCTTGTGTCAAGTTGACATAAAACTAGCCAGTACAGTGTGTAAAGCTACTTTGTTAAGACCCTGGTAAGTACTCTAAATTAGTGCTGCTCTAAAACAAAAGCAATTTGCTCAGTGTTGATGGATATTCAAATGAGCTTATGTTCACGTAGGTCACGAACCTTATGCTTTCTCTTCGCAGTTGAGCTGACAGGCAGATTTGGGCTATTTTGCCCCTCCAACATAAGCAATACTAGATGAAGAGAAGACCGGGAACGTCTGAAGAGCCTGTTTTTGCATCCTCACAGCTGAATAGGTATGAGATGCACGGTAAATATCCAAGTATCCATAAACTTTACAATGATGGCAACATGTATGTCCCTGCCTGCTCTAGTCTCCCAGTCTTCCAGTCACTGCCTATGGCGGTCTAAAACTGTAATCAGTACATCCCTGTCCTATTCACTGGAGTCCTAGCTGTGGTCAGGCTAGTTCGTCCTAGCTGTGGTCAGGCTAGTTCAAACGCATGGGAACCTACCTGTGTGCCTCCAGGGTTAAGTTTGAGGATAAGGGCAAAGCCTGCTTACTAATTGAAAAGGGAAAAAGAAGATAATATCCTAGATGCCAGGAATTATTTAACAGCCAGCATCTCCAACTTGGAGTGGCGTGAACCAGGAGAAAGTGAGATAAAGTTTGAGAAAAGATTAACACCAAAGAATCCAGTTATTCCACAATCAGGAGAGAATGTAAAAATAAACCCAGATAATCCTCTAAATGCATTAAAGGGTAACAAAATCAAGGGTTTTATAGACCTCAACTGTCTCTAACCTTGGTCTAAACCAAGGTGAAAGGAAGTCCCTGAAAGATTAAAACATTGTTTTAAATTAGCATGAAAAGCCAGGCATGGTGGTGAAGGCTTGGAATCCCAGTACTCTGGAGGTGAGGCAGAGGCCAGCCTGAGGCCCACAAGGCAGAAGTGAGAGCTGACTGTAGACTGTCATCCCCTGACACCTATATGCATAGGGGAAGCACATGCCTACACAACAAAGACAATATGAACACAACAAGTTGTTTTTAAAGTTTATGCTGTTTTAAAGTAGAATATTCTATTAAGTATCCTGTGGAAGAGTTTTTGTTTGTGCCTAATCAAGAGACATGCTTAAATGCAGGGCGGTGGTGGTGCACGCCTTTAATCCTAGCACTTGGGAGGCAGAGGTAGGCGAATTTCTGAGTTCAAGGCCAGC
>NW_022196912.1:91428934-91430209 GCF_008632895.1 Mastomys coucha | reverse complement strand
TTTTTTGAGACATGCTTAAGATCTTATAGACACTAAGGAGAAGGGCTTGAAAAGATGGCTAAGGAGGTAAGGATGCTATTGTGGAGGACCCAGATTTCTTTCCCACTGCCCACATGGTGGCTTTTAACCCCTTCTGTAACTCTAGTTTCAGAGATCCAACCTCTTCTGATGTCTGAGAGCAGGAGGTATATATATATATATATATATATATTATGGTATACATACATAACACTTGTAATACAGAAAATAATTTTAATTGAAAAGGCAACTAAGGAGCATATAACACAGAACAAAATTTCTGGGTGTCAGATTTTCAGAGTCAACCTTAACTGGATATAAGTATATACTTGTGCTGAGCATGGTGGTGTATGCCTTTAGTCCCAGCACTCAGGAGGCAGAGGCAGGCAGATCTCTGTGAGTTCCAGGCCAACCTGGTCCACACATTGAGTTCCAGGACAGCCAGCACTATGTAGAAATATTGTTTCAAAAAAAAACATATGTTTATTTAGTGAAAAAGTCATAGTTTCACAGTGCTATAACTGCTCACGAAAGAAGAGAACATTGCTTGAGACAGTCGTGGTGGTTCATGTCTGTAATTCCAGCCCCAGAGATACTGGGGCAGGAAGACTGGGAATTCAAAGACCGCCTGCGCTACATGAGCAAGGCCGACTCTAAAAACAGGACATATGTGATGCCAAGTATTAAATAAACACTCTTGACTGTTTACTCCTAACCTTCAGTTTACAACCTAGCTTCTCCACACTGAAAGTGGGGACAAAGAGTCCTTATGGCATCTCAATTTGTTCTAAAGAAGAGACATTTTAAAATTAAGTATTGCCACACTAAGCCAGAAATGAATACACTCTAAAATATTTACATTCCCAGAGTCATACCAAGAATAAAACTGGATTCTTTTAAAGACTTGTAATTTTTACTCAGGAATGAACCTTTGTATATCATTTCTAGTTGAGAACATTTACTCATGCCTATTTGTGCATTAAACATACAGCAGTGGGAGCTGGAGAGATGGCTCAGTGGTTAAGAGCACTGACTGCTCTTCTGAAGGTCCTGAGTTCAAATCCCAGCAACCACATGGTGGCTCACAACCATCCATAATGAGATCTGATACCCTCTCCTGGGGTGTCTGAAGACAGCTACAGTGTACTTACATATAATAAATAAATGAATCTTTTAAAAAAAATGCCGAGTGGTGGTGGTGCACTCCTTTAATCCCAGCACTTGGGAGGCAGAGGCAGGCAGATTTCTGAGTTTGAG
>NW_022196912.1:91424316-91428748 GCF_008632895.1 Mastomys coucha | reverse complement strand
TGTGTGTGTGTGTATGTTATGCACATGAATGCAAGGGCCCACAGAGATCAGGGAAGTCAGACTGTCCTGGAGCTGGAGTTACAGGTAGTAGTAATCCACCTGATATAGGTGCTGGGAGTGGAATTGGGGCCTCAGGAAGGGCAGTATGTATGTTTAACTACTGGGCCATCTCTCCAGCTCCTTCTATTCTCATTCTTTATTTTCCTTTGGTTTTTCTAGAACAGGATTTCCCTGTGCAGTCCTGTCTGTCCTGGAACTCACTCTGTAGATCAGCTTGGCATAGATCTCACAGAGATCCACCTGCCCCTGCTTCCTGCTGGGATTAAAGGTATCAGCTACCACCACCTCCCTGTTTCCTAATCCTAACATATATTCCCTTAGCAATGGTTTTGTAACCTTTGTTTGTTTAAATGAAATCTTACATTTATTTAGGTGTGGAGGTACATGCGTGTATGTGTAAGTGGTGATGTACCAAGGACGACTTGATTGTTCTCTCCTATGAGGAGAAAGTAAGGGAGTCAAGGTTGGTTTCTTTTAAATTACAGAATCCAAAGGCAAGGGAAATATGCTTTACAAAACAACTTCTACAACTTACAGTTTCAAGTAAGAATGTCGTATGTAGCTATCCACTTAGCTTCATAAGAGATCTTTTTATTTCATCCAGATATTCTGATTGTACTCCTGTTTAAGATGTATGATTGAGCTGGACAGTGGTGGCGCATGCCTTTAATCTCAGTAGGCGGATCTGAGTTTGAGACCAGCCTGATCTACAGAGCAAGTTCCAGGACATCTAGGACTACACCGAAAAACATGTCTCAAAAAACAAAACAACAACAAAACAAAACAAAACAACAACAGGAATATGATTGATAATTATGGGGCACAGGGGGCTGAGAATGTAGCTCAGAATGCTTGCCTAGTAAGACGACTCGGTGGGTCAATGTGCTGGTTCAGATGCCTGAGTTCAATCCCTAGGGCTCATGTGGTAGACGGAGAGCTCCCACTCTCACAATTATCTTCTGACGTGCACTGAGGCAGGAATGCAAACACACAACAACAACTTTAATTAAAACAGAGCAGGCTGGAAAGATGGCTCTGGTTAAGACAGCTAGTTGCTCTAGCAGAGGATCCAGGTTCAATGCCCAGCACCAACATGGATGCTCACATTAACTGTCTGTAACTCTAATTCCTGGAGATCTGATGCCCTCTTTAGCCTCAGTGGGTACCAGGCACACACACGGTATACGGATATACCTACAGAGAAATACCCATACTCATAAAAATGTTTTAAATATAAAAAAACAAAAGATCATTCTCAAAAATTATTCTCATCAAGCCTTTTCTGAATATTAAATGGGTGATATTACGTATCATGTAAATTACATTAATATCTCCTAAGATACATACAAGTTTTAGTCTTTCCATTATACAAACAAAATGCTATTAGAAATTTAGAGTGAGATTCTTTCAAAATGTCACAGATCTCCATTACTGTAAACATATCTTATTTTGATAGATTATCTCAATTTATAACCTTAAATAAAAGAGGCATAGTAATCAGAATTCAGATACCAATGTGCCTGTTTTAAATTACCTTTTTTAATCCCTCAGCTTCTATTTGGAAACACACTGCATTTGCTTTAGTCACTCCAGCTACTACTTGGAAGTTCAAATGCTGTTAATTATTCCTTGGACTGTAATGTAACCCCCCACTGAGAGCAAACCTTGTTTCCACTGTTATCTGGCCAGGGCTAGCCTAACATCTGGTAAGGGGTTCTCAAGTGTTCTTGAGTTACTGGTTTCAATTAACTCTTGGAAACTGTGGTTATTTTAGTGACTTTATCTGAGTAATATCCAAATCTAGATACATTTGAGACGATAGTTAAAAATTTAAAAAGCCCCCACAAAAAGGCTAGCTTTACAAATTACTTTTCAAAATATCAGGAAGTGAGGTGTGTAATGCATCGAGGTGGTGTGCTAGCAAGAGGTCAGAGGTCAGACCACAGTCACTGGTCATTGAGACTTTAGAAACCAACCTCTTCTAAAGTGAGGCCTGAGATGAATCATACACCTTACTGTTTGAAGTTGGGGCAGGGATATTTCCATCAAAGACTGAGCATGCTGCTGAGTGCTCAGCTAGCCAAGTTCTGCTCCCCCACTCCACAGGATTGGAAGATAAAAACCAGCCAAACCACGTCGAACTAATAAAGGACTAATGCAAGAGCAATGTAATGGATATTGTCTTGATAAAAACTCGTGTAAAAAGTCACTTTAAAGCCTTTAATCCCAGCACTTGGAAGGCAGAGGTGGGTGGATCTCTTAGTTTATAAATTAGAGGCCAGCCTTGTCTACATGAGTTCCGGGATACCTAAGGCTGCCCCCATACCCAATGGTAACTTCAGGCCAGGGGTGTTGGCCATAAAAGGTGTGATGGCAGCTTCTGGGAGATGGAAGCATCAGGAGCTCAAGGTCATACTCAACCACACAGGTTAACCTGTGTAGCTCCAGGCTAGCCTGGGCTACTTCAGATACTCTCAAAAAATCATTCCAAATCTATTAGTATCAAAGTACTTTGACAAATGTTTATTCGATATGGCCTGTGTAGTCTTGTTTCAGTACATCCTTAAATGGTCACTGCTGGAAGCTTTCACTAGTGTTACACCAGCATAGATTAGTCTGTCTTCATATGTCTTTGAAAATGTAAGTATTCTGAAGCAATTTTACAATTGTCCATTTATCTTTCTTCCCCATCTAAGTGAGGCTTGTTAAAAGAAAGGTCAACTATAAGGTGACAGTCATTTCCAAACCCAATATCCTTGTTTCCTAATTTTTAAATTGATGCATACTATTTTCTAAAACTAAATCTGTGACTAACAAAGGAGGATCCACAATAACTCCGGAATACAGCTTCTAAAACTCACTAGTATTTTAAAAACAATGAAGCAAATTTTTATGTTAGGTAGGTATTAAAATGTCTATGTGCTGTTAAAACTATGCATTTTCAAATCAACTACTACATTTCCCCCAAATTCCTCTTAAATGAACTTAAAAAAAAATCAGCCGGGCAGTGGTGGTGCAGGCCTTTAATCCCAGCACTTGGGAGGCAGAGGCAGGCGGATTTCTGAGTTCGAGGCCAGCCTGGTTTACAGAGTGAGTTCCAGGACAGCCAAGACTACACAGAGAAACCCTGTCTCAAAAAAAACAAACCAAAACAAAAAACCAAAAAATCCTGGGGCTGGAGAGATGGCTCAGCAGTTAAGAGCACTGACTGCTCTTCCAGAAGTCCTGAATTCAATTCCCAGCAACCACATGGTGGCTCACAGCCATGTGTAATGGGATCCGATGCACTCTTCTGGTGTGTGTCTAAAGACAGCTAGAGTACTCATATAAAATCTAAAAAAAAAAAAAAAAAAAAAATCCAGGCTGGGTAATAGTGATATACACCTTTAATCCCAGCACTCAGGAGGCAGAGGTAGGCTCTGAATTCAAGGGCCAACCTGGTCTACAGAGCAAGTTTTAGGATAGTCAGGGCTACATAGAAACCCTGTCTCAAAAAAACCAAACTAAACCAAACCACACCACTACCAACAAAAACAAAAACAAAAACCTAAAAACCAAATGCCTCAGCAAGTAAAGGCACTTGCTACCAACCCAAAAACCTGAGTTCAATCTTGGGGACACACAGTGTAGAGAGAACCGCTCACACAACTTGTCCACCCCCAAATAAATGTGACTTAAAAAAAGAACTGTAGTCGTGATTTAAGACAGGTATTGTAAAAGCTCTATGATCTTCAAAAGAGAAGAGGAACCACTTCCTAAGTAATAACAACTCCTACTCAGGTTCTTACAGAATTGTCCATAAGCTCAGACAGTTGAGCTGTTTTATAGGAAATGAAAACATGCTTGACCAGGCTGGGACTCAACATTACATCACTCTTAAACTTGCCTGCTGGCTCTCATTTCAGGAACCTGTACGTCACCAAGCACACATTTCTATACCCCTTTGGCTATTGAGAAAAGATGCTGTCACCTTCGTTACTCTGGAGAAAAGCTATTTTGTACAGGACTCTGGAGTCCAGCTTGTACTTTCCTGCAATATTTAGGTAGCTTTGTTGCTGTTGTCTTAAATTTGAATACTAAGCCAGGGCTTAGGAGTTTAGATTCACTTGAAGAGACCCCATCAGGTTTCTGAAAATTAAAGGGGGTTACCAAGATTCTTCACCCCTTAAATTGTTGATTTGTGGCAGGAGCTTCATCTGAGAATCAGAGAAATTTGGATTAGATACATTTCACAGCATACTAACTTCTAAAAGATCAATGTGAATAAAACATGGGAAGAAGGAATTGAAAACACCAGACAGCAATTTTGAGATCAATTTCAGCTTTACTTTAAATGTGCATTCATGTGTTTACAGAATATACCTGTCTTTAA
>NW_022196912.1:91421709-91424072 GCF_008632895.1 Mastomys coucha | reverse complement strand
AAAAAAAAAAAAAAAAAGAAAGGAAAGAGGTTTACGCGGACTCCAGCGCAAGCCTAGTCCACTTCCTCGATGGTGGGTCCTCCAGAGGAGCCGCCGCCGCCGCCTGGACCGCCTTGATAAAGTTTGCTGATGATAGGGTTGCACACTCTCTCAAGCTCTTTCTGCTTGTGTTCGTACTCATCTTTCTCTGCCATCTGGTTTCGGTCAAGCCAGTTGATCACTTCCTGACACTTGTCGAGGATCTTGTTTTTGTCCTGCTCGCTAATCTTGCCCCTCAGTTTCTCGTCTTCCACGGTCTGCTTGATGTTGTAGGTATAGGACTCAACCGCGTTTTTGGCTGCCACGCGATCGCGATTAGCTTCATCTTCTGATTTGTACCGCTCTGCCTCCTGCACCATCCGGTCAATGTCGTCTTTGCTCAGACGACCCTTGTCGTTGGTGATGGTGATTTTATTTTCTTTACCGGTGCTCTTGTCCGCAGCAGTGACGTTCAGGATGCCGTTGGCATCGATGTCAAAGGTGACCTCGATCTGGGGAACCCCACGGGGTGCTGGGGGGATCCCAGTCAGGTCGAACTTGCCCAAGAGGTTATTGTCCTTGGTCATGGCCCGTTCGCCCTCGTACACTTGCACCAGCACGCTGCTCTGGTTGTCTGAGTAGGTAGTGAAGGTCTGCGTCTGCTTGGTGGGGATCGTGGTGTTTCTCTTGATGAGTGGGGTCATGACACCTCCAGCTGTTTCGATGCCAAGCGACAATGGAGTCACGTCGAGTAACAGCAGATCCTGCACATTCTCTGACTTGTCGCCAATGAGGATAGCCGCCTGCACGGCGGCGCCGTAGGCCACCGCCTCGTCGGGATTGATGCTCTTGTTCAGCTCCTTGCCGTTGAAGAAATCCTGCAGGAGCTTCTGGATCTTAGGGATGCGGGTTGAGCCGCCCACCAGCACTATCTCCTGGATCTGGCCCTTGTCTAGCTTGGCATCGCGCAGCGCCTTTTCCACCGGCTCCAGGGTCCCTCGGAAGAGATCGGCGTTGAGCTCCTCGAAGCGGGCGCGGGTGATGGACGTGTAGAAATCCACGCCCTCGTAGAGCGAGTCGATCTCGATGCTGGCCTGCGTGGACGAGCTCAGGGTGCGCTTAGCGCGCTCGCAGGCGGTGCGCAGCCGGCGCACTGCGCGCTTGTTGGGCCCAATGTCCTTCTTGTGTTTGCGCTTGAACTCCTCCGCCAGGTGGCTGACCATACGGTTGTCGAAGTCTTCGCCACCCAGGTGAGTGTCGCCGGCTGTGGACTTCACCTCAAAGATGCCATCCTCGATGGTCAGGATGGACACATCGAAGGTGCCCCCGCCCAGGTCAAAGATGAGCACGTTCTTTTCGCCGCCCGCACAGCCCTTCTTATCCAGGCCGTAGGCGATGGCCGCTGCTGTGGGCTCGTTGATGATGCGCAACACGTTGAGGCCGGTGATGGTGCCCGCATCCTTGGTGGCCTGGCGCTGCGAGTCGTTGAAATAGGCAGGCACAGTGATGACGGCGCTCTGCACCTTGCCCCCCAGGTAGGCTTCGGCGATCTCCTTCATCTTAGTGAGGACCATGGAAGAAATCTCCTCAGGGAAGAAGGTCTTCATCTCCCCTTTATATTCCACCTGCACTTTGGGCTTCCCACCTTCGCTCACCACTCGGAACGGCCAGTGCTTCATATCGGACTGCACGGTGGCGTCCTCGAACTTCCGTCCGATCAGCCGCTTGGCGTCGAAGATGGTGTTGGTGGGGTTCATGGCCACTTGGTTCTTGGCGGCGTCGCCGATGAGACGCTCCGTGTCGGTGAAGGCCACGTAGCTGGGGGTGGTGCGGTTACCCTGGTCGTTGGCGATGATCTCCACCTTGCCATGTTGGAAGACCCCCACGCACGAGTAGGTGGTGCCCAGGTCGATGCCGATAGCCGGGCCGCGGGCGGACATCCTGACTGAAAAACAGGCAAAGCGACGTTAGGACGAAAGAGTCAGGAAAGGCAAGCCGGGACCCGAGCCAACGGTCGCTTCACCCAACTCCCCACGAGCGCGTCTCCCGGAGACCTCGGCTGGGCTTCTCCTTCTTATAGTCGTCCCCGCCCCAGCCTTCTGGAAACTCCCCAGAGCCAATCGGTCTCTGGGCCCGCCCGCTCCAACTCGTCCAGCGCTCCCACAGGCTTGCCTGGTCGGAGTGACCAGCCGCTGGCCCAACAGATATCAAGTTGGGAGAGGAGCGGGACTCCAGCCCCGGGCAGGGAGACCGAGGGGCGGCCGTTATGCAAATGAAGCCCCTCCCAGCGCCTTCAGCCGCTTGGGGGCGTTAAGCTCGCGCCAGGGGAGCCAGAGTGAGAGCCC
>NW_022196912.1:91418888-91421699 GCF_008632895.1 Mastomys coucha | reverse complement strand
CGTTGACCTCTTCCAGATTGGCAGGGCAGATACCCAATGAGCAGGGCAGAACCCGAAAAGTGCGGCAGTGCGGGGCGGGGCCTGGGCGGGGCGGGGCACGGGGCGGGCGGGGCGCGCGGGGGCAGCACTGGAGGGGCGCTGGTCTCCGAAAGAGTTTCAGTGCGGTTCTGTGTCGGGTGCCTCCGCTGACTCGGCTCCCGGGGCTCGAATTCCTTCTGGGGCGGTTGCATCGAATAAAGAACGGCTGGGACCGGCTCTCGTCTTTCCCGCCCCTGCTGTTTCTGCAGCAGGGACCGGGGCTGGGTGCGGGGCGGTTCCAGGGCGGGGACTGTGAAGTTGGGCGGGTGCGAGTCCCCCCCACCTCCTCCCCGCGCGTCTAGGAGAGCGCGCGGCCGGCTAGGGCTGCGCGGTGCTTGCCCGGGAGGCGGGTGGCTTGCGAGCCGCGCGACAGCCCCACGGCTCGCGAGCCGCCTCCTAGCTCGGACCCGCAGTCCGGCCTCCGCCCAACCTTCCCCCTCCGCTTTCAAGAGCCCTAATGGGCGGTTTGGACTTCTTGGTGGCACTGCGTACTAAGCCAGTGTCACCCTCTGACTCCTGTCCCGGCACGCGTGATCTTGTTTAGGAACTAGTCATTTTGCGCTCAGTTCGGTTGAATGAGATTGTCTTTTTCCTACGAAGAGTGGGTTGGCAGCGCAGACTTGTGAGAGGAAGTAGACGAAAAAGAGTGACCATCTTGGGCACTTGCTTAGCCCGAATGTGAGAATAATTCTGGAAAGTACTCTCTGGCACCAGGGGATGGGCAGAAGCTGGCTCCTGTAAAAGGACTCCCCGGAGGAAAACGGAGACCTGTAATGTAGAGCCATCGCTTCGCCTTACGCCTTACGAATGGGAAGCTGAGGACAGTCGTCGCTGTAAAACTCTGACAGGTGCCTAATTTGAGATGAAAAGAAAAGGGGAAATGGTCCTTCCTTAGGCCGTTATGTGATAAGGGGGTAAGCATAAATCGAGAGAAGTCCGGCGAGAACACCGGGCAGGCAGGGGCATGGTGAGCCTCAGGGGAAACGTCGGAGCATCCTGGGGAGGTGACATGCCTAACTCCTGCAGAGGAGTGCAAGAAAAGCATTCTTTATCCAGACTGAGGTGGTGGAATGTGGGCAACGGTGAGGGCAGAAGAGTTCAGAGTTGAAGATTGGAGTCAGGAGATGTTCAGCAGCTTTTCCGTGCTGTTGGGATTTTTGTTTGTTTGTTTGTTTGTTTTTGTCTTCGAAGCTCTAGGAAAGAACCACCCCTTTCTAGTAAGCTGTGTGAGACAGAGATGAAGAAGAATTTTTGTATGAGAAACACGAAAGTTTTCGTTGTCTAAAAGGTAATGCTGTCAGAATTCTATAAAAACTTCTAAAAGAGTTTTTGATCTTTTAAGTTGTATGTGCAATGTGGTGCAGAGGCCAGAGTTAGAGCCCCTAGACCCGGAGTGACATGTGGTCCTGAGCCATCTGACTCCGGTGCTGGGAACTGAACCCAGTCCTCTGGTGGAGCAAACCCTCTCGAGACTGCCCACTACTGCAGTCTTTCTGGAGGACTATGGGGCAGTGTTTTTGTTTTCGCCTTGAAGAGACCATCCCCTTTATCCAGTGTTAATTTGTGTGGGGTTCTTCCTAAGGAGATAATAGAAAAAGCCTGTGCTATTATTTATGGTGGTAACATTAATTGGAAATGGCTTAAATATCTAACACAAAAAGCAAATACATATATGTCATGGTGAACTATGTGTATACATATATATATATGTATATGTGTATACATATATATATATATGTATACACATATATATACACACATAATATATATATACATATGTTTACAGTATTTTGTGTATATACTTAATATGTGCATATATATATTTACAGGATTTTTTTTTCAAGACAGAGTTTCTCTGTATAGCCCTGGCTGTCCTGGAACTCATTCTGTAGACCAGGCTGGCCTCAAACTCAGAAATTCACCTGCTTCTGCCTCCCAAGCACTGGGATTAAAAGCATGCACCCCCACTGCCTGGCTTATGATTTTTTTTTCTTTCCTTTTAGTCCTGGCTGTCTCAGAACTTACTGTATAGACCAGGCTGGCCTTGAACTCACAGAGATCATTCTGCCTCTGCCTCTCAAGTGCTGGGCTTAAAGGCATGTGCTACCATGCCCAGCTAGTCACAATGTTTTTAAAACTAATGCTACAGTAGCATTAATATTTGGGAACATCTACCATCACATCTCTATTTTTTAAGATTTGTTTTATATGTTTGTCTGTGTCTTTGTACGGTATGTATGTGCCTACAGAGGCCAAAGAGGGCATTGGATCACCTGAAGCTGGAGTTACAGGTAGTTGTGAGCTGCTGGAGGTGGATGCCGGAAACTGAACTGAGATCCTCTGGAAATGGAAAGTCTGTAAGTGTTCTTAATTGCGGAGCCATCTCTCCAGCCCTGTTTACAAGATTTTGATTTGAAATTGTCCTTGATATAATTAAGTGGAAACGAAGATACTCAATTCTGTATGCTTTTTATTTTTTTATTATTTGCTAACATACATGCACCCGGATGCATACCCATTCACTTGCACAAGTCAGAAGACTGTAAACTTAAACTGCCTTGCTTTTGGTTGGGTGTGTAGGCTGGAAGCCAGCAAGCCCCAACAATCCTCCCTTTCCTACACCCACTCGGATCTGGAGTTCTGGATGTGTGGGGTGCATGCATGCGGTTATATGTGTGCTGGGATCTTACTTGCTTGTTTGTTTGTTTGAGACAGGTTTTTTTTTCTTTTTTT
>NW_022196912.1:91413542-91418878 GCF_008632895.1 Mastomys coucha | reverse complement strand
CCCTGGCTGACCTGGAACTAGTTCTGTAGACCAGGCTGGCCTCCAAGTGCTGTGATGTAAGGCGTGCGCCCGCCGTCACAGTCCAGCGAACTCTGATACTGTTGATTTTGCAGCAACTGTCCTTAAACAATGAACTATTTTACCATTTCCAACGTTTGCATCTTATCCTCTTAGTAGAACAATGCTGTGTATATGAGAACTATAGCACAGTATAGATAGCAGGATAATTAGTAATTATATTTCTATAATTGATTTTTTTTTTTGAGATAGGGTCTTGTGTAGCCCAGGCTGACCTCAAACTCACTATGTGGCTGAAGATGACCCCAAACTCCTAATTCTCTTGCCTTACCCTCCCAGGTGCTAAGATTCTAAGCATGGGCCAACATGGCCAGTTTATTCATATAAGGATTAAACTCAGGGCTTCATGCAACTAGTCAGGTAGCTATGAGCTACCTCCCCAGCCCCAACGATTGAGTTTTAAAATGGCATCTAACATTTGACTGAAACAAAATTCATCAGCCCCATTAGTTACACATAACCAGTACTGATTCCCAACAGGTAAAACCTCTCTTTATCAGATCTTACATAGACTGTTTTCAAAATATTTTCTAATCCAAAGACTAAATTTTCACAGATTTGTTAAAGAATCAAGAGTTTTAACATTCAAAAAAACAAACAAACAAAAACCAAGAGCTTTAGCATACTGTAAACACTCTTCAATTCATCCCTAGTACCCAGAAGAGTGTCTGGAACACGGTAGGAATTCCTAGCTTGGTGGGTTTTGATTTTTGGCTTGGTGTTGGTGATTGTACACAAAGCCTGTAATGCCCCTTCTCTGTAGGCTCTATTCCCAACCCACTCACTGTTTATTACACATTACCCAAGGCACAGCTTTTCAATCTAAAAACAATTCCACCTTTTCCCTGTTTAAGAAAAAACATCCTCTCACACATTTCTACATTAAATGACATTGCAGAGGCAAACAGTTGAGACAGGTTCCTATCTGTAAACATCTGTGCTAGAGATCTTGAGCTAATATGAGGCCTGAGATGATGTGTGCGCTAGTGTATCCGTGCTAGCCGGCAGTAGAAGACGGGGCTGAATTCCCCGGGGACCTTCTAATCCCACCCAAGCATAAGCTTTTTTTAGGGTTGGAATTGTTTTGAGGAGGCTGAAAAGAGAAAAAAAAAATGAGCAACAGCTTGTAATTTGAGGATGTATAAGCAGATTGGAATTCAACTAATGTTTGTATTTAAGGTCTCCAATAAACAGTACCATTTTATAAATCTTTGAAGTGCCTCCCCCCTTGCTACATGAGACAGGTTAGCCTTGATCCTCCTGTCTCAAGTATCCTTTGTTGGTTTTTTCCTCATACATATTTCCTGTGAGAGTACACATACACATGTCCTTGTGTATATAGAGGTCAGAGGACAACTTGAGAGAGCTGGCGTTCAAATAGTTCTGGGGATCAAACTAAGGTCTTCAAGTTTGGTGGCAAGTGCTAGAACCTGGTGAGCTACTTCATCAGCCCTAAAGTGCCTGGTCTTAAAATAATTCTCCAATCTTTGTCTCTACAGGAGAGGGAAAAATCACTACTTGTTTTCTTTGACCCTTCAAATTTTGTCTTATTTGGTATAGTGATTTAACCTGTAATTCCAACTCTGAAGGCAGAGGCAGAAAGATCGCCACCAGTTTAGGGCAAACTGGGCTACAGAGTGAGACCCTGTCTCAAAAGAACCCCCAGCAAAACAAAGCTTAGTGCTAAGTTATGACTAAATTGAAGATACACATGAAGATGGGCAAGGAGGCTGCCACACCCCGTGCGGACAGCTAAAAACCTGGACCCAGAAGAGATGCTTTCCTAGAGAAAGGCGACCGGAAGCTGCAGGAAATTTGCCTTTTTCATCCTGTGCTACCCTGATTCATGGTCTTTGGGGAACAGTCTGAAACAAGCTGGCAAAATAAGGCTGCCCTGTCAAGGGTACAGGCAGACCAAATACTCCATTATTGTCAACACATAAAAGATTCCTTACCTGAAAATAAGGAAAGCAAATTATACCGGACAAGTTATTTCTTTAAATAATAAAATGTTTGCTATTTTGAATAAGGAAATCAAAGAGAGCTAAAGAAAGATTTTTATACATCATTATTTTGTCTCAGGGATAAACCTGATTAATTTATATTCAGGTTTGCCATGAAACAGTATTTTCCAATCATTCTTCTGTATCAGAAACAGACAAAAAACAGGATTCAGCAGTACATTTTAGGTAATGAGCCACACATGGCCACCTCTGGTGACATCACAGTGACACTAGAGGACAGGAGGGGCCTGTAACTTCTCCGACTAATTATGTTGTAAAAGAATCAGGTTGCAAAACAATGCAATACAAATAATGTACAGACAATTTAACTTCTGAATGAAGAGGAAGAACTTTTATTAGGTAAAAGCAATGGATTTTAAAATGTAACAAAAATAACTGTATGTAATCCCCAAATCCCATTTAAAACAACATACAGAAAATAATCACATTATAATATGCACTTGTGCCACTTATGATTATTGTAATTCATTACACGTGTGGTTAGTACAGTCAAAATCCAAACCATTTTCTTTAGTAAATCTAGTGTTATAAAAACATAATCAAAAATTATTTGTTGAATCATTTCTATCTTGACTGGTTTAATTACTGGGAAATTTTTCTATTTTCTATGTATTTTAGGAAGCCTGCATTCTATATGCTTCCTTATGTTCCCTAAAGAGACTAACTCTGGTGTCTAAACTAACACTTGTCTAGCCTTTCTGTCTTAAAGCAGTCATATATTTGGAAAATGTTTGTGATAGAGTCTCAGGTAGCCCAGGCTGGCTTTGAATTTACTCTGTAGCCCAGGCTGACTCTGAACTTTTCTTGACCCTCCCACCACCCAGGTGCTAGGACTACAGGCAAATGTCACTATGCATGGCCTCTGGCTTTGTTCTTTGGGGAATTTCTCTTCTTTCCTCTCTTTTCTTCTCTCTTCCTATTATCCTATGATGGTGGACTCTCTCTGTTTTTTCAGCCAAAATTTCTAGAACAGTATTCAAGTTCTTACTACCTCAGAGTTAGGATTTTCTTCTTTTTTTAATAAAAAAAATTTTTTTTAAGATAAGGTCTCATTATATAGCCTTGGCTAGCCTAGAACTTATTATGTAGACCAGGCTGGCCATGAATTTACAGAGATCAGACTGCCTCTGCCTCCCAATTACTGGGATTAAAGCTGTGTGCTATTACACTTTTCATTTCCTAAGACAGGTTTCTTTGGGTAACTTATGAAAATATTTGAAGAATTTTGCATGAAAACAAAGTAAGCATTTAAACACTTGATATTACACATACACAAAAACAAAGCAATAAGTAATTAGTCACATAGTTAACGAAAAGTAAAAGAAAGTATATTCACAATAAGGAAATAATCTGGTCATAAGATTCATATGGTTAAGGAGTGTATGTGTAGCAGAGCACTTGTACCCAGCTCTCACTAAATCCTTTCTTCAGGACAGGATTTTTATAAACATGTTACCATTTCACTTAGTACTTAGTTTTATGTTGAGATTTGAAGAAGAGCATTGCACTACATACTAGTTCTGAGATTAACAGAAATTTATTCTACACTATGGGGTCGTAGTGGTAAGTTTGGAAGAAAATAATGTATGATTTGTGAAAATCTATCACTGCTGACTACTAATAATCCTCTGTTCAAGAGACTTAGAAAGAAGCTTTGCTAACATTCACAAGCAAGTGTGTGACTGGCACCCAGTGAGAAAGGAAAACTAGTGTTACATTTCCATAAGAGCTACATTATCTTGTTAAAGAACTGGTCTTGGATTTTCTCTCTTAGTACCCATCTCTTTTTACTTACACTCTACAGATGTTTTTAGTATCATTTTAAATTGCTTAACTATATGTCATAATATATAAGCTATAATTCTGGTTACTTTTAGAATGATATATTTATGGAAATACATAATTATCTCCCTTTATAATGTATGTAAGTAGTCTAGCAGGCCCTATTATTCTAGATCCATGAAGATACATGACATAAAGTTTCATTTTACTGTAGCTTTAATTATTGATGTCACCTGACTTTTCCAGTCACTTTTCTTTAGCAGATTTCCCGTAAGGACTGGGAGAGTCACCGTGAATCAGTTTTGTTACAACAAAGTGATTTCAAAGTGATCTTTATTGAGTTTCCTTGGATCTTTGCAACAGGAACTTGGGGGATGATGACGTTTGTCAGGAAGACAGAAAAGATGGTGCCACGGCAGATCTGATTTCCTGGGTCTGCACTTAAAGATTATCTGTTGAAGAATGATTCTTCCCCATGTCCTCTCCAAATTCAGATCTGTCACTTCTCCAGAGGCTTAGAAGGCCCTACTGCACCACTGCCACACAGAAAAAGACAAAACTCAAGAAAAATAGTATCACAAGTCAACTGCTCTACAAGACAACATCATGCTTAGGTCATAATATGTTAGCTTTGGCCAGAGAACGGCTCCTAGAACTTGGGTTTCCTTCTCAAATGCAATGCACTGTACCTCTCAAGTATAAAGTATTATTACTGATAGAATTCTTCAAATATAGGCACCTTTTATTTTTATTATTCATAGTACTTAAGTAAGGATGGTTGGGTCCTTCAGTGTGTGATGGACAGGACGTCACAAGTGAGAGCATAGGAAGTGTTTTCCTTCAAACAAGACAGTTTACAATGTGTTTTTAACGACAGCCATCTGAAGTCCAGATGTGATACATTGTAATGTGCATGGTTTGTCTGCAGCCATTACATAAACACTTCTCTCTCCAAGCAGTAGGTGTATACTCTGCAATTAAAACCAAGTGCAAATATGGCCAGGATTAGTCCTAGGTCTGTAACTCTACTAACCTGCTCCCTGCTATTGGATAGAGTGATATTTTTTGCAGGACTATTTTGCCCTAATATTAATATCCTTAAAAAAAAAAAGTCCCAGCTGAGCAGTGGTGGCGCACGCCTTTAATCCCAGCACTTCGGAGGCAGAAGCAGGTGGATTTCTGAGTTCCAGGCCAGCCTGGTCTACAGAGTGAGATCCAGGGCAGCCAGGGCTACACAGGGAAACGCTGCCTCGGGAGGGGAAAAAAAAAAAAAAGTTCCTTCAAATGTTTCTCTCACATTAGGGAACACAAGCATTTGAAGAAAAGGTGAATTTTCATAATCGGTGTGTTTAGGTTTGCTTCATCAGAAACAGTGCTGTGGATATGCATGCATGCTGTGATCCCTGCACTTGTGGATGTGCATGCATGCTGTGATCCCTGCACTTGTGGATG
>NW_022196912.1:91410445-91413444 GCF_008632895.1 Mastomys coucha | reverse complement strand
TGATCCCTGCACTTGTGGATGTGCATGCATGCTTGGGATCCCTGCACTTGTGGATGTGCATGCATGCTTGGGATCCCTGCACTTGGGAGGTAGAGGCAGGAGGATGAGAAGTTCAAGGCTATCACCTTGGTACAGTGAATAACCAGATATAAACTGTTGGTTTTAGGAGAAAACACAACATTCTTTTAAGTATGGCACATGCCACCATGCCCAGCTTTTTTTTTTTAATACAAAATTTCTTACACAAAATTATTAGTAGTTTTGGCTCTTGTCACCTTCCTCACCTTTCCTATGCTTTTATACTTAGCTTGATAATCAGCAGATTGACACATTAGAATGAAACCATGTACTGAGTTGTATCTCCACATTACCTTTCAGTTTTAATGGCCTTCTCTGCTCAGTGATCTGTGTGGGCATTGATACAAAGAGTATCATAACTAATCTGGCTCAGTGATTTGGTTCTCCTGACTCTAAGGAAGTTAAAGATTTAAACTCAATGCTAACCTCAATTACTTTTGGGTAGGTATGTACATATATATGAATGTTTGTAATAAGTTGGTGCAAAATTAGTATGGATTTACAAGTTGTTACTATTCTTTGGTTAGTTTCTATTTACCAACTGTCACTGACAGACATAAACATGAAAATCCTTTTTGCCTTTAGAAAGAGCTGTTTTGTGTTTTTATTGGCATCATATCCTTAGCAAGTCATATGTCCTAGGGTTTGACCCAGAGCAGTGTAGAGTAGGCCACCTAAATGACTGTATTGGTATGATTCACAGAACCTTCTCCACTCTACTCTTTTACTTAAAAAATGATGCATATTGTTCTCCTTAAAGCGTTACTTAGCTGCTTTTGTGTTCTAAGTGCTGCTGGACAGGGGTGGCTAAGAGCTGTCACTTCATGGGGTCATCTCTCAGTTCTTTTGTAATAAGACTGCTTTTGAGGAGCTTGCCTGGAAATCTGCACATAGTTTCATAAATGGGACTATACACTGTAAGACTGACCAACTTTTGTTTTTAAGCAGGCTCCTTTAGCAAAGCAACAGTACAAATGTGTTTGCTGGCCAAAGGAAAAATGAGTTTCCCCATCTATGAAGGTGGAGAGAGGAAACTAGTTATTCTGTTACCTTGCTCTTTACTAATTATTCTGTTATCTTGCTCTTGGGAAGATTTGGTCAAGTTATCCGACCTCTTCAACTCATTAGTTCCATAATATGGGGAAATAGAGGCTTGTGGAGACAATTAACACACCAAGAACAGAGTAGAGGAAGGGAAGCCCCAGACAGACATGTGAAATCTGAACCAAACCAATTTTCAACTGATTGTTGGGGCCCCAAAAGAAGTAACCATCCTGTCAAATATTTTAAGTTTAAATGAAGCAAAATCAAGCACATCCCATAGCATGTCACATTTATGTCTGAAACAACTCACTGAATGACTCATGACAATCAAGTTTGGCTTTCTACTCTCAGACTCTCCCTCGTATTGTTCCTGAGGTCCCACTAGTACCAGCCACCTTACCAGGCACCACCGATGACAGATGACCAAGGAGCACAGCCTCACACGATCTTTATATGTGTCCTATGCTGAAAGGCACTTCTTTGTAGATGGAACGGAACTTCATGATTACGGACAAGAATGTAGCCCAAGTCAAAGATTAAAGTTCAAACCCCAGGTCTAATGTATACAGTCTGTGTGCTTTAGGAGAAAGTTCGTCTCTGGTCCTTAGTCCCCCATCTGGAAAGTTAGTATACTTACCTCAAAGGGGATGAAGCTTAATTATACATGCAAAATACCTGAGTATAGAGTACTGAAGCAATGAATGCTGGGATTACAGAGACTGAGTATGGGTGGGGAATGGCTTTCCTAATCTGGGGTGTAAACTTCAAATGCTTAACAGCAAGGATGGTGTCACTTAAAAGCTTCCTAGCACCCATGCTAGCAGTCCTAGTTTACTGAGCCACAGCTACCAAGCACCAAAGACAGGATTCTACAAACATGCTCCCATTACCTGCCACTACTCTGCAATCCTAGCTAATGGTAGAGAAATTTCCAATGTTATCATTGGAAAGCACTTGGGAAAGAGAGGATGATGAACACATTTGAGGAACTGATCAAAACAGATCAATAGGATTGGGGTAGGCGCTCACTCACTCGCTTTCTTTCTTGAGTTTCTCTCTGTAGCTCTGGCTGTCCTCAGAGTTCTGTCCTCTTCCTTCTTTCAAACAACTTATGACAGGTTATCATATAGTCCAGGATGGCCTTGGGTTTTTAATACTCCTGGTTTAATGTCCCAAATGCTGTGTTTATTATAAGTATGAAAAACCCAGTTCAAATCAGGTATGTCAAATTTGTTTTGTTTGTTTTTTGTTTTTTGAGACAGGGTTTCTCTGTGTAGCCCTGGCTGTCCTGGAACTTACTCTGTAGACCAGGCTGGCCTCAAACTCAGAAATCTGCCTGCCTCTACCTCCTGAGTGCTGGGATTAAAGGCGTGCGCCACCACTGCCTGGCCACGTTTTAGTTTTCAATATTAAACTATTATACTGGTTCTTAGGAAGATTTTTTTTTTCAGATATCTAGATAATATAGAGCTTTCTTAGTGATATTAAATGAATACTGCTTAACCGGTGAAGAATTACCACCACCCACCACATCCTTGGCATGCTCATAACCACTATTTGGTTGGGTATTTCAATTACAGTTGGGTTAGTCTAGTCAAATGACTTGAAACCTATAACCCCCCCTACAACTTCTATATACTGGTGTATGCTCAAATTCAGTTTTTTGTTTTTGTTTTGGGTTTTCTGAGACAGTTTCTCTGTGTAGCCCTGTCTCCCGTGTGCTGGAATTACAGGGGTGCACCACCACACCCAGCGTTATGTTCAGATTTTTGCTTCAAGCCGAATCATGGATTTTCAAGCCCATTACTATTCTGTCTTAACAAGAATAGAGAATTCTTTACTATTAATTACTATTAATTACTATTCTGTCTTAACAA
>NW_022196912.1:91365933-91410435 GCF_008632895.1 Mastomys coucha | reverse complement strand
CAGAAATCCGCCTGCCTCTGCCTTCCAAGTGCTGGGATTAAAGGCTGGGATTAATCCCGGCTCATTAGTATCTTTAATTTTTTCTGAGACAAGGTCTTACTTATGTAAAGACCAACATAGCCTTGAACTCAAGTGGTAACCCTGAACCTAGCCTAGCCTCTTTGCACGCTGGAATTACAGGTATAAACTACCACACTCAATTTAAATCTTTTACTAGTACCCTCTGGAATCCTTTCTTCTAATTAACCTTTTGCTCAGAGTCAAACTTGTTCTATATTAATCAACATTTGCTAGACACCATGTTACCCATGCAGATCATTTCTCTGAAAATTTTCACTTTAAAAATATGGAAAATTAGCTGGGTATGGTGGCTCATTACTGCAATTCCTGCACTCCCAAAGGAGGACTAAAAGAACCGAAACTTTCATCCCAAAGTTTCTTGAGCAAGACCCTGCTTCAAGAAACAAAGAACCTGAATGCTTTAGCTCACATCTTTAGAGAAGAGTGAGGCTGAGGCAGAAATCAGCATGATCTTGGGTTAGGAGTCATGAGCCAGGGGGAAAAGGAGGGGGAGGCTGAGTCCTAGTCTTTTGCTGCCGTGTTTCTACTTAAGTTCTGAGATCCAGTCTTTACGAAAAAAACTATCCAAGTTATAGTGTCGACCTTGTTAGAGATGGATACTTCTCTAGGGTTTTTGCTGTTTCCAAAAGGGAAATTCCTGCACATAGCTCAGGAGAGAGTGGCTGCCTTGCATGTTGAGGCTCTGGGTTTGATCTGGGCCACCAGGGGAAAAGATCCAATTAAGATTGTTCATTGTTTATTAAGAAATTCCAGAAATGGGCTTCAAATGAAAAGTGTCACGAATAGAGGGAAAAGGTGCTATGCTGCCGCGGACCGGGATTTCTTGCGGGGGTCCCTTGTTCCATGGGACAAGGGGTTCTGGCCAGGTGGGCACAGGATTCGGCTTTTGACAAACAGACTACACACAAGTGGTGTAAGATCTGAGTGTATTTCTTTAAAAATGGCATGAGGCTTTTATAATCATTGCAAAAGAGAAATAAAAAAATCTGGCAGCTCAACAGTTGAGGTACCTCTGAGGCTATCTGAAACATACTGGGTCTAAAACAGCAGCTATCTCCTCTGAACTGGTGCTGCATCCCCCGGGCCCAAGCACTCTGGGCCCGGGGGAATGCGGGTGCATGAATCTGAGTCCTAGCCCATCTAAGTTCTAGTGCTAGTCCTTCTGCGAGTCTAAGTCCTTCTTCTCCCAGTCCTTCTGCTAGACTGAAGTCACGTAGGCAAGCGACCCCCACACACCAAAGTCAGCAGGGTCTGGTAACTAGGTGTGAAACAGGAGGAAGAGGGGTGGAGCCCTCCCTGTTGAGGTATTCTTATGCAAATTCTCTGGTTCTTGCTGGAGGCAGGCAGAGGGGAATCCTGACCTAACATTATAAGTTAACGTCCTATGTGAAAGAAACCTTTCAATTACTCTCTAGTACTTAAAACATTAAACTAGGATAGTTGGAAACATTGTGTCGGCCAGGAGACAATGTCCAATCTTAACCATTTACAAATCATTACTTGGGGTAGCTTTATGCCTAATTATGAGGCCGTGTTGATGATTGGAAAGACTAATCTGAAACACGTCTGAGTTAGGGGATCCAGCTACTAGTCTGAAATCCAGGAGGCACAGAACCCCTTTTGGGGCCTTATTGCCTCTTATCCTTTATCAGGATTTTATCCTCGATATTATGGATGTGACTGGAGTAGATGAGTGTGCGTGGCATTTCCCCCTTTTTTATTATTTTTTAAGCCAAGTTCAAGAAGGTCTCTCCTCATCGTGGCTAGGGATCTGAAATGTCAATTAATGATAGCAAGCAAGATCATATAACGAGTGTGCGTGGCACTATGCTTCTCTGGTTTCTCTTTTCCTTTCCAGATCTGAAAGTCTGGATCCTAAATGTGTATGAAGCATCAAAGCCAGAAGCAGCAGGTAAGTTCCACTCCAGCCTTGACAACGACAGAGGAGAGGCAATACGCAAAGGAGGTGGAACTTTTCTAGACCTTCCCGGGAAGGAAGGTGAGAGGGATCGGGAGAGGAAGCAGTGGCTGTTTTTCATTCACCTTAATTTTAGAAGCTAAGTAACTTTACCTGAGCCCTGTCTTGTTAAATAAAATTATACATGCTGCTTGGAGAAACCTGTGCTGCTCTGTGGCTTAATTCCCAGAAACCATGTGTACTATGTAGTAACGAAACAGAATCATCTTCAACATACCTTTTTGAAACAAGTGTCATAGCTGGGTAAAGCTATACATTCGCTTGCTAATTTGTTGTTAGCACACACTAAAACACTAAATTAAACCTCTCTCATGTAAAAGAGGATTCCTCCCTCAAAGAGGGGAAATGACTTTAACTGTGGGAAAACCTTTTCAACAGAAATTCTGACAGGAAAAGTGACCACAAGAAAATTGGGTCCCCTCAGACACCATATAATTTGAACATTTTATTTGCGTTTGTCTCTTCTCTCTTTACTCTTTGATGTCTGGCTTTGTTAGAGAACAGTTATCAGGTTCTTACTAGTAGTCTAAACATATATCTCTTATTTTCAGTTTTAAGTATTTGTTAAACTATTATATCCGAAACATTTTAAGATGGACTTTTTCAACTTTTTCTGTTAACTGTGTACCCTTTGGGAGGATTGGTGTGGGGACAAAAACAAAACAAAAGCAACTCAAGATCTCATTTGTGTTTTGTGCTTCTTCTCAAGGTCATGTTTAACTGTCCCAGGCCCTGCGGTCCCATTTGCCCTCACTAGCACTCAGCACGCGCCTACAGGGCTCTGTGCTCACTCTGGACTTTCAACTCACCCTGCACTAGCCAACGCGTCTCCATTCTCTTGGCAACTTGTGCTTTTATGCACATAGCATGTGAAAATATGATTTGCATATCTTAAAAATATCACGAGTGCAAAGAGCAATGCTTTTAAATTGTGGTCCACAATCAAAGTCATACTTTTAAATATAGATGTTAACTAAAATCCCTTTCAGTATTAAGAAGAGTGTTCCAAGTAATTCACATTAAAGGCATTCTATTTGGTAGATGTGTTTATTGGTGGGTTATTTTGCCAGTGTTTTAGTTCACACGTAACTGATATAGACCCTGTCAACAACTAACAATATGATTACTTTACCTGAAAAGTAGAAGCTGTTTCCGTTTATATGCTGTGATTATTTTTTAGTCCTCAAATCTTTTACAGAAAATGATATAGAAAGCATAGTAATAAACTGTAATTTGCCACAACACATTTTTTCCAAATCTTAGAACAACCAGATTTATAGTTGATTTCTTTATTTTATTAGAATTATCAATATACATGGCAGCTTTTTCAAATCTCAGTTCCAAAGTAATTTTTAAAATGGAAAATCATTTTTCTTTAGATGTCATATTCCTAAAGAACTATTAAAATCTATTTATAAACAAAATAATTGATAAACTAACACACTTTAGAAATCAGAATATTTTTAAATTAAAATATTTTAATGAATACAAGATGTCTTTTTAATTAACTATCATAGTTAAATTCATTCTCACAAAACAAAATGGCTTATCCCCACTAATCTCTCAAGTGAGGGAAAGTCATTGGGATTTACACTTAATATAAGTTTTAAATGTGATTATTAAATGATAACATTTATCAATTATAGGAAATGTTCATTTATAGGAGTTTCCTTAGGTCCATCAATCTTAGGCCAAGATTGAGCCCATGTCAACCTTAAAGGTTAGATTCAGTGCACCTCACTTGCCTAATAAGTTTGTCAATTTAAGAATATAGATTTCATTTATAAGGGAGAATAGTAGCCACCCCACTATACAACTGACAAAAAGCCCCCAAAAAACAAACAAACAAAAAAAACCACCAACAAAAGGAAAAAAAAAAACCCCAAAAATCTAAAAAGCAAAAAACAAAAAGAAGTTAAAAATGAACAGGACAGTTTAAAATAATTATTTTAAAATTCTTTAAAAATTTAAGCAGGAATGGTCAATAATCTTGGGTTTAAAATTTCATAGGAAAACCTTATAATGAAGGTACATAGAAATAGCAAAGTCATTACCTTAAAAAACAAAACAAAACAAAACAAAAAAAACAAACCTAGTTTTTTAATAGTCATTGAAGGGATAACAGCCACTTACAGTCTACATTGAAAGGTAATTTTAATGGTAGTTAAGAAAACTAGGAACAAAGAATGCTCTCAAAAACAACAAAAATGATAAACATTTAATGCCTAAAATATACTTAAGGTCCTAAACAAAAACGTTCAAAGTAAAAGGGCCTTGAAAATTTTCCCAACACTTGTTATAAAATCAGTTCTAAATAGCTCATATCCTTTTTGCTTTGGTGTTCTGCCTATCAACTAAACATCTGTACAGTAGAAACCCATCAGGTTCTTTTCAAATGCTTGGCATTATAATGTGATCTCATATCCTTCCTCAAATTAAACTTTGCTCCACATATTCCACACGTATACAGATGAACATCCATATGCTGCTCCAATTGTTCATTATTTGGGAATATCTGAAAGCAGACCTGGCATATAGTCTCACCACCAGACAAATGAGAGATCATATGCCGTACATGGTCATGTTTTCGGAAGTTTCCTTGATCACAAATGGAACAGACGTACCTGGCCATGCCTTTGTGCATATCATTGTGCAGACGCAACTGGCGCTCTCTTAAAAACTGCTTTCCACATGTCTGACAAACAAACTGCTTTTCTTTAGTATGAACAGTATAGTGCTCTCTCAAATGACAGCGCTGATAAAATCCTTTTCCACACAGATTACAAAAATGTTTTCTTCTGTGATCTCTTTCATTTTCTTCCATGATGGCACCTTTGAACATATCTTGGTCTAGGCAGCTAGACATATGTTCAACCACTAAATTTTCAGTTTCAAAACGCTGGCCACAATTAGGACATCGAAAAGGACAAGCAGAATGTTTAAATAACTGCTTTTTCTGGATACTGTTTATTTGGTAATGATTGTCTCTGAAATCATCTAGCATTTCAACAAACATGTCTCTTATCTCAGACTGCTCATCAGGGTTCTCTTCCATGTCCATTTTCTCGTCAGCATTCCCTAGACCATTCATGGTCAGATCCTGAGGCTCTCCACATCTCTGAGCGTGTTCCTGAAGCTGTCTACCCTTGACGAGAATCTGTCCACATTTACCACATGCACAAATATTTTCAATGTGCTTGGCTAAGTAATGAGACGACAGGTCCTCCTCAGTTATTGTGAGTCCACACAACTCACAAGACGCATTCTCTGCGTCCTCCTGTATTGGACTGGTCGTGTTCGGGGGTCTCATGTTCTCTAACCCACCTCTTTCATCCACACTGATGGACATCCGAGGTTTTAGGGTTTTCCTACCACTTTTCTTAATGCCGACCTCTTCCTCAACATAGTATCTATAAAACGGCTCTTCAGGTTCATCTTCTAATTCATCATTGTCAGTGGACTCGTTGCAGTCTTTCTCAGTAACTTTAATAATGTTAAAGTCTTTCATGTCATCTGCAGGGATGTCTTCTGGCTCCATCTTGATGATAATTCTTTTTGTCTCAGCAGCTCTGCTTTTTTCTTCCCCAGCGATTCCAGACTCCACGGGGCTTTTTCTGCTTCCAGTGGTCGAAGCTGAATCATCAGGCGCCTGGCTGGCGTCTTCTCTGTATTTGTCTGTCTGTGCAGAAAATGTTTTAGAAGAATCCTTTTCACCAAGTTCAGCTTTGATGTTACTATCTTTCCCATCTCTAATATCTACTATCCGGTGGTAAGCTCTTGGCGTGTTCTGGTACGAGTGTCTGTTGGTACAGGTCAGCACATGTTCATCTAGTAATTTTTCACAGCTGAAGCCAAATCCACAACTATCACAGGTAAAACTCCGTCCGAAGCGTCGTGACACACGTTCTTTTGGAGTAGATAATTTGGACACAGAGCTTTTTTTACACACATCAAACAGTGGCTCAGGAAAATTAGCCAACTGTAAAGATTCTTCCTCAGGCTCTCTGTTATGCGGCGTATTCACTGTTGAACTGGGCTCCGCACACCACCTGTTGGCTTCACTGCCATTTCTAGTCACTGTGTCTTCATACATTCTTACCCCAAATATCATCTTGCTGTTCTGTTTGCTGGAAGCAGAAGACGAACATTTTGAACTAGAACAGTCTGAGTCCTGTATGTCTTCCAAGCAGTCAGGAACATTGTACAGCTGGAGGTAGTTCATTGCCACTTTGAACTGCTCAAAACTGGAAGGAGCGGTCATAATCTTTCCTAAATACATGAACTGCAAAATGAGATCAAAACACTCGGCACTTATTTTCATGTTGCTGAGGTTCAGTTGTGCAGTACTGTGCTGATGGTTCATGAAAAACATCCGAAAGTAGGAGCTGCAGGCAGCCAGGACCGCTTTGTGTGCTTGGAAGTAGATGTCGTCAATGGCAATGCAGCAGTCACAGAGAAAGCCCCACTCTCTCTGGTTGTTCAGCTGCTGCAGGACATAGCTGCTGTGGCTGGGCTTCGCCATCTTCTATAGATCAAACCTAGGTAAAATAAAGACATAACAGTCAGCTACTAGGAAGGCACTTTAAAAAGGACATTTTAGCACAATTTTTGACTTGTGTACCTCTGCTATTACAACCAAAGCATGGTTTTCTAGACTAATGAAGCAAAAGCTGGTAATTTTTTAAGTTTGAAGATGAAAACACCTAGTCATTTATTTGGTTTTCTCATACCGAACAAAAGGAATCAGAAGCAAAACCCTTAATATTTTTTCAATTAAAAACAAATGCAAACCCAGGATCTCTCAGTTGGTGGAGTCCTTGTCTTAGAAAGCATGAGGGCCAGGCTCTGACGTGTCTGGTGTGCTGGAGCAGTCTTTAGTCCCTTACAGCCGCACTCAGGAGGCAGAGGCAGGCAGTTCTCTATGAATTCCAGACCAGCCTGGTCTACAGAGTAAGTTCCAGGCCAGCCAAGGCAACTCAGTGAGACTCTGTATCCACACAAATGAATGAGGAATCGTGAGGACTACCAGAAACGTAGTTTCTGAGATTTAAGATTTAAATCTTAAATTTAAGATTGCCGGGCATGGGGCAGATCCATGAGACCTGCTGCAACCCGCTAGCCTACTTGGGAAGTTCTAAGCCAACAAGAAACCCTGTCTCAAAAAACAAGGTAGACAGCACCCAAGGAACAACACCCAAGATTGACCACTGGCCTCCACATGCATACACACACATTCACGTGTGTGCCCATCTGTACAAAAATAAACATACACACACACAAAAACTGTTTTCATCCTAGAGGGAAAACACATAATAAATCTGAAAGAGACCATACATTAATTCAAAAGATACAAACAACAAAAGTAAATAAAACAACTTAAAAGTTAATTAATTTGAGTGATGAGCACTAAAAACCTTTTGAATGTTTTGATAGTAAGGAACTGCTGCTTGTTTTAAAAGTGCAATATGGGTCTTTTTTTTTTTTTTCTTACCATGTTAAAAATCTTCCCTTTTCAAATTCACTTTGGGTTTTAAAAAATTATTTCATGTGTCTATGCATGTGTTCCATACACATGCAGGAGCCTATAGCAGCCAGAGAGGGCATTATAGTCCTTGGAAGTGGAGTTACAACATGAAAGTGCCCGAGTGCTGAGAACCCAACCAGGGTCATGTGCAAGAGCAGTAAGCCATTACCTGCTCAGCCATCTCTCCAGCCCCTACTGTGGGTTTTTGTGAGAACTCACTCTAACTCAGGCTAAGCTCAGACTCTGAATCCTTCTACTTCAGCCTCCTGAATGCTGTGTGAACCACCACATGGGGTTAAGAACTTATATCTTTTAGATAAATGTATGAAAGTACTTACAAAGTTACATATTTGAAACAAACCTCAAAACAAAGGAGGAATGAAGGCTGTGTTAACTATTGAAGCAGAGCCACAGACTTTCATTTCATATTTGCTTGAAACTTCACAGGAAAAAGTTTATTAGGGCTAGAGAATGCTTAGTAGATAAGAGCATTTGTTCTTTTTTTTTTAAAGATTTATTTTATTTATTTTATGTGTATGAGTACACTGTAGCTGTACAGATAGATGGCCATGAGCCATCATGTGTGTTGCTGCTCTCCGGCCCTGCTCGCTCAGGCCATGCTCACTCCAGTGTAATTCACTGTAGCTATCTTCAGACGCACCAGCAGAGAGCGTCATCTCATTACAGGTGCCTGTGAGCCACCATGTGGTTGCTCAGGACCTTCAGAAGAGCAGTCAGTGCTCTTACCCGCTGAGCCATCTCTGGCAGCGCATTTGTTCTTCTTACAGAGGACCTACATTTGGTTCCCAGTACCCACACGGCAGCTAACAACCATCTGTAACTCCAGTTCCTGGGGATTCAACGCCCTTTTCAGGTCTCCATGGGTAGTGTACACAAGTGGTGCACAAACATAAATGAAATACCAACACATACAAACTAAAATAAAAAATATTATAAAAAATTCTATGAAAGAACCTACTGTGCTTGGTGAGGTAAGTCCCTAGCACTTGGGTGGATCTCTGTGAGCACCAGGACAGCCAGGGATATATAGTGAGACCGTGTCTCAAAAAACAGAAAACAAACTTTATTAGGTTATAGAGAGATTACACCAGTAGTTTGTAGTCAGAATACAACTTTTATCATTCACCATGTGGTTAAGGGGAAAAGAAGCAATGGATATTTGGGAATACCTGTCTGTAACTCTACTTCCTGGGCTTCTGTCACCATCACACAGACATAAATGCAGGCATAACACCAATGAACATAAAAAACAAACAAACACCCAAAAAACAAAAACCCGCGGACTTACATTAATGAGTACTTATACGCCAGGTGTATACTTTACTTTTACGGTAGTTTAACTCAAATAGTATCACAGTATATAGACCTCTCTGTAACTTTAACATTGATGGACAGTGTAAATATTAATATAGTGAGTTAATTTGGGGTAAGGGGGAATTTTAAAATCCTAAAGGTTCAATTATATTACAAAGCAAAAATAAAATCCAATTTAAAGGTGGACATAACATATACCCATAATCAAAGGCTGGGACAGGATGATTTTGAGTTCAAGGCCAGCCTAGATTACACAGAGAGTTCCAGGCTAATCAGGTATACATAGCTAGACCCTGATTTTTGTTTTGTGTATGTGTGTTTTAAAGAGATATAAAAGCCAGGCGGTGGTGGTGCACGCCTTTAATCCCAGCCCTTGGGAGGCAGAAGCAGGTGGATTTCTGAGTTCGAGGCCAGCCTGGTCTACAGAGTGAGTTCCAGGACAGCCAGGGCTACACAGAGAAACCCTGTCTTGAAAAACAAACAAACAAACAAACAAACAAACAAAAGACAAAAAAAAAAGTTTTCTAAATCTTAGTCTCAAATTTTAATCTGTACCCATAAAACTTAAAAAAAAAAAAAAAAAATCAAACCCAGCAAACTGGAGATAGTTCAATTCCCAGCAAACACATGGTGGCTCACAACCATCTGTAATGGGATCTGATGCCCTCTTCTGGTGTGTCTGAAGAGAGTGACAGTGTACTCACATACATGAAAATAAATAAATAAATCTTTTAAAAAAGAATTATATAAAACAAATCTACACAGTAATATAACCAAATGCAAAGATAAGAAAGTATACAACAACACTGACCCAAGCTCATCTTAAGAAGGGTTAGATTTCGAGCTCACTAGCTATTCTACTGTAGGATTCACAGAAAGGTTTAATAAAAAATAAAGAAAAACAAGCAAAAAGGATCAAAAGCTCTTAAAGGCTTTCTAGTAGTAACAGTTATTGAAAACTGAAAGAAACCAGAGTGGAACCTAGCGATGCCCACACAGAACAGAGATGAAACTGAGTGGGAGAGGGTGAGGGTCCTGTACTGCTCTTCCACTGTGCAACCTGCTTAGTCTTTTTCTCCAGTAGTAAGGTGCGAATAACAATGACTCCAATAACAAAGACAAAGAATCACACAACTAATGTGTAAAACTTGGCATTGGCCATGTAATAAGTAACGGAAACAATACCGGCTGCAGTTGCAATGGTGGCCAAATTTATCTGAGTACCAGGGGGTAAATCTAACTAGATAAGTTTCCTTCCAAGTAAAAGAAATGACAGAGTCAAAAAACTTGTTAGCTAAATGGAAAACACTGATTTGGCCACTAACAAAAATGAATACAAGTATATAACCACTTTTTTGGGGGGGGGGGTTGGAGACAGGGTTTCTCTGTATAGCGCTGGCTATCCTGGAACTCACTCTGTAGACCAACCAGGCTGGCCTCAAACTCAGAAATCCTCCTGCCTCTGCCTCCCAAGTGCTGGGATTAAAGGCATGCACCATCACGCCAGCCCAGCTATAATCACTTTTCAACTAGTTAAAATTCAGGAACTCTGTATTAACCCAAGCAAGCACTCCTCCCATCAGTACAGCCTCTAAAGCACTTTGATGCACATTTATTCGTTCAATAAATCACAAACTGCATACACCATGGGGACTAGCAAGGGCACAAGAACATGTGGAGTTATCTTCCATAGATTATGGATTTCACACAGCATGTAATCAGGAAGTGCCTGCTCTAAAGAAGGCAGCACACGGTGCTAGAGAACAAGAACGAGTCCAAGGACTGGTGTGAACCCCGTGTATTGCAATCCTGTCTTCCCACCCTACTATGAGATGTCGAAAGTAGCTGGGTATGGTGGTACATGCCTTCAATTCTAGCGCTTGGGAGGCAGAAACAGGAGGGTCCCTCAGTTTCAGGCCAGCCTAGTCTGAAGGGTGTTCCAGGACAGCAAGCTCCCTTCTCTATTCCAGAAAAGAAATTGTATTAAGCATTTACTTTTGCTTTCTTTTTAATTTTTTATTTATGACTTATCACAATGTTAGGACTAGGGAGATGGCTCACTGACTAAGAACACTTGTTGCTCTTACAGAGGGCCTGGATTCAATTCCTAACACTCACATGGTGACTCACAACTGCCTGTAACTCCAGTTCTAGGGGCTCTGATACCCTCTTCAGACTTCAGTGGGTAACAGGCACACACGTGGCATACAAACATACATAGAGGGAAAACACTCATGCACACAAAATAATACAATAAACAGATCCTAAGAAAACATTCCTGAGTGTGACTTTAATTCAATTACTAGGAGGCAGATGGCAAAATTCATGAGTTCCAGACAAAGGCCTGGTCTACATGGTGAGTTCTAGGCCAGTCAAGAGCTACACAGTGAGATCCTGGTTTGTTTGTCAAACAAACAGACAAACAACAAAAAACTCACCAGAATTTAGTAAGCTTTATATTATGTAGCTCATCAAGAAGTCTTTTTTCTTTTTTTTTTTTTTGAAAGAAACTATTTTATGTACATGAGTACACTGTCCGGCCTTCAGACACACCAGAAGGTGGCATCAGATCCCATTACAGATGGTTGTGGATCACTATGTGGTTGCTGGGAATTGAACTCAGGACCTCTGGAAAAGCAGCCAGTGCTCTAACCCGCTGAGCCATCTCTCCATCCATCAAGAAGTTTATTTACATAAACAGAGTCCTTATTTTTACCTGCTCTGGTTTTTGTGATTATAATCTGTTACTGTATTGGTTTGTTACCAGCTATCACTGGAAGAACATGTTTATCGCAGCTGGGCTGGGACAGAAAGTCAAACCCTCAACTTGCATTCAAAGGTCTGATACCCACGTCAGTATCAGCATTAAAGAGGCAGAGAGCCAGTACATCATACACTACAACTGAAAATTACTTGGAAAATGTTTACCAGCTTATTTTAAACATCAAAATGCTCAAGAAACTCATCAATTGTATCAAGCAATTCGGACAGTCATAAGCCTATAGAGAACCAGACAGTGGTGGCGCATGCCTTTAATCCCAGCATGTGGGAGGCAGAGGCAGGTGGATTTCTGAGTTCAGGACAGCCTAGTCTACAGAATGAGTTCCAGGACAGCCAGGGCTACACAGAGAAACTCTGTCTCGAAAAAAACAAAACAACAACAAAAAAAACCCTATAGAGAACAGATCTTAATCTAAGTTCAAGAGTCTTATCTCATAAATTAGGTGCTGGGACTATAGACAAGTATTCCTATGTACCTGAGATGGTACTAAAACTGTCTTGGTACTATCCAGTATGGTCTTCGGCAAAGATCATCAACTAAGGATGAGGGATGGGTCCTGAACTCAGGTGCTACTTACTGCATAAGTGCTGAGCCTCTTCAGAAGGACAGCTGTAATGAGGCTTTATCTGTCTTTACTGACATGTTCCCTAATACTATGAAAGCTTTTGTTTTTGCTTTTTTAAAGAAAGGGCCTCATATAGTCTAAGCTATCCTCAAACACTATTTGTAGTAGAGGATGACCTTGAACTTCTGATCATCTTACTTCTGCACCCGCAGGCTTGTAGGAGCTATTTTTAGTAAATTTCTCACTGACATAGTAAAATTTGAGTAATGATTTTTTTCTGTGGATAAATCTCTTGAATGGTAATTAACAGGTTTTGCCCGATTATATAAGGGTGTGTAAATACGTACATAAAGTAGTGGTAGCATACACCTTTTATCCCAGTTCTTCACCACAGGGCTACACAGGGAAAGAGAAGAGAGACACTTGTAGCAATAACTAGTTGTAGAGATTCCTCAAGATAAAAGGTTTTATCACTTAAGTGACAAACGCAAAAATCATTCACCATTTAAACCAGGCGTTCTGGCTAGCTATTAAATTCAGTACTTAGTACAGGAAGTCCTGAATTTATAATTGGATAATGTTCCAAAACTTATTTTTAAGTTATTTGGAACCTGAAACACGCATTCCCATAGAAACAATGCTATAAATGGTGGCTCAGTTTTGTTCTCACACCCACAAGTCTGTTAAAGCCACCATGTGCCTGTATCAGTCTCAACAGTGCTGGTGTATGCTGTGTCATTAGCCCTCACCGATGTAAGGAGCAGCGTGGTACAGTAATGCCCACTGTACGGAACCCTCAAGGACAGGGACAATGCTTAAAGGCCTTTAGTGTTCTTGTGGTCGCAGTCTTCCTACACGGCTTGCACTTAGCACATGTTAAGAAAGGAAAAAGAAAAAAAAAGTCTTGGAAACAGGCACTACTAGATACAGGTGCCAGCTCTCGCAGCTCAGTAACTCCCAGGAACCTTTGCAGCCCTTGAATCCTACTTCTCAACCATCAAAGCAGGACAGTCACATTCAGCCAAGGACTCCTGCATTAGCTAGCAACCACAGTGTTTTTGGCAATCTAATTTTTAAAAGTTAATGTCATCATATTGAACACAATTTATAAAATTTCATGAAAAATCAAGCTCAATTTACTACTTTGCAAATCAGAAAGCAAACCCAGGCTCTTAGACAGTGACTGTCAATCTTCCTAATGGTGAGACCCTTTAATACAGTTTCTCATGCTGGGGTGATGCCCAACTATCAAGTTATTTCTGTTGCTACTGTTATGAATCATGATGTAAATATCTGATTTGCAGGATATGTGACCCTTGTGAAAGAGTTGTTCAACCCCCCCCCACCAATGGGGTCGCAACCCACAGGTTGAGAAACACTGTTCTACGAGGTTAAGCAACATGCTCAGTCACATCTAATTTGGGTGGCTGTAAGGGTCAGACCTGGGTCTCCATCCTCCTAGTCTAGGCTCCTCCTGTCACCAACAGTGCCTGTGACCACACCACCTGACTTCTCCTCACCAATAGGCCTTGCCGAATGCAGGAACTGTTCACATTTACTCAAAACTCAGACTGCTGCTCCTTGACTTGTCTGTTTCTGTTCCCCTGGTCAAACCAACAGCTGTCACTTCTAAAAGGCACGCTGGTCTGCCATTTTAATCTCCGATAGGCTGTGAAACAATCTACATAATTTTCATCTTTGAGGCCCTTTGTTATGTACTGAGAAGAAGGTAACCAAATTGTCTTTTGGCTTCATGGCAGGTCAATGGTTAATAAATGCTACCAACTAACACGAATGAGCCATTTCTGTCGTTCAGCTGGATCCCATGTCTAGAAATGGAATTCATCCACACAGAAGGCAGAGGGAAGGAAATGGAGTTTTGAACTCTGCTTTTTCTCCAGTATAAGAGGAAAGGTATTTTACATATCCATTTTTAACCCTCTAAACTAGAGGCAGTATAGCCATTTTCTGAACACCGGAGGGCAGTGTAGGCGCCTCTGACCTACACCCAGCCACAGCACCAAGTTGGTCCCCCAGCACATGGCATTTGTATTAGTTCATTTTGTAGTACTTTTACTTATTCCAAAGTACTGGCTCTGTGAACCCACACTGTCTGCCACAATTCTTAACAACTCGAAGGCAGGCTGCTTTAGAATTTCAGTATAACTGCTGTATGGCCTGCCAGGGAGCTCGCACACTGTCTGCTTCCTCTTCTCAGCAGAGCCTGTGAGTTGAATGAGGAATACTGTTTCCAATTCTGCAGTTCCAGTGCTGTTAGTTCTAAACAAAACTGAGAAAACTTTGTTTTCTTTTTGGAGAAAGGGTCTCTCTATTATGCTGGCCTCTAGAGATCAGCCTGCCTCTGCAACTGAGTGCTAGACTCAAAAGGCACGTGCTACCACAGCTATTAAAACTCCAATTTTTTTTTCCCCAGACAGGATTTCTCTGTATAGCCCTGGCTGTCCCGGAACTCACTCTGTAGACCAGGCTGGCCTCCAACTCAACCCGCCTGCCTCTGCCTCCCAAGAGCTGCGCCACCACACCCAGCAAAACTCCAAAATTTTATCTAATTAAAATAAATGAAATAAAACCAACAAGAAGTACCAGTAAAAAAGATTCACTCTAAACATAATTCCATTCCTAAGCCTTAAATCTCTTAAGACTTCTTCTATCCCCAAACTTGTGAAAAACGAAAGCCTTCCTTATTTCATACATGCCATCCCCTTGCTTAGAACCATCTTTGGGGTACCTTTCCTGATTTAGGATGAGGCAGGCACCTCTTCTGTGCTGCAAAAGCCTGCCCATGAGCCACAGGGAGATAAGAGATGGGCCATCTAAACTGGAGGTTGTATGTTCCTTGACATGAAGGCGTTGCATCAGTCATTATTACAACTCTAGTAGTTGCTTGACATTTAATTGATATTTAATGAGTTTTTTTAATGAGTTTTTTCAAGGGATAAATGTTGAACTGGGCAAGTTATATTTTGCTCATCAGTTTTTGCTTATGGCTGTCACCGAAACTTTTACATAGTTGTTATCAGCTTATAGGGCCTCTTTCAGACATTAGTGAACAGATTCTTTCAATGCCCTGAGATAGGCTTTTAATTATCCATACTTTGTGAATGAAGAAAACATGTGCAGTAGTTAACTACCCATCTTGTAAACAGAAGCTGGGGATGAAACCCTAACTCTTGATTCAAAATGCAGAGTTTCAGTTTCTATAGCTCAGACACCACTTTCTGGGTATGATTATTCGGTGAAGCGCCCCTCTGGAACATTCTAAGCCTCCCACAGTCACTCTTTCCATCACTGTACAAGCTCCCAGCATTCTTGTCTTATCTTGTAGGCACGCAGAAGGCACCCCCTTCCCCATCTCCTTTTCCATCTGCTGACCACCATGCCCACCCCCATTGCTGACAATTTCAAGTGGGAGGGAGCTCTTCAGTTAGCTCGTAAAAGGATAACATGCACCTCACACGGGAAACTAACAGGAAATATAATCAGCAATTTATTATTTAATATTTACTTTTTTAGTTTTATTTATTTTTTGGTGACAGGATCTCACTATGTAGGTATACTAAGCTGGTCTCGACCCACAGAAATCCACTTGCCTCTATCTTCTAAGTGCTGGGATTAAAGTCATGTACCCCACACACTGCTAATCTTTAATATTTTTTAAAGATTTATTTATTTATTTATTTATTTTATGCAGGAGTATACCACCACTGCTCTCTTCAGACACACCAGAAGAGGGCACCAGACCCCCTAACAGATGGCTGTGAGCCACCATGTATTTGCTGGGAATTGAACTCAGGACCTCAGGAAGAGCAATTGGTGCTCTTAACCACTAAACCATCTCTCCAGCCGTATCCTTTAATTTTTAATACTCATTATTATAGTTTACAGTGCTGGGGGCTGAACATAGGGTCTTAGGGATGATAGGCAAGCACTCTCCTACTAAGACATACACCTCCAAGTCTTCAAATGGGATTTTGAGAACAATTTACATTCACATAGTAGTGTTTTCAAAAAGCACCCCCCCCCGCCCCCCCGCCAATGCAGTTGGTAACACATGCCTTTGATCCCAGCACTTAGGAGGCAGAGACAGATGGATCTCTGTGAGTTCCAGGACAGCCAATGCTATACAGAGAGACCCCCACCCATCTCAAAAGCAGCATGCCCTCAACACCTTCAAGTAAGTACTGTGACTAAATCTGTACCTGCTATTTTGGAGCTTTACTTGGAAATCGACTTCACAGCTCATCCACCTTGAATACACTGGGCTAAGTAGCTTTGTAATGACTATACAGGTCAAAATATCAGTATACTTAGAAATCTACCTTAAATATGTAAGATTTGAAATGTGGGTGGAATGCAGGCACTTCCCCAACCCCCACTGCCAGTCCACAGCATAACTTAAAACAGCACTCATTAATGCCCTCCGTTCCTCCAATTTCCTTTCTATCAAGTTTCTCTTGCAGCTTTGGATGCTGATCATGAGGAAGCCACACCATCACAAAAAGGCACAGGGATACCTTGGCAATGGTCTTTGTGGCAAGTGTACCTACTCGTTCCCAATGCTAAGTTAAGAAGCTCTCTCCACTGGAAGGGTTTGTTTTAATGAGTGTATAGTCTGCATAAATCAATCAGATAAGAGATTGCAACATTTGCTAAGGGTGAGAAGAAGCCCACCAAGATGAACTGCATGAGGACTAACCTAAAACAGTAGCCCTCCTAAACATAAAAACTTTCACGTTACTAAGTTATAGAATATTACATCAGCTCAATGCAAGCCCCCTGTCACCGTCACACACCTGGGAATTTTCAACAATCTGAGTTATGAGAAGAAAGCATGAGCCTATGAATGGGAACAGGCCAGGGTGAGGCACACACAGCAAGATGCTCCAATGCTGCCTTCATGTTTTTAAACAAGGAATTGATTGTTCACAGTGATTATCTCTGGGGAGTGGGAGTCAAAGGGACTTTCAGTTTTGTAGTTTATGTACTTCAGTATAGTCTGAACTTTTATAAAGAGCATACATTTTTATCATTGAAAAAGGTGTTCCCACTTTGAGAAAAATAAGCATAAATAACTTAATTAGGCTCACATAAAAACATATGAACAGCAAAGCATTTTCATTATTTTATCACCAGAGACAATACCAAAAGAAACTATCAAAAAATACTCCAGAGACCTAAGTGTACTTCAAGCAGATGTTTTACATATTTAACCCTCCCAAAACAAGACTGCTGCCTAAAAATATTTTTTTTCTACATTCTAACACAAACTTTTCCCCCTCTTTTAGGCAAATTTCTGTCTAGAGAAGAACAGGCCTTTTAAAAAAAAAGAAGGCAGCAATATTTTTTCCGGAATGGTGTTGCAAGGAAGGAACACTGGACACTTTGGAAAGGCCTCCAATTGTACCAGAAACTGACAAAAGTGGAGGAATGTGGAGGAATGAGGAAGCAGAGGTACAAACATTTGGCAGCTACCATGAAATAAAAACAAGGTCATGAGCAGGACTGGCAGCACAAGCCTTTCATTCTGGCACTGCGGATGCAGAAACAGGCACATCTCTTAAGAGTTTGAGGCCAGCCTGGTCTAAAGTTCTAGGTCATCCAGGGCTACATAGTGAGAGCCTGCTTCACAAAACCAAAACTCACTAGGTCAGAAGCCTAGGGTGGTGGTGCAGGCCCGTTATCCCACCACTAGGTGAGCAGCTGAAGCAGGAGGACCGAAAGCTAAGGCTGGCCCTAGACCAAACAGTGAGAATCTAGCTTTAAAAAACAAAACAAAACAGCTGTCATGGTGGTGCATGCTTTTAATCCTGACATCTGGGAGGCAGAGGCAGGTGGATTTCTGTCTTTGAGGCCAGCCTGGTCTACAGAGTGAGTTCCAGGACAGCCAGGGTTACACTGAGAAACACTTGTCTGGAAACACCAAAACCCAACGTACAAGGTCAGGAAGCTGTGCTCATGGCCTGGCTAAAATGGGCTCTTTCCTGACAACGCAGCTGCAGTGGTCAAACCAGCAGGCATGTTGGGAACTGGAAGAGCACAGCCAGCTGGAAAGACTGCTCAACCAGGTTTTAATCAACATCGTGAAAACTGAGGCTTTGGGTTTTTTAATTTTAATTTCTAATTATGCGTACGTGGGGGGAGGGGTGTGCATGAGTACAGTTGTTCTAGAGTCCAGAGCTCCCTGGAAATGAAGTTATAGGTAGTTGTGAGCTGCCTGGGACAGGTGCTGGGAGTCAAACTTAGTTCCTCTGGAAGAAAAGTAAGTGCCCTTAACCACTGAGCCATCTCTCTAGCCTGAGCTTTGTTTTTTGTAAAAAGGGTCTTGCTATGTATGCCAGGTCCAGGTTAGTTAGCCTCAACTCTTGCTCCAACCTCTTGAAGTGCTGGGATTATAGGCGTGTACAACCACACCCTGTAACACTCTGCGGTCAATGGAGAAATTCTGGTGTTAAAATGAGTGCAAATGGAGGGGTGGTAGTGGCGCACTCCACTACTTGGGAGGCAGAGGCAGGCAGATTTCTGAGTTCAAGGCCAGTCTGGTCTACAGAGTGAGTTCCAAGACAGCCAGGGCTATCAGAGACACTCTGTCTCCGAAAACAAAAACAAAAACAAAACAAAAAAAAAAGAGTGCAAATGGCTGTAACACAACACTGTACTGCAGATCTTATAAGTATTAACCTTTGGAAAGGCATTTCACCTCATCAACGTTAGGTTCGTCTTTTGGAAAGGCATTTCACCTCATCTGTTTCTTTAAGAGGAAGAAACCTCATGTGGCTACCAATGCCACTCAGTATTACTGAGACTTTAGGAGATAACAACAGCAAGTGATTCAAAAGGGAAGTTTTACAGTTCTGGGCAACTGACCAGCCATCCATCATTTGGGCTTCATTCAGCCTCCTGTACCTTCATTCTCCTCATTCTCCCCATTTCTCCAGATCACATCCATTTGAAGTGAAAAAATTCCGGAGAACCTATTTTATACCTTTTAAAAACCATGGTTGCTTTAAAGCTCTCATAAGAACTACATCGATTTCCCCAATCGACCTCAGGGTGCCTCAAACTTCGGCTCAAGAAATTCTAAGTGGTCTTGGAAAGTCTCAGAACACGCATATCACCCCAGAATTTAGGATTTCCCGAGGCAGGAGAATTATACCCAAGCGATCCTGGACGACCTAGCCAGACCTTGTCTCAAAAGGGGGGGAAAAATGTTTGGAACGCTTTGTGGATTCCAGTGTCAAAGGGAAAAATGTTGCCGCAGCGATACATACTGTACGGAAATGCATTCTGACCAGTGGAGAATCTACTACGTGTGCCGTCACAGCAACACTCGATTTAGGAAAATGATCACACACATACAAAACCCTATTCCCCCAGAAAACAAGGACTTTCAGTTAACCTGATCGAGACGCGTCCGAGTTGGAAAATGTCTTGTCAAGCCCTCAGATCACGTGGACAGAGTGGCTAAGGTGGAAAGGGAGCCTGGGAGCGGCGGCTGAGCTCCGATCCACGCCTGCACGCTTCAGCAGCAAGGACTCCAGATCGCCACCCAACTAGCTCACCGCCTCCACCACCAGAACTTCTACTTGTAAGCGCCCACCACTGGAGGCAAAAAAGCACTTTCTTCTCGGGACTTGGGGAGGGGAAAAAAGAAAAAATCTCGTACACAGGAAAAAAAAAACCCAAACCCCCGAGACCTACCACTTTGGACCCGAACAAAAAGCGTGTGTGCTGAGGAGCGGGGGTGGGAAAGAGCGAAGCAGGAATCCGCGCGGCCCAGCCGCCTCCTCCCTCGGAGCGCGCCCAAGTCTGCGGCCTCCGGCTCCGGGACGCTCCCCTCCCACCGGCCGCCCAGCCGCAGCTGGAAGTTAGCGAAGCGCGCTCTGGGCCCGTCAATCAAGCGCGGCCTCCCGCCTCCACCTCCCCTCCCCCCACCCCCCACCACAAAATAAAATAAAGGGAAAAGAAGTAATTTTGGGAAGTCGTCTGGAGAGGGGGATTCGTCCCGGACCCGGAGAGGCCGCGCGCACCGGACTGACGGCCGGCACCGAGCAAAGCCGCTCGGCAGACCACCCCCCGCCCCTCCCCAAGCCACCGGCTCCTCGCCGCGCGCTCTCCACGCTCCGGCTCCCCGCACCGGTCGGCGCAGCCTCGGCCACGCACTCCGCCAGGCCCGCGGCCCAGCTCCGGCCAAAGTTGCGCCAATAGCCCCGACGACTGGCAGAGAACTCACCGGGCGCGGTGGGACGCGCGGCTGCGGAGGTCTCGGGGAGTTGAGGGCAGCGGGGCCGCGGAGAAGGCGGGCGGAGGCGAGGGGCCGCGGGGCTGCAGTTGACGGCGCGCGGTGCTCGGCTGGGCTGCGCCGAGACACTCCGGCTCTTGCCAGGGACTGCGCTGCAACAAAGGACTTCCGCTGCCGCACAGCCGCGCCTGCCGCACCGCACTGAGCCGGCCCCGCTTACGCGGCGACTCCGGGTCTGCCCACCAGTTCGCGGCGGCGGCGTCCGCCAGCCTTCCCCTCCCTCTCGCCCGCCCACCCACTCCGCCGCTGGCGGCTAGGGGCACCCGCGGTCTCGCCTGTTGGTTGCAACAAGTTTCTGCGTCGGCCCAGGGAGGCTGGCACTGCCCGCAGCGCGGGCGCCCGGGCGGCGGCGGTGGCGGCTCCGAGCAGCACCCTCGCCCTCCTCCCGATTGCACCGCTGGACGCCACCGGGGGTCCTCTCGACTCCCTCAAGGCTGGATGCGGATGGCCCTCTATCTACCCCGAAGTCAGACCCCTGCCCCGCAGGGCCCCGCAGTTGGACCCGCCCCCGCGCTCCACCCTGGATGCTTCGGGGAAGGGGGGCGCTGACACCCTTGCCCCGTCCAGCCTACAACCTGTCCGCCCGGGGTCGCCCGTTCCCCGTGCCCCCCAACTCCTCCCCGCGCGGGCCCGCCGGCCTCGGGCCTGAGTCACTTCCCCCGCCATGCCCCGCCCGGCCCACCTCCCTCCCTGGCTCCCGCCGCCCGTGGCCGCCTGCCCCGCGCCCTCGTCCCCCCTCTCGCGCCACACGCCGGTGCATCCTTTGCCCGTCCCCACCCAGGGTCTCGCGAAAGGGAGGGGGAGAGACACCCGTGCTTTTGCACACGCTGGGGAAAGTCCCCGGGTCACGCTGAGACGTGTGGGGGGAGCCCATGACGTTCAATCTTGTTCCCCCCCAACACTTCCGCCTCCAGTCACGACTGGGGACCGTGGCAGAGGCGCCCCAAGCGCGGGCCGACCCCCGCCTTAGCCACTCCGGCAGGCAGGCAGGCGCGCACGCACGCACGCACGCTAGCCAGCCAGCCGGGGCGCTAGCTCGCTCGCCAGCAGCCGAGTCACGTGGGCCGGGCGCGGGAAGCCGCGCGAGAGCAGCCCTCCGGGTGCGTGAGCGGGCGCAGCCGCGTGTTGGGCGCCGCGCGGGAGCCAGCCCGCCCGCCCGCCGCCGCGGCGGAGTCTGGGTAAGCAACGCGGCCCTGCCCCTGTGGGCCGCTCCGGGCTCAGTCCCTCCCGCCACGAGCCGCCCCGGGGCGGTGGCTGCAGCTGCACCCGTCGCGGGACAGATGCAAGTAGCTGGGGAGAGGGGTGTTTTTTGGTTTTTGTTTTTGTTTTTGTTTTTTCCTTTGGTCCGTTGGAGGTGTCAGTCAGGGCCCAGGAGGAAATCGGCAACGGCGAGCGAGTGCCGGGGCGCGCGGAGCCGCCCTCGGCCATGGGCCGCCGGGGCCTAACGCGGGCGGGATGGCGCACGCGGTGGCCGCACAGCCTTGGAGCCCATCCCGCTGCGGGCCGGGCTCCGACCGGTCGGGCGCAGAAGCCAAGATCCGTCTGTGTCAGCCAGGTCCCGGGCGGCCGCGCCAGGCCTTACAGGCTCTCTAGCTAGTGGGCGGGTATCCAGATCAGGCCGCGCAGCCCTCAACTGTCCCCTCCCCCATCCAGTTTGTGAGTACCGAGCTTCTAGGGCAAGTAGCCCCTTACCCTAGTATTTTTTTTTCCTTTCCTCAAGTATTTTCTCTTAGCCAAATGATTTTTCTTTTTGAATTCTGCCCGCATCGTATCATCGTCTCCCTAGCCCTCATTTGGAGAACTCAAGCCGTTATCAGTTGCTTAGGCAACGCACAGCGCTGTACCTGGAACCTAATAGCAGCTAGTGTTGTGTGTTTTATAAATTAACTCCCATCTCCCTCTAAGAGATTATATTTGGCCTTCTTCCTCTAGGGACTCGAGCAAGTCCTTTAAAAGCTGCAGAGCCGTTGAGTGACAGGATTAAAGTACATCTTAGAATCAGGGTTTTCTGAACTGAAAAGGACCTTTAAGTTATATCGAGTGCATCCCTCATTTCACAGCTAACACTCGGCCTAAGGACCGTAGTGTTGCTCGATCAGGTTTCTGCACCTTTCATAGTTAGGCTTTAGGGCAGCAGTCACTTTTGCTATTGAACTCTCCGTTGTGCCAGGACTGCAGTACCATTTTATCTTGTTTTGGACAGCGTATACACCAGAAATGATTACATCAGGTTTACAGGACTTCTCAGGTTGATAGTCTAGGCTAGTGTAGAACTAGTGATGGATCTTACGTCAGGCTGTCGCTTGCGGGGATTGCAGGTGTATGCCACCTTGTGTGGCCACTTGTTTCTTAGGTTTAGGCATCTTTCTTGGAGCAATCAAGGTATGTTTTAACTAAGGGTACACAGCCACTGCCTGACCGACGGTGGGATGGATAGATGTAAAATATTTGAGATGGCTGGGATACAATTAGGAAGCAGTGAAACACCCAGGCAAGAAGACACACACACACACACTCTAGACTGTCATGCCCAGTACTATAGTAAATGTCTTCTAGCTATGAAGAGTTTCCAGTCAGGTTTGGTCACTGTTTAGTTTTATGTGCTAACCTTCGCCAGCTGTTTTAACAGGTGAATTCCCTAAAAAGGTAGTATTGTCTTGTTACAGATATGTTTTAGGCCTGCAGAAGTGAGCCAGAGAGGTATACCTGTCTGTGGCGACAGAGGATTTTGCAAAGGAAAAAGGATAAGTCTAGATCACTTATCTTCCAAGCCTAGTCAGTGTTCTTTTGCATTACATCTCCATCCCCAGGAAGGGGGTGAGAAAATCGCCTGTGGCTGATTTATTGGTGCCTGTGGTTGCCCAGAGAGGCCAAGCAGGACTTTCAGCTGCCCTCTATGCCGTACAAAGTGGAGCTATGTACTTCCACCCTGTCTCCTGAGGGGAATGCAAAGGAGCCAGGCTGTCTAGCTGAGGAGGAGGGGCCGAGTGGCTTGGCAGTAAAACCTAGCATGGCTGCTGGGAAGTGCTGCATAATGCCTTGCCTACCACTGACCCAAAGTGATTTATTCCATGCAAGCTGTTGGTGGTATCTGACCAATTTGTCCATTTTCAAAGTAAGAGCTAGAAAAAGAGTTGGCGTGCTGTATTATTATAGAGTTCCCATAGAAAAGCAGTATTTTGATGAATCGTAAAGTAGTTCTCCACCACTTCCTGTGCCCCCTTTCTGTTTGTTTATTCCACAGAGCATGTGCATCTGAATCTTTTGAGAGAAAGCCAAAAAGAAAATACTGCTCCAGTTGATAGTTACCTGTACCAGCTATGGAATTAGATCCTTTGATCTCTGTTTCATATTGTTTGTTAGTTAGGTTCCTCAATGTTTTGTTTTGTTTTTTTCTTTTATGCTGCCGAGATGGTTTATCAGTTGAGAGCACTTACTGTGCTTATAGACAGCCCAGGTTTGGTTACCAGGACCCATGTGGCTCTTAACTTTCTGTAACTCCAGTTCCAGGGGATCTCTGATTCCTTCTGGTTTCCACAGGCTCCTCCATACATATGGCACACCTGAATTCATGCAAGTACACATATAATGTGTTTTGCCAGGCATGGTAGTGTATACCTTTTAGATGCACTTTGGAGTCAGAGGAAGGCAGATCTCTGAGTTCAAGGCCAGCTTGGGCTACACAGTAAGTTCCAGGACAGCCAGAGCTACATAGTGAGCTCTGTCTCAACTACACCCCTTACCCACCCACTCCCAAAAGAAAGTGGAGGAAAAAGACAGTGCTCAAAGTTAACATGACATTTCATTGTTAGTTCATTTTAATTATACTTGGTTGTACTCTGGGGATCAAACCTGGCATCTTGTGAGTGCTAGACAAGGCCTCTACTACTGGGCTGTATTATATCCCCAACCCTTTTTAGCCTTCTCATTTTATTGGGCCTATTTTCTCTCTCTCTCTCTCTCTCTCTCTCTCTCTCTCTCTCACTCTCTCTCTCTTTCTCTCTCAAGATTTATTTATTTATTTTATGTATGTGAGTACACTGTAGCTGTCTCCAGACACACCAGAAGAGGGCATCAGATCTCATTACAGATGGTTGTGAGCCACCATGTGGTTGCTGGGAATAAAACTCAGGACCTTTGGAAGAGCAGTTAGTGCTCTTAACCACTGAGCCATCTCTCCAGCCCTTTTTCTTCTCTTAAAAAAATTAACCTTAATAAAAATGTGTTTATATTATTAAGGTTTTGAAAATTTTCTAATTAATTGCTTTTGTAGGTATGGATCAAAATCAATGTTTTATTCTAAAACATTAGGGTTTTTAGGCAGAGGATCTTATTTAGTCTATGTTGGTAGTGTGTTCATGGAACTGTCATTCTCTGGCAAAGGAAATGGTAGGTTTACTTACACACAGCAGCTCAGTCACTTGCCTACTGTACTCTGGGTCTCTTCTAGTTTTGCCCTTTCACTTTCCCTGGCCTGTGAGTACCTCTTTTGCTCTTGTTAGAATGCAATCTTTAGAGCAAATCAAGAAGAATCTTGTCCTTTTCTTTTCTATTAAGTTTTTTATTTCTAAGTTTTATTGGCTTAGTGCTTTATCAGACAGGCAGACACACACACACACACACACACACACACGATGGAAAAGGCTGCTGTCTGCCCATAGACCTGGGCTCCAGACTATATTATTGAAGGTTTCTAGAGTGTAACTGCCCTTTCCTGTGTCATCCACCACGTCTTCTCTAACATTCTCTGTGAATGGGTTCCTGGCAGGTTTTATCTGTGCCTGTATTTTCAGATTTGGCAGTTCCTGTGTCATTTTTAGACATTGGAAATAAATTTAAAGGGGTATAAGAATAAATGCTGCTTTTTCCTAGATACTTTCACCAGAAAGTTTAGAAATGGTGTGGCTCTTCCTAGTCTCTAACCACTCTACTAGTGTGTCTACTAGATTAGTTTAGATCATTTCTGTTCCTTTTCTTTGAGGGGTGTGTGTCTGTGTGTATGGATATGAGGTCAAAGGTAGACCTTGGATGTCTTCCTCACTGAAAGTGGAGTTCACTGACTCACTAACCTGGCTGGCCAGTGAGCTCCAGGGATTTTCCTGGGGTGAGGGGGTTGGGGGAGTGAGTACAGTGCCCTTGGGGACCAGAAGAAGGTGTCAGATCCCCTGGAGCTGGCATTACAGGCAGTTTTAAGCTTCTTGACATGAGTACTGGGAATCAAACTCAGGTCCTCTGGAAGGACAGTACTGTCTAACTGCTGGGCCATCTTCCCAGGTCTCACATAACACATTTTTAATTTTTTTAAAAATTTATTTATTTTGTATATTCACCATTGCTTTTTTCAGACACACCAGAAGAGGGCATCAGACCCCATTACAGATGGTTGTGAGCCACCATGTGGTTACTGGGAATCGAACTCAGGACCTCTGGAAAGCAGTCAGTGCTCTTAACCACTGAGCCATCACTCCAGCCCACATTTTTAATTTTTTAAAAGGGTTTTTAAGTTTTTATATGTATGGATGTTTTGTCTACATATACATGTGTACCATGAATACCTAGGGAGGTCAGAAAACTGTTAGAGCCTCTGGAACTGGAGTAATGATGTTTGTGAGCCACCATGTGGGTGCTGGGAATTGAACTTGGGTCCTCTACAAGAACAAATGCTCTCACCCACTAAGCCTTGTTTCCAGCAGCGCACACATTTTTTTTTTTTTGTTGGTAAGGGTACTGGGATCTGAATTCATGTCCTCATATTTGAGTGACAGACACTTTACTGACTGAGCTATTTTCCCAAGTCTCCTGTTTGTTTTCTTTTTGAGGTAGGTTTTTCTAAGCTCAGGCCTCAAACTTCTATGAGCTGGAATTACAGGTATGCAACAGCATGTCTAACTACTTATATTCCTTAAACCACCTAAAATTTTAGTTTAAAGGCACATTTACAATAGTCATTGATATTTATGTAATATAATGAACACGATTCTTTAGAGTACTTATACAGTAGTAAGCATTCTTCCATACTTGCTGGTAATCACAGTATATGCTTATGATCTCACTCTTCAGGAGCCTAAGGCAAGAGAACATAAAGAGTTCGGAGCCAGCCTGGGCTCCATAGTAAATTTTAGGTCAGTCTAGGTTATAGTGAGATCTTGTCTCACAAATAAAGCCAGATCAAACTGTCACACATCCACAGTCATCTAAAAATGATCACCATTTTATAAATACCAAGTTATACTTGTTGTAAAAAGCCTTTTATCATGTAGCACTGGAGATTTTAGCTTCTGTGTTTATAGCCATGAGTAAGTAGCTCAAAAAAGCTTGATATTCTTCTGCCAGCTTTCCTATCTTTTACTGATAATTGAAGTCTGTTAAAGATTCTTACAGTGTGAGGGAATGAAGAGCTGAGTATTCTAGGCTGTTCTGCTGCTGATCTGAGAATGCAGGCCAACTGAAAAGAGTTTTCTAAACACTCCAAGATGTTGAATATCACCCTAACTAAATTATAAACAAACTAGTATAAACTTGTTTCATCTTAGTTTGAACTAATCCAGAGCTAATTTACTGCAATCTAGAAAATAAATAAAGCTTTTATAGTCTCATAACTATCAATACTAAGTCTGTTATAAATATTACTTTGGGATGAGGGTGTGGTGCTTAGATGGGAAGGATATTATGATGATAAAAATATCTTGTATGCATGTATGAAAATTTCAGAATAAAATATTAAAAATACTAATTTGGTAATAAAAATGTTTTCAAAGTTTTAAAACTCTTCTCTAGATAACAAAGGGTAAATTATTTTCTGCAATTTTTTTTACATCTTTTTTTTCTACCAAAAAGCTTTTCTGTTAATTTTTTTTGTTTGGTTTTTGTTAGATAGGCCCAGGCCAGCCCGCTTTGAACTCACTCTGTGTAGCCCTGGCTTACATTGAATTTGTAGCAATCCTGCTTCAGTTTCACAAGTGCTGGGTCTACAAGTGTATTCCACCATGTCTGTCTACCAGATTTAAAATTTTTTATTATTTTATGTATATGGGTGTTTTGCCCACATGTATGTTTTATTACCTTGTGTGTGTTTGAAAACTGAATTGGCAGAAGGGTTACCAGTAGATGTTTCTGTTTTTATGGCTTTGTGGCACAATGGCTTACTAAAACTGGGGAAACTGTTGCTAGAAGAAAAAGAGCAAAGCACACCACATGCAGATGGAAAATGAGGGAGATGCTCAAGAAATGGTTTGTTGGAGTGCTGTGTAGTCCTCTGAATCTTGTCACCACTGAGCTGAGCTTGTTTATAGCAGCCTCCAAAGAGTACACCTAAGGCCAAAACCCACAGGTTTCAGTTGCTGCCCACAATCAAGGGGCAGGACTTGGGAGTGTTAAGTTCAACCAAGTTAATTATAAAAACAAAAACACCACTCTTCAGAGGAATATTACTGAAGAGTCTCTTACATTCATAGTTTATTTTATGTGTGTGAGTGCTTTACATGTATGTGTGTATACCATGTGCATGCCTGGTGTCCATGAAGTTCAGAAAAGGGCATCTGATCCCCTGGAACTGGAGTTAGAAAATGCTGCGAGCTGCTGTGTGGGTCCTGGGAGCTGAACCTAAGTCTTCTACAAGAGCAGTTAGCTGTTCAACCACCAAGCCACCTTAAAATAGCCGTAATCATAGTTTTTAGAATATAAATGACTAGACAAGAGAAAAAACCAGAAGATCAGGAGACCATCACCCTAATCAGTGAATGTTGACTCCACAGTTATACAAAAGTTAGTAGATCAAAGATGTAAAAATAAGGCTATAAGCAAATAGGAAATCTCAGCTTGGAAAAGGCTTCCAATAAAAAGAATGATACCAAGTCCTAGGAGGGCATGAGGCAAGGTTGGGGTTCAGCTCCTTCCTGAGAAATTCTGGCACAGGTACCTGAAGATGGAGGAGAGGTATCATGTTGGAGAGAAGTGAGACAAGAGGCGAAATAGTTTTAGATTGAAAGTAAAAGATCTGGAATCTCATGGAGTGGGTTTAACCACTTAGAGAAGGCAGGTGTCGTTAGAGATTGTGAGGATAGATAAATGGAAACTAAAGGAGGAAGAAGTTACTGTGTACATAGCTTAATCATGTTAGTATTTTAGGTCTCCTTTCCCTTTCTGTTTGAACTGACTTCATAGTTTGTGAGTTAACAGATTCTCTACCCTCAGTCCCTCCAGCTAACTCTCTGGTTAATCTGGAGCTTGGCTTCTGCCTCTGAGAGGTCTCACCTTCCACCCAGAGCTCTTCCTGAGGTCTGTAGCTTCCTCGGGGCCCCACCCTGACTGTACCTCCTATTTTGTTACCTCTACTCTGAAAAGTCCTCTTGAATCAGAAAGTTGGCCTTAGCCACTTCCCTGTAGTTTGTAGGAGGTTACCTGCTCTCCTGGTCACCACTGTTCCCCGCTCTCAGGGTTCTGCCCTTTCCTCAGGTCCCAGGTTTTTCTGCTTTGTTTTATTGTATCTTTTTTGTTTTTCAAGTTTTCATACTTACCTCTTTTTTTAAGTACTGAAAAGTGAACCTAGGGGCTCATGCATGCTAGTCAAATCCTCTACCATCATCTAGACCCTTTTTTAAAAGCATTTTTATTTTGACACAAAGTCTTAAGTTTCCCAAATCAGCCTTAAACTTATGCTCTATCCCAGGCAACCCTCAAATCTGTGACATATGGGCCCTGGCATCCAGGGTAGCTTTGATTACAGCAAGCATGTGCCACGAGGTCCAACCCATACTTAGCTTTTTAGAGTTTTTTTTTTTTTTTTTTCTTTTAAATTTGGCTTCACTGTATAGCTCTATGCATATTTAGAAACTTCAGTCTTGTCATTTCAGAGGCCTCCTCCATCTTTGGCACTGCTCTTTCTAGAGCTGTCTCGACTCAGCACCAGACATTTCTACTTCCTTTTCCTGGAGTAGACACTTTGAACTCAGTGTGTAAGACACCTCCTCCTCTAAGCCAGTTCCTGTGGCTAGCTCTGGTGTTTTACCTTAATAGCAACACCAGGAACATGGCAGTTACTGTGAAAATGTGTGCTGAAGAAGTAAATGACATCTTCTAGTAACCCACTCACCTCTAGCTTGCAGCTTGTGGCTGACTGTGTCCTGTCTGCCACTGCATCATGTCAGTTCTGTGTATGGTGGCTCTCTCATGCTCTCCCTTCATTTCCACTACCATTACGTGGTTTCTAATTGGCTCCTTGACTGACTGACCTAGAGATGGTACTGTCCAATACTTACTGAACACTTAGTACAGGTCCTACTATCAAGTATATATACCCCCCCCACACACACACACAACACCCTTATTAACAAAGTCTCACTATAGTTCAGGCTGGCCTTAAATTCCAGACCGTCTTGCCTTAACCTTCAGAGTGCTTCATCTGACACCTTAAGAAGAAATTGCCATTATCCATACTTCAGAAATGCTACTGGGGCCCAGGGAATTGAATGTCCTGTCAAGAGACAGACCTAGTTAGTGGCTGAGCTGGAACTCTTAAGATTGCAGTGCTCTGTTCTTCTCCCTGCCACCAAGTGAGTGACTGTCAGTGCTGTTCCTACATAGACAGACATCTTCCATAGCTCACTGCAGACAGCGGTGTACCTTCAGGTACAGCGGGTACACTTAGACGTAGTGTCCCAGTGAACTGAGCCTGCCAAGTCCTTCTGTTGACCCCTTTTCTCCTTTCCCCTTTACACTGAGTTGAATGCTGATATCAGAACATTCACACCCCTCCCAGAAGTGTTACTCAGTTTTATCTGTCTGTTTGAGCCTGTTGAAGACCTGTTTGAATATCTTATTTTCCTTGCCTTCTCCATGGTTGTCTCCAGCTGTTCTGGTGGCACTTTACAGTTTAAATTTGTAATGTAATTATTGTCTTGTGTTTTATCTCCTTGCTAAGTCAGTATTCTTGACTTGAGCATTTTTTTTTCTTTTTTTTTCTTTTTCTTGGTCTGTAACTTAGTGCAACACATGCTTTTGATGTGTGTGTGTGTGTGTTTCAATGAGTATCTGCTGAGGAAATGAGAATTTTAACTGTTATTCAGCCCATTAACCACAAGATCTTTGTATTGCAGCTCTGTGTGTGCTATTTCTCATTTCTGTGTGGCTCAGTAGTAGGTTATGTCAGTAAATATATATAAGCTGTTTTTGAAAACCTGGTGAAAATACCTATGATCCAAGAATTTGGTGGGGTTTTTTTGAAAACATTTCTTTGAAAGCATTTTTTTTAAAAACAGCTGATTTAGGGTATTTTACTTTGAGCCATTTTATTGATTTTAAAGTGCTTTTGTATGCTGAAACTTCAAATATAGGTCTTTAAAAAATCTTGTCATTGGTGATGTTTTAGAAACGAATGTGGGAATGTAAGTAGTAACTTTTGGTCAAATGACCTCTTAGAATAAGACCCTCAGTTTGCAGCTTTGTTTCGTTTGGTTTTGATTTTTAAAGATTTATTTTTAAGATTCATTTATTTATTTCATGTATGTGAGTACACTGTAGCTGTCTTCAGACACACCAGACAGAAGAGGCCATCAGATCTCATTACTGATGGTTGTAAGTCACCATGTGGTTGCTGGGAATTGAACTTAGGACTTCTGAAAGAGCAGTCAGTGCTCTTAACTGCTGAGCCATCTCTCCAGCCCTGCAACTTTGTTTTATTTCAGAAGATGGGTTCAAGTTTCCGTAGCCTCCATTCAATTATTTCAGTGATGCCGAAAGGGGTTTTATTTTTGTTTTTTGATATGAGGAAGGGCCAGCAAGATGGCTCAGCATATAAAGGCACCTGCCGTCCAAGTCTGATGGCTTGAGCTTGAGCCTTGGAACCTATATAGTAGAGAAAACCAGTTCCACAGCATTGTGCTCTGACCTGCACAAGTACACCCTGGTGTTCATGTACACACACACATTAAAATGATAAATGTTTAAGTGAGATAGGACCAGTGAGATGACTGGTCAGTAAGTGTGTTTACCGCTAAGCCCGACAACCTGAGTTTGAACACCTGGACGTACATGGTAGAGTTATAGAACCATGACACATCTGTGAGCTGTCATAATGTCTCCCCATGTGTGACGCAGCATACTTGTACCCAGACAGACAGACAGACACACAAAATGTTAAAAATTCTTGTGGTTTATTTATGTTTGTATATGTGTATGTACGTGAGTGGGTACGTGGAGTCCAGGAGCTGTAGGTAAAGGCATTTTGCAAGAAACCTGGTTTGTTATGTCAATGTTGGGGTCTGAAACCTGATCCAACACAAGGAGATTTTTAAAAGACCTATATTTGAAATTTCAGCATACAAAAACACTTTACAACCCCTGTTTGGTTCCTATCAACATAGAGTGGCTCCAAGCCACCTGTGACTTGGGCTCCCAGGGGTCCAGTACTTCCAGGACCATCTATCTGTACTTGTGTCCAGTGTCCACACAGACACATAATTTGAAATCAATAAAATAATGTCTGAATATAGAGTTAAAAGAATAAAAAAAAGTTAAATAACAATTCAGTTCCTTTTTTGCATAGTTTATGTAGTTTTATATTGTCTCTTATGTCTTAGAGATTATGTTGCATTAATATATTATGTAGTTTTTAATAAAACAGGTTCTTTTCTCAATAATAGTGTCATTATGTTATATTTTAGACTTTATTTCCATATATATTATGTTGTTGTTGTTGTATATCATCTGCTTAACCAGCAGGGCATCCAGGTCTCTCCCTAACTCCTCTTCTTTAATATTCCTTAAGGTTCCTGTGGACTTGTTATCTGTAGGTCCTCTCAGTGATCCTCTAGTTTGTGGGTCATGTTTCCTTTTAGGAAATATAGGGGAGGCAGATTTGGCCTTTGGAGTTTAGGTTTGAATCCCCTGCTTCTTCCCCTGACTAGCCATGTGATCTTGGGTGTTTGCCATTCAGTCCTGAGTTGTAAAGGGAACCGAATATTCCTTTGCTTGGAGAGTTCTGTTAAGAATGGAATGGGTTAAAGTGCCTAACATAGGAAGCACTGTAACGTGTTAGCTGTTTTTATTGTATCATGTATCATCAATTGCTCACCTGTCTGCTCCTGCTACCCCTGCTCCTGCTAATCTCTTAATGGTTACACCAGCCTCCATCACTGACCTCCTCAGACCTTGGTCTCACTGGCTATGGAAGAAGCCTCATTCTCACTTTCAGAATCTGCTCTTTCAAAGAGTGTTCTCCCAGTTCCCTAGTGTCTTCGGGCTTCATTGCTGTGAGGGGACATCATGATCATGGCAGCTCTTGTAAAGGACATTTAATTGGGGCTAGCTTACAGTTTCAGAGGTTCAGTCCACTGTCATCATGACAGGAAGCATGGCAGCATCCAGGCAGATGGTGCTGTAGGAGGAGCTGAGAGTTCCACATGTTGATCCAAAAGCAGCTAGGAGGTCCTGATTCCACACAGGGTGGAGCTTGAACTTAAGAGACCTCAAAGCCCTCCTACGAAGTGATGCATTTCCTCCAACAAGGCCACACCTCCTAAGGATTGAAACACATGAATCTATGGGGGCCAAGCATATCCAAACTACTGCACTTAGTGACACCCCTTGAATTGCAGCTGCCTTCTCCCCAAACAAAGCACCAGGACTCTTTGCACAGCTAGGGCAGAGGTTGTGGTGAAGCCTCCCCCACTGCCTGAAACTGTGACTTTTCTGTGTCTTTGTTGCTTAGTCATGCAGTCACATAGTCTGTCTTGGCCAGGACTTGCTTACACATCCTCATGCAGGACTTTTCCCCTTGAGGCTCATTTGTCATATCTCCCTTTTCTTACCATGAAGAATCTGCATCCTGATGTGTATGGAATCAGGTTGTAGGTTCTTTCTCTTGAGTCCCAGGCCCCATATAAATCAGGGTATGGCTTGACATCTGTGACTGCTAAGTCCCACAAACATTTTATGATAGTCAGGAGGCCAGTGTCTCCTGAATGCCAGAGGATCTCAGAAGAAAATGGACAGTTCTAGTCCAGGCAGGATGCCCATCAGGCTGGAGAGATAGCTGAGGCTCACAACCAGGTAGGATGCCTTGTTATTCCCTCTTATAGGCAACATTTAAATAGCACTTTCCATTACAACCCAGTTTTCACTAAGTTATCTCATGTGACTCTGAGCCACACAGCAGTATTTCATTTCATCTCTCCAATTAAGAAACAGCATTAGTCTGGGTAGTGGTGGCGCATGCCTTTAATCCCAGCACTTGGGAGGCAGAGGCAGGCAGTTTTTTCTGAGTTTGAGGCCAGCCTGGTCTACAAGTGAGTTCCAGGACAGCCACAGCTACACAGAGAAACCCTGTCTCGAAAAACCAAAAACAAACAAAAAGCCAAAAAAGCCAGCATTAGAAACATGATCACAAGATAGGGGTAGAGTTCAAAAGTAGAGTGTTTACCTGGTGTAGATGAAACCCCAGACATTAAACCATAAGGAGAATAGTAGTGGGGCTTGCCTAGCATGTGCAAGGTCCTAGATACATGAAAACAAAACATCATCATATGGAAAAGCATGAGTATTTCTCTCACTCATACAGATTACCCTCTTGCTTGCTTAAAAGACTGTCTCACTGTTCAGTAGAGTTTATCTCAGTTGTAATTAAGGGGTTTAATGTTAAGGGCAAAGTCAATAGTGTTGAATATTTTCACTTAAAATGAGGCCCTAATGCTCTAGATTTGTGTGAGCTATAACCAGTTTTGTGTATAAGTATATATATGTGTATGTGTGTGTATGTATGTATATATGTATATAAGCATTTATATATCCAAACATATATATATCTATGTTGGTTTTCCTCAGAGCCACAATGGATACTGCTAGCCATAGCCTTGTGCTTCTGCAGCAGCTGAACATGCAGCGAGAATTTGGCTTTCTGTGTGACTGCACAGTTGCTATTGGGGATGTTTACTTCAAAGCCCACAGAGCAGTACTTGCTGCTTTTTCTAACTATTTCAAGATGATTTTTATTCACCAAACAAGGTAAGAAGGGGCTTTTGTAAATGAAAAGGATTTTTTAATATTGTGATATATGTCTTATAATATCATTTAAGGCAGTGATTCTCCACCTTCTAATGCTGAGACCCTTTAATACAGTTCCTTGTGTTGTGGTGACCCCCCAACCATAAAATTATTTTGTTGCTATTTCAACTTTGCTAACTGTTACAAATCATAATATAAATATCTGATATGTAGGATATCTGATAGTTGACCCTGTGAAAGGATTGTTTGACCCTAGAGGGGTTGCAACCCACAGGTTGAGAATCACTGGTCTTAAGGGCTTATTATTGGGTTATCCTAATATAAAATTTAAATTATAATAACATATGTCAGTATTAAACTCAGTACATGGTATCCATGGTAAAACATACTCACTGAAAACAAGTATTACTCAAATTGAATAAAAGCTTAGCCCAGTCCAGTGTGGGGCTGTATTCCTTTAATTTTACCACTCAGGTAGAGATGCAAGGGAATCTCTAAGTTTGAGGCCAACTTGTCTACATTGTGAGTTCTAGGCCAACCAAGGCTACATAATGAGATCCTCTCTCAAAAAACCTACTACCAGCAAAAAAGGATTAGCCAATACTCAGGCATCAAGTCCTATAATGTAAATTCCACGGTTATCCTGGTGTTAGAGAAAAGGCAACTGAGACTGAGCTGTTAGATGGCCCATCCAGGAATAAATAGCTCATGAGTTGGGCTCAAGTCTTAACTCTGAAGTTAACCTGTGTACTTAAGCACTGGGCTGTTGATTTTTGGTGTAGCATCATTTAGTGTCACATTGTACCATCACATACTGGACATCACCAGTCAGAGAGAGTTTGTTTCACATTTTCTGTTTTTGTTTGGGTTTTTCTTTTGTTTTTGTTTTCTTTCTTTCTTTTTTTTTTTTTTTTTTTTTTTTTTTTTTTTTTTTTTTTTTTTTTGGCTTTTCGAGACAGGGTTTCTCTGTGTAGCACTGGCTGTCCTGGAACTCACTCTGTAGACCAGGCTGGCCTCGAACTCAGAAATCAGCTTGCCTCTGCCTCCCAAGTGCTGGGATTAAAGGTGTACGCCACCACTTCATGGCTCCAATTATATATTTTTTATTTAACTGTTCAATCATTTTAATATTTCCTAAGTAAAATATATATTAGAGATTGAACTAGAATATGGTTATAAGTAAGTTATACTCTGTCTTCAAGAAATCTATAGTCTGGCCAGGCAGTAGTGGCTCAGTGCAGCTCTGAGAAAAACCAACATTGATATATATGTTTGGACATATAGAAGTTTATATACATATATACATACATATACATACATACACATATATATATACTTATACACAAAACTGGTTATAGCTCACACAAATCTAGAATTAAACGTAAAGCAAATAATTGGTCTGTCTTGTGTTAGTCACTCCGTAGTGCTTTGACAAAATGCCTAAGAAAACAAGGATTTGTTGTGCTTGCAGTCTCAGGCTTTAGTGCACTTGCAGCTGGCTGGCGCCCCATGAGTTTAACACTGGGAAAGCAGAGATACCATGAAAGAAGGCATAACAGAAAAGCTATGCACTTTGTAGTAGGCAGGCAGAAAGCAGGAACAGTGCAGTAACTGGGACTAGATAAACAGCCCCGGCAGTCACATTTTTAGTGACTCTTCTTCCACCTTGGCCCCGTATCCTAGTGTCTCCCACCTCCAAGTAATTCAGTCACATGACATTGTGACTCCATGAGTGGAAAATACACCAGTGAAGCCAGAGTCTTCATGACTTAGTCGCTTTCCTAGAGCCCATCAGCTGGTCACCAAGGCTGTAAGACTTACACCTGAGCTTTCAGGGGACAGTTCATGTTCATACCCTAACACTCAGTTTTCTTTTTTTCTTTTTTGGTTTTTTCAAGACAGGGTTTCTCTGTGCAGTCCTGGCTATCCTGGAACTCACTCTGTAGACCAGGCTGGTCTCAAACTCAGACCTACCTCTGCCTCCCAAGTGCTGGGATTAAAGGCATGCGCCACCACTGCCCTGCTACACTCAGTTTTCTTGACTGTTAAATGCTACAATAGTATCCTCTCCTTCTGGGTATTAAAAGATTAAGAGGGTTAGTGACATTAGAATGTTTAGAACAGAGCTTTGTTAGTAATATGGTGTCAAACATCAGGTGTACTCAAAGTAGAAGAGTTCTAGCAGGCCTGTTTTGAGAAGTTTGCAACAGACTGTACAAATCTGGAAAATGAAGAGTCTTTCAGATGTTGCAGAGGAATATAAGGAGGAGTATTACAATTGGAGGGGAAATAGCATGGATCATGATTTGGCCAAACTGTTATGTATCACTGTTAAACTCAGCTCATGGTATCCATGGTAGAGCATACTAATGAAAACAAGTATGACTAAGATTGATTAAAAGCTTAGCCCAGCCAGGTGTGGTAGCTAATGCTTATTATAATCCTAGTATTTTAGGTGCAGGGACAGGAGAATCACTGTGAGTTTGGGGCCAGCCTGTACTATACTGCAAGTGCCAGGCCTGGACTACATGCTAAAACAGTCTTAAAAAAAAAAAAAAAAGAAAAAAGAAAGAAGCACGCTGTCTCAGTTAGGGTTTTACTGCTGTGAACAGACACCATGGCCGTGGCAAGTCTTATAAAGGATAACATTTAATTGGGGCTGGCTTACAGGTTGAGAGGTTCAGTCCATTATCATCAAGGTAGGAACATGGCAGCATCCAGGCAGGCATGGTGCAGGAGGAGCTGAGAGTTCTACATCTTCATGAAGGCTGCTAGCAGAGAGTACTGACTTCCAGGCAGCTAGGATGAGGGTCTTAAAGCCCACACCCACAGTGACACATCTACTCCAAGAAGGCCATGCTTCCTAACAGTGCCACTCCCTAGGCCAAGCATATACAAACTGTCACACAAGCAAAGGTGATATAAAATGTGATATGATCATTCAGACAACAGAGTAGATAAGGTGTTTAGAAAGTGTGGCATGATACAAAGATGGGGTTGGGGTGAAATCCTGCTAGAGGAGTTTTATCTCTGATGTGACACTGTAGATTACACTTACCACATTATAAATGCTATCTCTCCTCAGTATGCTGAGCTGTGAGTTGTTTAGCTTAAAGCACCATCTGAATACAGGCATTGTGAAGGTGAGGCCTGCCTTGTGCTGTGTTTGTATTGATGAAACATCTTCAGGTAACAGAATTCTGAATTTACACACCCAGAATTCATGTCACAGAACATGCTGGTGACTAGACAGCAGATCAAAGTGTGAAACGTAAGAGAGGAAGCAGGGATGTCAGGATGAAGGACTAGAGAAACTAGATTGTCAATATGCTGGCTCCCAGGATAAACTGCTTCAGGGAAGCAGTCCACCACTTCCAAGTGCATCATCTCCCTTTGGTGGTGCTTCTACTCTAACTTCACAGAGGTTGGCTTTGTTATGCTATCTATTGACTTTGAAATTCCTAGGATGCTTTTCAGAATTATACTTGTATTCATTTGTGACTTAAAGATTTAGAAGCCAGAACAAACAGTATCATTTACATTTTAAATGTTAATAATTTCATTATATACCTTTAAAAATATTAATATTTTTGCTTGGCTTGGTTTGCACTTTTGGTTGTTTGTCATTTTGTTTCTTGTTTTTTAAGATTTTTTATGTCTATGAGTGTTTTGTCTGCATGATGTGAGCTGTTATATGGGTGCTGGAAACTGAAGCCAGGTACTCTGCCAGAGCACTGAGCCATCTCTCCAGGCCCCTGATTTTGGTTTTCAGAGGAGGGTCTCTCTATAATTAACAATTTAAAATCATCCAGCTAAATGGCAGTAATTACATTCATAATGTTACCTGCAACTGTCACTGCTGTTTCCAAAACCTTTTCATCACAGAAACACTATTCCTATTAAAGAGTAACTCTCCATTCTCCTTCAGCCACCTGTAACCTCCCCCAACCCCATATGTCTCTGTCCTTGTCCCTTGTATATGGGTGTGTGGCTTGAATGATGTCTGTGCTCCACTTGCATGCCTGGTGTGCACTAATCCAGAAGAGGGCATCTGGTCCCCTGGAACTGGAGTTACAGACAATTGTGAGGCACCATATGAGTGCTGGGAATCAAAACCAGGTCTTCTAGTCTAGAACAGCAAGTATTTATGACCACTGAGCCCTTTGTCCAGCCTGGTTCTGTCTCTTTGTAAGTGTTGTCTTAGATATTTTTCCTTTTGTTGGTTTTGTTTTTTTCCAGAGAGGGCTTCTTTTTCCCTGGCTGTCCATGAATGGTGGGATTAATGGCCTGGCTTTGTTTTAGATATTTCATGGATGTCGTACCATACAATTTTTGGCCTTTTGTGTCTTTTTTTTTTAACTTAGTATGTTTTCAAGAGTTCAAAGTTATAACCCATACCAGAACGTCCTTGTTTTTATGGCAGAATGACATACGTGTTGTTTACAGCCCGCTTTGCTTACCCATTGTTTTTCTCTTTCTTTCTTTTTTTCTTTTATTCTTTCTTTTTTGAGACAGGGTCTGTCTATGTAGCTCTGGCTGTTCTGGAACTCTCTATTTAGACCAGGATGGCCTCAAACTCAGGGATTCACCTGCCTCAGCCTCTCAATTGATTGGATTATAGGCTGCACCACAGCACCTGGCTCCATTCATCTTTTGATGGGAATTTAGTTGTTTCCAGCTTTTAGCTACTGTAAATAATGGTACAGTGAATACCAGCATACAGGCATCCTTTTGAGTTTCTGTGTTAGTTCCTTTCACTATACGTTCAATATATAAGCAGAACATCTATTTTAGTCACTGTTCTATCCTCTCGCTCCTAGAGTAGACTGTACTGCTTAGGAGTCACCTGGTGGTGAACTAGTCTGAGCATCTCTGCATTTCCTGCTGTTAGGCAGTAGGTTGGATGCACAAAGGCTTGTTGATGAACCGTAAAAGCAGTTACATTCAAAGACTGATTTTTCCTGTTGTGTTTCATCAAGGCAGATTGCTAGGTTTAAACCTCTAAGGGAGAATTTGTTTTAACCTAAGATTGTTAGAAACCAAAAGGCCAACTATGTTGTATTTCATTTTGTGTGGGTTTGTTTTTGTTTTAACAGTGAATGCATAAAAATACAACCAGCTGACATCCAGCCTGATATATTCAGCTACTTGTTGCATATTATGTACACAGGAAAAGGGCCAAAACAGATTGTGGATCATAGTCGTTTGGAGGAAGGGATCCGATTTCTTCATGCTGACTACCTTTCTCACATTGCAACTGAAATGAATCAAGTGTTCTCACCAGAGACTGTGCAGACATCAAATTTGTATGGTATTCAGATTTCAACAACCCAGAAAACAGCTGTCAAACAGGGGCTGGAGATCAAAGAAACTCCTCCCAGTAACAGTGGAAACAGAGCTGCTGTCCCAGGTGACCACCCCCAGCTGCAGCTCTCCCTTGCAATTGGGCTAGATGATGGGGGTGCGGAGCAGCAGAGGGCCCATCCTGCTGCCCAAGCTGTGGAGGAGCACCAGAAGCCCCCAGTGTCCATCAAACAGGAGAGATGTGATCCAGAGTCTGCCAACTCCCAAAGCCACTCCTCATCCTCATCGGAGGTGACAGGCCCCTCTTTTACAGAAAACAGTATCAAAGTCCACTTATGTCATTACTGTGGGGAGCGTTTTGAATCACGAAGTAACCTGAGGCAGCACCTCCATACCCATGTGTCTGGATCTCTCCCATTTGGTGTCCCTGCTTCCATTTTAGAAAGTAATGACCTTGGTGAAGTGCATCCACTTAGTGACAGCAGTGAGGCTCTTGAATGCCGGAGGCTCAGCTCCTTCATTGTCAAGGAGAATGAGCAGCAGCAGCCACCGCCTGAGCACTCGAGCCGGGGTACCTCAGAGCCCTTACAGATCAGTCAAGTATCTTTGATCTCCAAAGACACAGAGCCAGTAGAATTAAACTGTAATTTTTCTTTTTCAAGGAAAAGAAAAATCAGTTGTACCATCTGTGGTCATAAATTTCTTCGAAAGAGTCAGTTACTGGAACACATGTATACACACAAAGGTAAATCCTACAGATATAACCGATGCCAAAGGTTTGGAAATTCATTGGCCCAGAGGTTTCAGCAGTATTGTGACAGCTGGCCCGATGTCCCCTTAAAAAGCTCTCGCTTGTCACAAGAACATTTAGACTTGCCTTGTGCCTTAGAGTCAGAGCTCACACACGCTGGCGTAGATACCATCCTCGTTGAGTAGCAGCTTCTCCTGTAGGATTCTTATACTGATCTTGGGAGAGAGTCATGTGCCATTTCTAATTGTAAATTAGTTACCTCCTTATGGTCTTTTGACTTAAAATAATCTGTTGTGTGTTTTGAGGTTGAACATACCAGTTCTCATTATAAGACATGGCTATTAAATATAACTTTCAAATTATCCTATGAGCTTTTCTATAAATCATAATTTGAAAATCAGAAGTTAATGTAGAAACTTTAGAGTGAGTCATTATTTATAAAATCTCTTGTTTTTCCAGGTTGCAGAATAAGTAAAATGAACTTGAATATGAAGCAGATGAGATCTGTCTTAAAGAATATTTTAGAGAATGAAGCTCATCTGTAGAGTACTTGCCTAGCATGTGTGAGGCCCTAGGTTCAATGTCCAGCACACACTCACATGAGCACACACAAACACACTTCTAAACTGTCACTTGTCTTATGTTTCATATGAATTATGCTCTTAGGAAATGATTTTTAAATATTTTCAGCCATATAGAAAATCAATAGTTATTTTAATGTATAACTATATATATATATATATACATATATATATATATATATAGGAAGTAAGTAGTTATTTTAATGTATAACTATATATATTATAATGTATAAAAAGTTTGTTTTGTTTTAAGACTTGGCTATACCAAATCACGAGTAGTTTTAACTGTACTTCTAGCATTCCAACTTCTTACATGGCCTTTTATTTACTAAACATCAAGTATACCTCATTTTTAAAACTATTTCAGCTAAAAGGAAGGACTGGAGAAGTCAGTGGCGAAGAAGTCTTGAACAGAGAAACCAGTGCATTCCCATAAGTGGAGCACAGCTGAAGGTCTGTGTGAGCTAAGCATGATGTAGATAGGCAGATCTGCGGTGTGCTGTTGGATACTTTCAGATGCTAATAGCAAGAGGCCCCCTGAGTCAAGAGGAAATGAGAAGACACACATCATCTCCCTGACATAGTGTTCCAGACTTGTCAAGGCTGTCTGGGTTGAGTGTACTCACTTCCCTTTTATAGTGGCAATACTTAGAAACTTAAAACTCCAGGGAAATGGAAGTTGTTGGACTAAGTGATGGATTTTCTGTACCTAACAAGTAGCCCAGCAAATTTCATTGTTTCTGAAGTGTTGCTTAAACTTGAAGTTCTGTTCTCAAGGACCATAAGGCAAGAGAGACTGTAGAACAGAGCCCCCCCCCCCCCCGCGCCTTCCCTACCCTATTAAAGTCTCAGCTGACAGACATTTGAAGAACATTTGAGTTGGTCCTGACACACACACCCTCCTCTCAGATTGGAAACAAGAATCTTGCTATGTTACCAGGTTGGCCTTAAAATCTTGGGCACATGCAGTTTTCTTCTTCAGCTTCCCAGGTGGCCAGGACCTTGGGGCATGTGCCATGTCACAGACACCTCAATATATCCATTTAATTTTGACCCACTCCCATACCTCAGAAGACATTTAAGAGGTTCTACTGCCTGTGTCTGTCAGAGGTCAGAGTAATCCAGCTAATTCTGAAACAAGTGTTATAGACCCTGTCTCAAACAAACAAAACAACACACACACAGATACCACACCAAACCAAAGTAGTAGGTTCCTTGTTTTTAAGTTTTTGAGATATCCTTGCTCTTTGACCCAGGCTAGACTTGAACTCACCATTGTCTTCTGCTTCCTTAGTGCTGGGATCATGGGCTGGAGCACCATCCAGCCTTCAGAGTGGCAACTTTTAAGGGCCAAATGAAGAACCCTACTGGGCACTGTTTTAAGGTAGCTGAATTTCTGATTTAGAGAGTTAGCCTCTGGGATCAAGACTGATGATGTGTTTTTAGAACAAAACCTAGCTAGTGGTAGAATGGATTGTATTGGGGTGGCTAAACAAGTGTGCTGTTATGGGGGGGGGTCAGAATTGCATATTATCTTTTTTTTGTTTGGTTTTTTTTTTTTTTTGTTTTGTTTTTTGTTTTTTGTTTTTTGAGACAGGGTTTCTCTGTGTAGCCCTGGCTGTCCTGGAACTCACACTGTAGACCAGGCTGGCCTCAAACTCAGAAATCCGCCTGCCTCTGCCTCCCAAGTGCTGGGATTAAAGGCGTGCGCCACCACTGCCTGGCATATATTATCTTATACTTAAGTCATCAAAGCAATTACTCAGTTACTTCAGTGATTTAATCATACAGAAATACAAACACTGACTTCATGTATTTTAGGCTATTTAGAATGTATTCCCTACCTTTAATTTTTTTGAGATACAGAGTTACATCTCAATATATTTACATTGAGATATAGAGCCCAGTCTGGCCCCAGACTCACAACATAGCTGAAGCTGACTTTAAGCTCCTAACCTGCCTGCTTCCATCTCCAACCACTGACATTATAGGTGCCCCCATGTCAAGCTCCCCCTAGCCTTCTCAAAACCTTACTTTTAAGCTTTTCTATAATCCTCCCTGCTTACCAAGTTGTTAGTCTGACCCACAAAAGCCCTTATTTATGGTGGGAATCGAGATGTGCTTTCAGGATAAGTGAGTGGGCACAGCAGCTCAAGATAGTCCAGAGAAGTGCTAAAAGAGTTGTTATGTGAGGCACCAGATACCATCAGTTTAAAGTGGAACTATATATATGAAGTTCTCAAAGAGTTAATAACATTGTATTAGTAAATACAATACCTAGTAAATACCTAGGGCCTGGAGAAATGGCCCCGTGAGTAACTTGGTTGCTGTTCTCGCATTTGAACCTGAGGTAGGTGTGGTATCTATAGACCCAGTGCTGGTTGGGAGAAGAGACAGGAAGATATCAGGGGCTCTCAGGCAGGCCAGCCCTGCAGAAAGAGCAAGCTCCAGGTTCAGTGAGACTCTGTGTCAAAAAACTAAGGCAGAGTGATTGAGGAAAGACATGCTGTCAGTCTCTGTCTCAACATGTAGCCACATGGGTGTACACCCATGCACATGCATACTCCACATACAGAATACAGGAGTGGACCTCTGTTTTTATGAGCCTTAAGAAGGTAGCAGTTCACCTGCTCCCCATTATTAAAGTTCTTTAGCCCTAGGAACTTCACTTGATACTTATTACTCATAGTTATAAATCTAACAAGACAAAATGCTGGGTCTTGTCTGTCTGATCCCAGCTGTCAGTAGACTAAGGCAGGCTTGTGAATTCAACACTAGCCTGTCTCAAGAGAAACAGTAACAGCAACAACAACAACAAAAAAATACAGAGTAAAATTTCCTCAGTCTTCAATAACATTTTGTTTTAGCAAGTGGAGAGATGTGTTTCATTTTACAGGGAAAGCTCCCTAAAGCTCCTGTCTACTGACGCATATAGTAAGTGGTGTGGGACTGCTGCTGCTTTGTTTTGAGTTTTAAAAAGATGTTAGGGTGTTCTGCCTTCATGTGCTTCTGTGCACAGCATGCACACAATAACTGAGGCCAGAAAAGGGCATCCGAACCTCTAGTATTCATGTGGGTGCTGGGACTGAACCAGGTCCTCTGCAAGAGCACCAAGGGCGGGCCCTTAAGCACTGAGTCATCTCCAGCTCATTTTGTTTTTGTTTTTGAGGTTAGGTCTTATTATATGGCCCACACTGGCCTGGGACTTGAAACAATCCTGCATCCACCTCCTAAGTGCCTGGGGTAGCAGGCATGCACTATAATGCCTACAGCCTGAGGAGTT
>NW_022196912.1:91287492-91365923 GCF_008632895.1 Mastomys coucha | reverse complement strand
CTTTACTTTTTGTCACATCTGCAAAATGGAGCCCCTTTCCCCCTCCCCTCTCTCAAGCAGTGTGGTTTATGTAATGGTTGCCTAGTTGAACCAGGAGTTGCCAAATGTCGCCCTCTAGTGTTGAGGTGAGCAGCCCGCAGGGTAACATTTGATGGCGTGGTACAACACGCTCCGTTCTTAGCGTCTGTGCGCTAGGCAGATGTGAAATAGAGCTTTTCCATTTGGGCCGGTTCCCTTCTTTATAGGTCCTACATGCATGTGTTTTCTGGAGAAAAGCAGAGGCCGCTTCATCATTTGTTGTTGGTAGGCGCGCTCAGTAAGTGCAGTCTGCCCGACAAATAGCATTGCTGCTTTTTAGTATATAGAATGCTTGAGGTGGTTGGTTACTTACTTCTTCCAGGTGAAGTGGGTGTCAGCAGTGCCTACCTCACGCGGATATTGTGAGGCTTGGCTCTAAGATGGTCAGTGTGCTGATGGAAATCAACAGCAGGAATCGGATCCACAGCTAGCCCTATCAGTATTCCATCTGGTAGATTCTAGAACATGCTTGCAGCACTCAAGCACTACTTAATAGATAATTAATGGGGAAATTAATTTTTACAAAAATACACTAGAAATAGGAGTGCTACTTGAGTTTTTACTCTTCTGTACTGTTTTTCACTACCATTCATCAAGGACAATAGGATTTAGCATTATTGGAAGTAAAATATGCCAATTTCAGCATTAATGAAACTTCCCTCCAAATACATTATTTTCATATAAGAAAAGGAACCAAGAAAATAAAAATCCCATTGATTCTTGGATGAAGCCAGTCTAAGTGATGAATAGGGATGGGAGCTGAAATGAGGATTATCCATAGGGACTCACTAATGTTCTTTTGAAGTAAAGCTGGAACGCTTTCTCTGAACACAGAAGGAAATGCCTGCTAGTCATGAAAGGAGAGCAAGCTGGAAGGAGGACAGTTCCTGAAGCCTGTTTGCACAGGCAGATTCTTGATACTGAAACTTGGATTCCTGATGAATACTTGATAGGTATTTTTGTGGTATCTGTGCTAAAAATACTTCATGTGGAAAAATTTTACAATGTAACTTGTGTCTTTCAGTGTAATTAAACTAAATATGTTTATGGCGTTTCAAGTTGTTAAATTCCTAGAAGTGAACTCGGTAAATATTTCTATGTTCAACGATACTTGTGTAATTGGTCTCTGTTTTTAATCTGGTATGTCACAGTTCTAAAATCTGGATATATTTTTTTTTGAGATGGTTTCTCTGTATAGCCCTGGCTGTCCTGGAACTCACTGTGTAGACCAGGCTGGCCTCGAACTCAGAAATCCACCTACCTCTGCCTCCCAAGTGCTGGGATTAAAGGTGTGCACCACCACTGCTTGGCCTCAATATCACCTTTCTTGAGGTAAGTAGTCTCTGCTGGGTAACTTTAAAATATTTTTTTAAATGTCTGTGTTTTTCCTGCACCTATGTATTTGCATCATATGGGTTCCTGGGACCAGTGGAGGCCGGAAGAGGGTATCTGACTTAGAAATGGAATTGTAAGTAGCTATAAGCCACTATGTATGTGCTGGAAACTGAATTTGGGTTCTCTGTAAGAGCACGGGATGTTCTTAACCACTAAGCCATCTCTCCAGCCACTCTTACTTTGAGCATGATGCAAAAGGCATGAATGGACTCAGTTCTTACCAACCACAACCTGTGGCAAGAGAAAGGGCTGTTCTAATCCAGAAAGGTGGAACTGGGAAGAAAGGCCTAGTCATTTCTCAGAGGGTTCTTGGTTTGCTTTTACTTTCTGCTTTATACTCTATTCTGCCCCCAGCAACATGATCTAAAACAGTGGTTCTTAGTCAGGGTATATTAGGATCTTCAGAGAAAAAGAATAAGAGGAAGAGGGTGGTGGTGGCACATGCCTTTAATCCCAGCATTTGAGAAGCAGAGGCAGGCGGATTTCTGAGTTTGAGGCTAGTCTGGTCTAACAGAGTGAGTTCCAGGACAGCCAGGGCTATACAGAGAAACCCTGTCTTGAAAAACAAAACAAAACAAAACAAAACAAAAAAGTTGCAGGGAGAGAGTGTTTGTGCTTGAGAGATGGCTCAGTGGGTAAGAGCACTGACTGCTCTTCCAAAGGTTCTGAGTTCAAATCCCAGCAACCACATGGTGGCTCACAACCGTCTGTAATGAGATCTGACACCCTCTTCTGGTGTGTCTAAAGATAGCTATGGTGTACTTATAATAAAAAATAAATCTTAAAAAAAAAAAGAAGAGGAAGAAATAGGCAGGTATATATGTTACACTGACCTATGGCTGGTGTAGTAGTCCCCGCTCATAATCTGAACACTTAGGGGTTATGACAAGAACAACTCTGTGAGTTCGAGATAAGCCAGGTCTCCTTAGTGAGTGCCAAGCCAGTTGGGGCTTTATGGTAAGACCCTATCTCCACAAACAAACAAAAATAGTAAATATGACCTTGTTTCATGCCTTTATAAAGACAGAATTATGAAGAGCTCTACTCTGCAAGCTGAGTGCCTGGAACTAAATGATGTAATTCCATTGTAAGTCCAAAAAGACATAACCAGAATTGCTATTGAACAAATTCCAGTCCAAAAGCTGGCAGATCTAGCAAGATCGGATGCTTGCATTTTTGCCCAAAGTTAGGAAAAGATGGCTCTCTCAGGCAGGGAAGGTCAGCTGTCTGTGCAGGCCTTTGGTTGGCTAAATGAAAGCAGTCTATTTTACCCACACTAGTAATTCTAATGCTACTTACTCTAATCCCCAAATAACCACCACCAAAGCCAGACGTGATGGCTGACATGCTGAGTTTCAGTGAGTTAACTCAAGTGGGAGGAAGATCATCAGCTTACATGGAGACCAGTGTGAGCAAGGAGAGCTTGTCTCAAAAACAACAAAGAGCACCTTCACGCACATCCAGAGTGGGGAGTGGGGGGTGGGCATGGAGCCCAGTAGAGTACTGTCTCAAAAACAACAAAGAGCACCTTCAAGCACATCCAGAGTTGGGGTAGGCATGGAGCCCAGTAGAGTGCTTGCTTGGTACACACAAGGCCTTGAATTTCATCCTGCAAAATAATATATACATAAAAATATATGCCATAGCTCAGTCAACACAAAATTGACAGTAAAAACTATTTTCATACGGATGATCAATAATGTGGAGATATTTGGGGTAGTTATGCCTGGGTGGAGCATGATAAAGTTGCTACTGGCAACTAGTGAGTGAGACCAAGGAGGTTGTTACGCAAGTTATAATGAAAGCATCTCCCATTCCTGCCCACTCAAGGTGTCAGTAGAGTTGAGGTTAACTAGCTCTGGTCTAAGCTACTTTAAATCTTGTGATAGTGCGTAAAGGCACAAAAGTTTGGGATTTTTATCTAGTCAGTGTGTGGTTAATATTGATCTAATGGAATGTATGATGCCTTTGTCCAAAGTCAGTTCTATTTATATTATCCTTCTAGAAATCTTAAATCGGATTATTTAAAGTCAGAGTTGCAGAAATGGCTTTGTAGGTGACAGGCCACTTAAACAAGCACCAGGGCCTATATAAAGCCCATGCTGTTGCACATGCCGGTAACCACAGTGTGTGGTGAAGATGGGATGGACGGAGAGATTCCTGAAGTTCATTGACTCAGTGAGAAACTTTGTCTCAAAGTATGAAGATGGAGAACTGTGAAGGAAAGACCCACGTGCAGCCGCCTGTGCACATGCAGCCACCCACACTAACAAGTACAGACACAAGTAAAATAAGATCAGATATATTCATCAGCCGACCGCTTAAAGTTTAAAATCCTTTAAAAACAAAAACCCAGCCGTCTTGCTCTGTAGCTTAGGCTAACCTCAAATTCAATCCTGTTACCTCGCCGCCCCCCCAGTTATGGATAATAGATATGTGCTGCCATTTTCAGGTCAAAACAACTAAACCTATTAATAATGTTGAATCAATTGTATCTCTAAAGTCTGGTAAAAGAAAAATATGATTGTAGTTTATAATCTGTGTGGATTTTAATTTGGCCAAAAGATGGCGCCAGCGTTCCGTAAGAATGTGTGTTCTCAGTTATGACATTACTCTTCAGCTCCTCTTGTGTCTGAGGAGCTGCGTTTGGCAGTCAGTTCAGTGTTAAGTAACAGTGTCTCGACATCCCCTCTGTGCATATGACTTACAACAAGTACATCAGCAAAGAGCAGCACACTTAACGGTTGTACTATCGAACGAATCTGAGGATTTTACTCCAACGACATTGACCCTTCTATCATATATCAAACTCAGTTAATGTTTTCCCTGACCAAGAGCTAAATGGAGACACTCAAGAAAATCATACCTTGTTTGATCCCTTTTCTCCCCCCCCATCCTTTCATTGGCATATATTTACTGCACTCAGTGTTGGGTTTCATAAAGTCAATTTCAAGTCTATCTCATGCTTTAACCATAGCCAAGCCCTCCTACTTCCTCCCTTGGTCCCTTCCCTTACCCACTTGTCTCCCCCAGTCTCCCTCTTAGTCTTTTGTTGTTTTAGCTTTTGGTTTTATTATTTGCTTTTGAGATAAGGTCTCTCAGTTATGTAGCTCTGGCTATTCTGGAACTATGTAGACCAGGCTGGCTTCAAACTCACAAAGATCTTCATACCCCTGCCTCCCACATGCTGACATTAAAGGCGTGTGCCACCACACCCAGCTTTCCTTTCCTTTGCATTGTGTGTGTATATGTATGAGGTAGGAAGTGAACAAAAGCATGTATTTTCCTTCTGCATCCATCTTACTTTTCTTAATATAATCACCAGTTACATCCATTTTTATAGGAAATGACTCCTCTTCTGGCCAAATGAAACTTTGTTTTGTATGTATACTGCATTTTTTTTTCTTTTGATGAAAACTAGCTGGGCGGTGGTGGCACACGCCTTTAATCCCAGCACTTGGGAGGCAGAGAGAGGAGGATTTATGAATTCGAGGCCAGCCTGGTCTACCCAGTGAGTTCCAGGACAGCCAGGGTCAGAGAAATCCTGTCTCGAAAAAAACAAAAACAAAACAAAAAAGAAAGAAAGAAAACCTATGCTATTATGAATTCTGCTGTAGTAAACATGGATGTGGAAGTATCTCTGTAGTATGTTGATGCAGAGTTGTTCGGGTATATACCCGTATAGTGGTACAGCTAGCAAACAATTCCAGGAGTTGATAGCTGGGAACGCATGAGATTTAAAAGCTCCTAAACAGCCCAGGCATACATAGTGTCTCATCCCTTTAACCCAACACTTGGGAAGCAGAGGCAGGAGGGTCTATGACTTTGAGGCCAGCCTGGTCTAATGAGTAAATTCCAGGACAGCCAAGGCTGCATGAAGAGACCCAGTCTCAAAAACAGAAGAAGAGGAGGAGGAGGAGGAGGAGGAGGAGGTCCTTTGGCAGTCCATGGAAGGGAGAAGACCTTTGCTAGCTGTGCATCTGACAGGATTACTGTCAATATATAAAGAAGTCAAAAAGCTAAACACACACAAGCAATCCTGTCACTAAATGGACTAATGGAAGACCAGCCAGTTCTCAGAAGATAAAGCACAAATGGCTTAGCCTCCTTAGCCACTGCTGGGGCACTGATTAAAGGCACACTGAGGTTCCTCCTCTCAGCTGTCAGAGTGGCTACATCAAGAAGACAAGAGGAGGGCACAGGAAGCCTGAACCAGTCGGTTCGTACATTGACACTGTCCTTGGAAATCAGCGTGGAGCTTCCTTAAGCCAGAACAGGATGCCTCACTTGCATCTGGCCTCTCCTTCCCTTTGGCAGCTGTTGGCCTTTCAGAAACAGTCCCACCAACTACAGGGAGGCTCTTAGATTCCCTCCTTTCCCACTTCTACCCAGGTCCCTCTTTAATAGACTTCTCAACTCTTAGAGTCCAGGGCCCAGAACCCAGACCTTGTCTGTTCTTGCTAGTATTCTTCTAGGACTTTGTCCTGAGTGTTCATGTTTCTGTACAGCTGAGCCTTCTTGAGAATTGACCCCATTTTTTCTCAGATAAATTGTCTCCTAGCCTTTAAACAAACCTTTCCCAGCGGAAACAGTTTGGTACTACTGTATCAAAATAACAGAAATAAAGTATCCCTCCAACTCTATCCCATGGTGTGCCTTCCTGCCAGAAACCTGAAGGGATGGCATTACTGTTGGAGGGTTCTTGTATATTCTTTGTCCCTTCTTTGAGGACTAGAAGCCCATGAGGGGAGGAGGTCTAAGCAGCCAGGTAGCCCTCCCCTCTGTGGCTGCCTGCCACTTGACTTTCAGGAAGGTCCAGGGAAGAACTTCGTGTGCCTCATAGGCCTTTGAAGAAGGGAAACCTGTGAACTCAACTCTACCACATTTTTCTATGGTGAAAGCTGTATAAAGTCCAAATTCTATGTGGATTAAAGTATGAAGACAAAGGGAAATTTCCTTAATGCACACCATTCTTTTTTTTTTTTATCGAGACAGGGTTTCTCTGTATAGCCCTGGCTGGCCTTGAACTCAGAAATCTGCCTGCCTCTGCCTCCCAAGTGCTGGGATTAAAGGCGTGTGCCACCACCGGTGGGCATCAGAATCCTTCTTACCAGGCCAGTCTTGCCCCCTATCACCCCTTTACCTCCACAAGTCTGCAGTCTCCAGTCTTAGGAAGTGGTTCCTGATTAATTTACTTTTGGGTTATTTTTTTTTCTCTTGATCTCCCAATTCTTGTGTCTCCAGGCTTGGATGTACAAGGATAACAGGTAGATACCACCATACCCAGATTAAATTTACATACATGTACATACACACACACACACACACACACACACACACACACACACACGCACATACAGACCCTCCCTTATGCATTGCTGGGCATCATTAAATCTAGGGTTTTGCACCCTTTCCTCCTCACCCTCCAGGCAAGCACTCCAATGTTCCTGCTCCCCATTTGAATCAGGGTTTTAAACTGGGAGGAAAAGCATACAAGGGAGAAGCCAGTCCTCAGCACCTGTGTGGACATCTCATGCTCTGGGAGCGGGCGGCATCAGCCACCACAGTGGCCAGAGAGCACACTCAAGGGCCAGGTAGTGGTGCACACACATTTAGTCCCAGCACTTGGAAGGCAGAGGCAGGTGGATTTCTGTGTTCGAGACCAGCCTGGTCTACAGAGTGAGTTCCAGGACGGCTAGGGCTACATAGAGAAACCCTGTCTCAAAAGAGAGAGAGGGGGGAGGAACATGGGAAGGAGGGAGGGAGGGAGGGAGAGAGAGAGAGAGAGAGAGAGAGAGAGAGAGAGAGAGAGAGAGCACACTCAATTCCACCTGGTGAACAAATCTCATGATGAGTGCTTTTGAGGTTAGCTGTGCAACTGCATAGTGGGGCCTACCAGCCTAGCTTTCTCCTGGGCATTTATTTGTTCTTGTTAATTAATTGATTAGTGGGTGCTGGGTGTGTCACATGCCTGGCTCTCCCAATTTAAACACTAAGATTTAAAAACTTAATTTAGCCAGGCCTGGTGTACAAATCAAGTTCCAGGACAGCCAGGGCTACACAGAGAAATCCCATCTGAAAACAAAAAAGTTATTTTGGATTTCTGCACAAATTGCAAGTTTTGCTAAAACAGGAAATTAGATTAAACTGAAAATACTCGGGTAGCATTTGCGATGGTTACTTTGTTTTTTGTTTTTGTTTTGTTTGTTTTAAAGAGTCTCTCTGTGTAGCCCTGGCTGCCCTGCAACTGTTATGTAGACCAGGGTGGCCTTAAACTCATAGATCCTCCCACCTCTGACTGGGATTTGAAGGCATGTGCCACCACACTTGGCTGACTAATTGTAATTATGAACAGGATCTAGAAATAACCTAGAAGACAAGCCTCTAGGCATTGAGTCTGAGAGGTTACCTGGATCAGATTACTTGAGTGGATCGTCCCACTTTAACTATGGGCAGAACCGGTCTGTGAGCCAGAGGTCTGTACTGAATAGATAGAAGAAATTCAGTTGAGCTCTCACGTTCATCCTCCCTGTGTCCTGACTGTGGAGGCAGTGAGAGCCGCTGACTGAAGAAGCCCACGACTTGCATCCCCAGTGTGATGGACTGCACCCTCAAGCCATTAGCCAAAATAAACCATACCTCAAGGTGTTTTTGCCAGCAACAAGAAAACTAATACAGGTGGCTCAGCTGTTAAGACCACTGACTCCTCTTCCAGAGGTCCTGAATTCAATTCCCAGCAACCACATGATGGCTCACAACCATCTGTAATGGGATCTGATGCCCTCTTCTGATGTGTCTGAAGACAGCAACAGTGTACTCATATACATATACATAAAATAAACAAATAATTCTTTGAAAAAAAAAACGAATACAGTATATAAATTTAACATTTAGTGTGTAGTGATTGGGTTAGAGGTCAGTTTTCAGAGCACTTGCTAACCATGCACAAAGCCCTGGTTGGATCCCAGCACCACATAAATGGTGCGGAGGCACATGCCTATAATCGCAACACTTGTGATGTGGGAGCAAGAACGTCAGAAGTTCAGGCTGGACAGATGGCTCAGTTGTTAAGAGCACTTGTTGCTTTGCAGAGCACCCGGGTTTGGTGGTCAGCATCCACACGGAAGCTCACAATTATCCACAACTCCAGTTCCAGGGAATCTGACACCCTCTTCTGGTCTCCACAGTCACCAGGTATGCAAGTGATGAACACATACATGCAGGCACACCACTCACATAATATTATAATTAAATACAAATGGTAGATTTTTATGATTCGTGAATTATGCCTGACATTATTCACAGAAAACATAATTTTTTTAAAGTTAAATGAATCCAATTATTCAATCCTTTAGGAAAAATAATAGGTAAGATATTAAGGGATTAGAGGAAGCACAGAAAATTAAGGAGGATTCTAAGAAAGTTTCCTCTGAAGTCAAGGCTCACTGCTAGCTGTATGCCACATCTGGTGGAGAGCTCCCACCGAGTTGACCAGCTCCACCTGAATCCAGTGGTGGCCATTGGTTCCAGCATTCTGTGTGTGCAGTGCTCCCTTTCAGCACTTGAGTGTGCAAGGGCAGTTCTGACAGGCTAGAGACACACCCGCTTGGCATGACCTCTGTTAGAGATGTGACATTCCTGTTGATTAAATCCCTTGTTCTGCACACCAATTCCACACAGAGCCTGTCTTAGGTTCTTATCTGTTTGCCAGGTCGCATTAGTCATGGGAACCATTCTTCACAATGTGGCCCAGAGTCGCACTGATGATCATCCGGGCCAGACCTTCCTGTCACATGAAGGTAGAGATGTCAGTGCAGGAATTTGGTAGTGAAAGATTAGCGTGCAGGCTTAGTGTAGTAGAGTCCATGGTGAATGTGCAAATTCATGATTCAATGTTCAGAAATCAAAGATGTGTGCTGTTACAAATGACTGCACCTGCTTCCGTGTCCTTCTGTACTCTGTAGCCCCCAGGAAAGCAGAAGTGGAAGGCTCAAGTATGTAAATCAAAAGTGCATGAGAAGCTTAATCCTGCCTGCTAACTGCATGGTAATGAAAGTCATGGCTGCTTGGAATGTGGCTCAGTAGAGCACGAGGCCCTTGGTTTGATTCCCAGCACAATTACAAATCTAACCTGATCCCTCCACTCCATTCTCTGGCTCAGACAATGACTTATCTATCATGTACAAACTTTCAAAAGTCCCTGGACAAGGTGCCCTTGCTCTCATCTGTCTCCTTGAACTTTCTTTCTTTCTCTCTTTCTCTCTTTCTCTCTTTCTCTCTTTCTTTCTAAGATTTATTTATTTATTTTATGTGTATGAGTACACTGTAGCTGTACAGATGGCCGTGAGCCATCATGTGGCTGCTGGGAATTGAACTCAGGACAGCCCCACTCACTCTGGCCATGCTCGCTCCTGTGTAATACACTGCAGCTGTCTTCAGACACACCAGAAGAGGGCGTCAGATCTCCTTACGGGTGGTTGTGAGCCACCATGTGGTTGCTGGGATTTGAACTCAGGACCTTCAGAAGAGCAGTCAGTGCTCTTACCCGCTGAGCCATCTCGCCAGCCCCTGAACTTATTTCTTAAACCCCAGAAGAAAGTCAGGGCTACAAATCCAATTTGAGTTTAGCTACAAAACAAAGGAAGTGGAATCATGCTAACACCAGGTAACTGCTTTGTACCATTCTGATTGGCTGGCAGTCCTAGCCCCTTCCTTCCTGGATTTTTCTGCTGCCCATGAGGCTTGAGCCAACTTGGCTGAGCATTTTCTGTGTTGTATGCACATTTTTTTTACTCTGCCCCCTAAACTCACGAATTAAGCCCCCAGAAAACCAAAGCAAGAGGGGGATAGGGGACTCCAGGGTTAAAGATGAGTCTGTGAAGAATTAGCGTACATGGTGATGAGGACACCTGTACAGTCTGTAAACGGCAGTGCTCCCGTTCTACTAGAAAGGTTAATTTCTCAAAGCTTTATGTTGCGTGTGCTGACATGCTTGTAATCGCAACAGTCCTGAGGCACAGGCAGACGTAGGAAGATCTCAAGTTTGGGTACAGCCTGAGCGACACACGCCTTGTCTCAAGCAACAAAAATAACTTTTTAAAAGTTCGTAAGAGGGGGCTGGCTCTGGCTCAGCGGTTAAGAGCACTGACTGCTCTCCCAGAGGTCCTGAGTTCAATTCCCAGCAACCACATGGTGGCTCACAACCATCTGCGATGGGATCAATGCCCTCATTGTGTACTCATGTACATAAAATAAAAATAATAAATCTTTATTTAAAAAAAAAAGTTCATAAGAGACAGGTGTAGGGGCTAGAGAGATGACTCAGTGGTTAAGAGCACTGACTGCTCTCCCAGAGGTCCTGAGTTCAATTCCCAGCAACCACATGGTGGCTCACAACCATCTATAATTTGATCCAATGCCTTCTTCTGGTGTGTCTGAAGAGAGTGACAGTGTACTCACATCAATCAATCAATCAATCAATCAATCAATCAATCAATCTTTAAAAAAAAAGAGCCAGGTGTGGTTGCAAACGACTTTAGTCCCAGCACGCGGGAAGCAGAGGCAGATGAATCTCTGTGTTTTTAAAGATAGCCTGGTCTGTGTACCAACTTCCAGGACAACAGGGTTATATAGAAAGGCCCTGCCTCAAAAAAAACAAAACTGTAATAATAGTAATAACAAAAATAAAACACAATTTTGAAGAATGTGACATTCTTTATGTGCAGTGCTTGTACAACATCAGGCAGTAAGGGAAGTCCACAGCCAGGTGCTGATTCAGGATTTTGAGGGTGCTATCAACTTTTCAATGGGTCCTGAGATTTGGAAAGTAGAGTCTCATTGGAACCAATTATTACTACTAGGTTGTTGTTAGAAACAAAACAAAACAAACAAACAAACAAAAAAAACAAAATCAGAGGCCAAGCCTGGCAGTACATTCCTGTAATTCAGCACTCAGGAGTCTGAGGCTAGAGGATTAGACAAATGTTCAAGGCCACCTGTCTCACACTACGACCAAAATAATATTGGTAGCGAATGAAATTAGGGCTTTAGGAATTCCAACTTAGGGAACTGCAAATTAAAGTTGGTATCATGTAAATAATGTAAATCCTTCCATACCATATAGAAGGATTTCTTACTTACATAAGAAACCATAGAGATTATTAACAATTCATAGACACATACTATAGAAAAGACAGGCTGGGTGGTGAGAGACAGAGGTGGGTGGATCTTTGTGAGTTTGAGGCCAGAGTGGTGGTCTACAAAGCTAGTTTCAGGACAGCCAGGGCTACTCGGAGAAACTCTGTTTCAAAAAAGAAAAACAAAAACAAAATAATAATAATAATAATAATAATACAGAAAGCAATTCATGTGTCCAGTAAGAAACAACTAATTCTTTCTTTCTTTCTTGTTTGTTTGATTTGGTTTGTTTTTAAGATCGTGAGAACTAGGCATGTAGCATGCTACATTATACATGTAGCAAGTACGGTGTCACTAGGCTCCAGGGTCCAAAGTTCGAAAGGCATCAGATTCAGACCTCTTGTGGTTGGTTCTGTTAGCATCTCTTTGTTGGAGGTGGCCTCCTATGTGTCTGTGTTATGATGTCTGTCCAGTCCCCAGCATAGTGGAACTTTTTTATAGAACTAAATGTCCTCATCAGTGTGATCTTTACAGTCTGAGGAAATAAACGTAATTTACCAATTTTAAAGACACAGTTAAATAAATGAGCTAATATAACATTTATTCTGCATTAGTCAGTACATGAATCAATTCAGCTTGACACCTTTTTCTCTACAGAGTATCATTTCTTTACTACTGGCCTTTGATTCACAGGAGCACTAATTTCAACGAGAATATAAAGCAGTACTCTGACGTTTATAATGGTTCGTCCACTTAACATTTCTACAGGCAAAGACCTGACATATGTGGCCTTACGCAGGCCTTTTCTGGTCACGACTCAGAATGGATTCACTGTTTATGTTCAGACTGCTCCTGTATTCAGATCCCAGCTTCTCCGTCCCTTCTACTTCACCTTTCGCATTGTCTGTGGCTCTGCCTTTCCCTGGTCCTGGCTTCTGTTGTCACCTCCTTTGCCCCAACACACACACACACACACACACACACACACACACACACACACACACCATACCCAGGTTGAGCTGTAGGAGGTCCTATTATTATAGTCTTTGACAGGTGTTAACATGTTGAATCTAACTTAATTGGGGCACCCATACTTTATGTAGATTCATTCTAATAAATTTTTGTCATCAAGGATCATTACAAAAATTCTTTCTAAAAATGTGTGATAAAATGCAGAATGGGTTGAAAATTTCAATTCCATGTAAGAAACTTTGTTACATGGTAAAACAGGAACTTGAACTTCAAGAACTATACAACTTAAACAAAGGTATTCTAAAAATGCAAAACTGACAGGTATAAACGTCAAATCCTGGTGCATTTAGCATTAAGCCAGGAAGTAGACTACTTACTCAGTGAAGCTGACTAAAGGAACTTATCAAACAACAGGGTCTGAAAGTCTAACAATCATTTTAAAAATTCTGCCACAACCCCTTAAAAAATTCTCAACTATATAAAAATAAAATAATAAGGCAACTGGAAATCAGGCATTTGCAGATAAAATAAACTCTGTGCTGGCTGCACAGGCAAGGCTGGCCCAGGGCCTTCTCACAGGCCACAGAGCTAATGAGCCTCTAGCATAAACCTCTCTCAATATACTGTCGAGACCACATTGTCTTTCAGAAGTAAAGCCATGTCTAAAATTCCACTAAGTAGTAGACCAATTAAGATCATCACCATCTTCATGCTGTCAAGCCCATTACCTGGGAGGAAAATTATGCAGACAGCTTTTCTGAAGAGATCCATTTGTGCCACATGCTTATTATTCTTGGAGGTGGAGGGGGTGGCAGGGAACATGATTTCTGTTGGAAAGGTCTTTTGTTTTCTGCTGCCTTTACTTAAATGTTACTGGGGACTATTTTTAATATCCTAAAAAAGTGCTTTGAACAAATGTTAAGTGAATAGTCACACACAAAAAGATCGTGGCAAGTGCTTATATCCTCTGTGCTGTGTGAATAATGCTTGACTTAAGAGGGTGAAGAGAATACACGGAAAAATTATCAAGGAAGGATCTGATAGACGCCCCCAGCCTTAGAAAATTCCGAGTTCAAGAAGAAATTTGATCTTAGCTAATGTTCATTAAAGGCAAATGTCAATGAAAATTAATGTGAGTGTCCTAAGTTGATGCCTCTAAATGGGTCAGTTTAAGGCCACAAGGGTGTAAATTGAGTCAGAATCTTTCTACATATTTTGCATAGGAAGTCAAACTGCTTGAAATACATCCCATTATCAAAAAATATTTTATGGCAGACTTCCAAGCTTATTTTTGTAACAACAGAATAGTTTGGACCACCCTAAAATTCACTATCATTTGGCCATATAGCAGATACGTAGGGTTGCCACCCACTGATGAATTTCTGCATTCTGCTTACAGATTGAAATTCTTTTTTAAAAAAAGCCAGATAAACTACTTAAGAATGAAGGAGAATATGTTTTCTTATAAAAACAATCAATTATAACAACACATTCTAACCAAAGGTGTAGTTATCAAATAGCAGTGTAGGGAACACACACACACACACACACACACACACACACACACACACACACACAACCTGAAACTGAAACCCAGGGCTACTATCTTACTTCCAAAATTACAAATTTACTTTGTACCTGCTTTTCAAAATCCCCAAATCCAGAATACCTTCAATTACTAAGAGCTTTGTATCTTATAGATTTTATTCATTCATAAGAGATTAGAAACCTTAATGTGAGTTTAATGTGGCTCTCCTTGGAGCCATTCTTATAGTAAATAGATACAGAATTATTTAAAGTACTGCAAAGTGCACCAACTTTAACCAGGCTTTTAAAAGTTCATTTTAAACATGTTTGCTGGTAGCTGTCTATACAAGTCTATTAGCACCATACACAGTGGGTTAAAATATTCTTTAAAAGATGATTTAGGAGTGATTTTTTGGTTTTATGTCTAAAAGGAAAACAATTAAAATAAATGTATTGAGGTGGCCATGTGTTATGTGTTTTTATCTAAACCAAATGATACCCCCATTGCCCATCCCAAACAAGGAAGCCTGAAGAAAATATTTCCACATTCCAGCCAAGAGTCTTGCTAAACATCCACCATTTGGTTAAATTTCAAAGCCACAGTAGTTACTTTTGCACAAGATCACAATATGTATTTACAAAATAAAAGTATAGGAAAAAGCAGTGTATACATATGCAGTCCATAAACACAGTGTAAATGCAGAGCAGATGAAAATCCGAGTTGCTTGCTGGGCAGTGGTGGTGCAAGACTTTAGTCCCAGCACTCTGGAAGCAGAGGCAGGTGGATCTCTCTAAATTGGAGGTCAGCCTGGTCTACAGAGTACGTTTCAGGACAGCCAAGGTTACACAGTGAAACCTTGTCTTGAAAACAACAACAAAACAAAAAACAAAAATAAGAACAACCAACCAACCAAACCAGTGGTGCTCATGCCTCAAGAGGATGCTCAGCAGACAATGCACACGTGTACTGCATCTCTTGGAACAAGTAGGAACACCATCGCCTAGTTCAGATAGTGGGCTGGGGGTGCTGTACAATATGGACCCTAACTTGAGGGGATGGAAGTATGTTACAGTGTTAATGGCTAGACACAATGAAAAATACTGGTGCTGAAAATCTAGTTTTTAGTGTGAATTTTGACTTTTTATTCAGTTCATTACATAGTTTATATTTGGCCAAGAACTATTTTCACAAGGGTTTCCTGGCCCTTTAGCCAGGTGATGGTGACCCACACCTTTAATCTCGGCCAGTTCTTGGGAAGCAGAGGCAGTCTCTGTGAGTTCAAGGCCAGCCTGGTCTACAGAGTGAGTTCCAGGACAGCCAGAGCGACACAGAGAAATCCTGTCTGGAAACAAACAAAAATAAAGAGAAACAACCCAAAGAAGTAGCTCTGCTAAGGGAATCCTTTGCTATCTGGGAAGTTTGCCTCCTGGGTAAAAAATACTATTCCCCTTTTGACTTCTCAGGAGATAGATCCAGTCACGGATGGGTATATGAAGGTCTACTGAGCCGAAAGATGTCGGGGAGAGAAAACACACTCCCTGTGGCCACGCCTACACACTTATTAACTATTTGCCTGGCTGAAGGAACCCATGAATGGCTTTAGTACAGAACTTATTCAAGACCAGAAAGGTCCATTCACCTGCTTCACCGTTAGAGACAGCCGGAAAACGCTGTAAAGGAAAGCGAATGTAGCGTTCACCTATAACACAGGGTCGAACCATAGGAAAGAAACCCAGACCTGGTGACATTAGAGAACTGTAAGAGCATGTAGCACACCCAGTGCTCAGTAGTCTTCCCTCCTCAAAGCACTGGGCTCTCGCCTGCCATTTCCACACCTCCCCGGAAGTCACTTCACATTGAGATCTGTGCTGACTCCCTCCAGTCCAGAACTGTGTTTCAATGGCAGAGTTTTACAACCTTCATTGATCCTTTAGCACTTCTGGGCTGGCACTGTACCTTTAGATTCCACAGATGAAAAGCCTCTAATTTATTACTGAGAAAGAAATGCCACAAAGGTATAAAAGAATTCATCTTTTAAGGTTTTTTTCCCCCTTCCTTCCCGTGACCTGGAAATGAAGTCACTGGAGCAGCGTATTTATTTGATTATCCTCGGAAACCATTTCATTAACCAGCTGTTCTACAGACAACTCGATAGCATTCTTGACGAGAGAAGAAGCCGTTTCTATTAAGAGTGTTTCATACTGTTCTGAAGTTCTCCCCTCGAAATCACTATCATTAGCAAAGACCCCCACTTGCTCATTTTCCATTGAAATTAGGAATTGCTTAGGAACATTTTTAGATTTCTTAACATCAAATTCACTGATTTCAGTGTCAGTAATGATAATAGCAATTGGCTCCATTCTTTTGCTTTCTTCTGATCTCGGTTTCTCTGTATCAATTCCATTTTCTTTCAGATCTAGGGCATGGCTCAATACAGCTTCCTCTGCCTTACCCACTGTGGCTTCCTCTGCCTGACTCAATACAGTTTTCTCTGCCTGGCCAACTGTAGCTTCCTCTGCCTGGTCCACTGGGGCTTCCTCTGCCTTACCCACTGTGGCTTCCTCTGCCTGACTCAATACAGTTTTCTCTGCCTGACCAACTGTGGCTTCCTCTGCCTGATCCACTGGGGCTTCCTCTGCCTTACCCACTGTGGCTTCCTCTGCCTGACTCAATACAGCTTTCTCTGCCTGACCAACTGTAGCTTTCTCTGCCTTACCCACTGTAGCTTCCTCTGCCCAGCCAACTGTGGTTTCCTCTGCCTGGCCAACTGTGGCTTCCTCTACCTGATCCACTGTGGCTTTCTCTGTGTGGCCAATTGTAGCTTCCTCTGCCTGGCCAACTGTAGCTTCCTCTGTGTGGCCAATTGTAGCTTCCTCTGCCTGGCCAACTGTAGCTTCCTCTTCCTGACAAACTGTGGCTTCCTCTGCCTGATCCCCTGTGGCTTCCTCTGCCTGGTCAACTGTAGCTTCCTCTGCCTGATCCCCTGTGGCTTTCTCTGTGTGGCCAACTGTAGCTTCCTCTGCCTGATCCACTGTGGCTTTCTCTGTGTGGCCAACTTTAGCTTCCTCTGCCTGGCCAATTGTAGCTTTGTTTGCTTGTCCTACCACAGCTGTCTTTGCCTGGCTAACTGCAGGTCCTTCTGCCTGACTCAACACAGTTTCCTTTGCCCGGGCCACTGTAGCTTCCTCTGCCTGGCTCACTGTACCTTCCTTTGCCTGACCGTCTGTCTGGATCTCAGTAGCTTCCTCTGCATGGCCCGCCGTATCTTCTTCTGCCTGGCTTAGTGCACTTTTGTCTGCCTGGCCGACTGCAGCTTCCTCTGTGTGGTCCAGCGCAGTCTCTCCTGATTTCTTGTCTTCAGCAGCAGTCTTTCTCCTTTTGTCATCTTTCCCACTCGGTACACTTTCCCGGATGCCATCACTGGGTCCTTCCAGACTGCGTTGACGTGTGGTTGCTGGTGATGGAGGAGCAGCAGAAGTCACTGGCCGAGGACAGCCTGCTGCTGAACTCTCAAGTAGACTTGATTGCTGCGCCTGTACACTTTGCTTTTCGGTAATCACTTTAGTCTCCTTTTCCAGCCTCTGAGTTCCCATCTGGATAGCAGAAGATTCATTTTCTAATTCCAGTTCTATGGCGATCACGTTCTCTCCCGATGTGACGCTGTTGCTTATGTGTGATTCTTGGATCTCCTTACCATCTCTCCCAGACACACCTCCCTGTAGGTCCTGGGTGGACCTAGCCTGGATTGCCTGGTCATCTGGCTGGGTCTGGGCCTTTGTCTCCAAATCGTCAGCCTCTCCCTGGACTCTGACGTAGCCCGAGTCTTCTGTGAGTTTGGAACGACGACTTCTCTTTGCCCCTCTTGAGAATCTTATGCAAGGAATCTTAAGTCTGGATTTTGCCTTTTTCTTAGGTAGAGTTCCATCCTCAGGCTGCACTTCTCCCTCAGATGGCTTCTGCTTCTTTCCAGACTCGGACCTTTTCCTGTGCGTCACAAGGCGTTTGATGGAGGCCCAGGCCCCCGCTGGTGGCCGCTGACCAGAACCGCCAGCTTCTGAGGCATGCTTCTTTGCCTCCTCAGCAGACTTGGCACCGGCTTTGGCCTTTGTCTTGCTCACTTTCTTCCTTCTCTTGAAGCACAGTGTAGCCTTTTTTCTCTCCTGCCTCTCTTTCTGAGGACTGGCTGCCACTGGTCTCTTCTCATCCTTAGTCTCTATTTGAATCTCAGAAACGTTGGTTTCCATTCTGACGCTGCACTCTTTCATTCTCTGGAAACGTGTCTTCTCTCTTCCTCCTTAAGTCTTCTGTGACAAGAATATCACACCGGGTCCTATTTCTCCTGCGTGTCCACTCTCCCCTCACAACACAGTTGTTTCTGTGACTTCTTCAGGACACAAACACCTTCTTTATCTGCTGCTCACAGGGTCTTCTTTTGACTTGAAATGAAAGCACTTTCTTGGTTAACCTTCTCCTTTATAGCCCAACCTTGATGAGAGAAAAAAGTAGGGTTTATTTCAGGGTATTTATTTTACTTTATTATTTTATTTGGTTTGGTTTTTTGAGACAAGGTTTCTCTGTATAGCCCTAGCTGTCCTGGAACTCACTCTGTAGACGAGGCTGGCCTCAAACTCAGAGATGCACCTGTCTCTGCCTCCCAAGTGCTGAGATTAAAGGCATACAGCATCACTGCCTGGGTGAAGCCCATTATTTTTAATATAAACTGTGTCATAGGGGCATGTGTTCCACAGAAAGTACATACTAAAACAACTTATGGCTACAAAGTGAGGCTTATTTTTGCCCTATTAAAAAGATTCCTGTGTGAACTCATTTTGCTCAGGTTTCGTTTGGGGTCACTCTGCAAGTGTGCCTAGTTATCTTCTCTAAGAACTGTTTTTTTGTTTTTGTTTTTTGTTTTTTGTTTTTTGTTTTTCGAGACAGGGTTTCTCTGTATAGCCCTGGCTGTCCTGGAACTCACTCTGTAGACCAGGCTGGCCTTGAACTCAGAAATCCACCTGCCTCTGCCTCCCAAGTGCTGGGATTAAAGGCGTGCGCCACCATAGCCCGGCTCTAAGAACTGTTTATGGTCCCACATGGAAAGTTTAGCAAATAACAAAGAGAGAGGGGGGGGGGAGGGCAGGGTGGTAGGGAAGCCTGACTACCGTCTCATTACATACCATGAAGAACACTGATACTACTAGGGACTTGGGAGATGGCTCATGGTGAATTAATGACCAAACTGAGCTCCCAGTGGGCAGCTGGGGCTTGCAGAAACCCTTAAGCTAGATGAGGCCCTAGCCAGAGTTAGAAGTAGAAAATTCGACTCTCTGGTGTTTGTTCTATTGTAGCATAAGGTTTCTGTTCTAAAAATGTACACTCCACCAAGGAGGCGCTACTTTCCATACATACTCTCAGAAAAAAAGAATCCAGCATCGTTGTCATTCTCCGCTCTTTAAGTCGTTGTGTAACTTTAACATCTTCGGCGAAGCGCCTGCTACTCATGTTTTCCCACTGTAACTGCACACAGCTGGAGGTAAGTTAGTGACAGTAACAGCCAGCATTGGTTTGTTGCGCAACTCCTGTGTACGAGGCAGCAGCACCGAGCACTTTCACATACATCTCTAACCTGCACCGCAGTGTTGCGGAGTGAGGAGGTGGTGATGTCTCCATCTGCAGTTAAAGCAGCCTGCCTGAGACTACAAAGCTAGTCAGCGACAGTGCTCAGATTTAACCCAAGACTGCCTGTTTCTGAACCGCGTTCTTTCATGGTGCTTCAAGGTCCAAGAGAAAGCAAATTGCTTTAAGATGCTAATCTGAGGCTGGTTGTGACCACGCATGACTGTAATTCCAGCAAGTGGGAGGTGGAGGCAGGAGAATCAATCAAGGCCATCCACAGAGCTATATAGTATAATCTGTCTCAAGAGAGAAAAACGTGTAAAACTAAGCTATTGGTCTGGGCACATAGCTTAGTGACAGAACATTGTCCTAACATGCCACAAGGTTTGATCCCCAGTGCCACCAAAAAATAATAATCCACAGAATGGCAAGGCTTAAAGAATGGGGACCTGGGGTAACTAGCTAACAACGGCTCCATGAATTCAGCTGAGTCCTGAGTTAGGCACACGGGCTCCTTCCTTTCATGTATATTTTTCATTGAGCTTTCACTTGGGTACCAGTTCCTAATTCTCTGTAGAACTGGAACCTTAAAAAATCATTTTAAGAGCTAGGGATTTTTTTTTAAAGGGTAAGTATTGAACACTTCGTCTTTCTACAAAGAAACATAACATTCTAGAATGATGGAACAAATATAACATTTGCAGTCTCTCCTCACACACCCTAGCACTAGAGCCTAGTCTTAATGGCTCCAGCTCTTCTTTCCCTGAGCCCTCGGCGCCTTATAGAGCATTCCTTCTAAGCAGAGGATGTGCGTATTAATAGAAGAAATATTCAAATGAGATTATATTCCGGAAAGTCTCTGAAACTAACCTAAGTGGCCTAGATGATTGCACGAGAGGTTTCTTTTCATGTACATCAATCCCTGTAGAGAGATCAACACCCCAACAAGTGTATGCGTGGCAGGGAAAGGATGCACACAGCAGGCATTAAAACTTTGCAGAGTGTTAGGACTGCATATGATTCGCCTTTGCCTTTGAGAGGACCGTTATTGTCTTGGAAACCTTAAAGTCCCTGCTGTCCTTTCCTGGCAGAGTCTCCTTGTCCAAGACCACAGAAAACAACCCCGACCCTTCTCCCCGCGAGCAGCACAGAGCAACCACTGTCGGAGCAGAGCAAGGAACCTTTCCCAGCACTAGACACGAACCGCCAAGCTTCCTCCAGGAAGAAGGACTCTCCAAGCTTGACGCTCCTGTGGCAGGAGACAGAGCTCAGGATAAAGTGCTCAGAAAGGAAAATACCGGGGGCGTGGAACAGATAGCCCAGCTTCAAGCTATCTGCAGAATTATCATAGCCCGGAGCCGAAAATCACAGTTCCCCAGAAAACCCCTAAAGAAGGAAAAGGGTTAGGCAGCCGGTGGCAAAGCAGCAGCTAGCTGCAACGCGTGCGAAGCGAGCGGGAGGCAGAACTGGCCAGGGTCACCCACCTGAGCCGCCTGAGGATCGGCGACCTTGCAGTCCGTGTCCCTCATAATCTGGTGACCAGGACCCCGAATCTGCCGCCGTTACCAGGGCTCAGTGCACCATACTCTGACTCAGAGCCTCTGGTCTTGCCTCTACTTACCCAGATAGTCGCGGTCTCAGGCCAGCCCTGCTCCCGAGGTCGAGGAGCACGGGCCCAAACAACGGAGAGCCTCGGAGACCGCGGAGCGCGCAGCCCTCTGCAGAGGGACCGCAGCCGCGCGCCCCCTCCCCAGCGCGGAGACAGACAGCTGGCCGCGCCAATGCGCGTGGAGCAGTGGGGCGGGGCTACGACCGGGGGCGGGGTGAACTCAGCCAGCCACCTGCCAGCGGACAGCCCCACCGCCTGGGAGAGACCTCCGTGCTCCCGCTGCATAAAGACCAGGGTAGAGGGATCACTATGGCAGAGCAGGAGGACTGCAAGAAGAGGGTAGAGGCTTCTCATTTCCTGGGACGCACATCCGTAAAATCCCTGTTTGAATTTATAAGGTTCCCACCGTGAATCCCCCTCGAACATTAAAGACAAGGTAGAAAGCATATCTTCAAGTAAAGATTGCTGGGAAAGATGGCTCAGCGGTGAACAGCACGTAGGATTTGAGGATTTGAGTTCGATCCCCATACATCCACATTAGGTGGCTCACAACCACCTGTAACCAGCCCTAGTGGGATCTTTTGCAAAAACAAAATTAAAAAGCAAGATTCATAACAGTACAGAGACAGTAAGGTGTATGTGGGGTGACATTTTATTTTATTTATTTTTGTTGAGACAGGGTTTCTCTGTGTAGCATTATTTGTCCTGGGACTCATTCTGAGGATCAGGCTGACCTAGAACTCACAGAGATCCACCTGCCTCTGCTTCTATAGAGTACTGAGATTAAAGGCTTGTGCCACCACCCACAAGCAGACATATTATTTTATATGTTAACCCTGCTTCTGGCAGTTTTGAACTTGAAACAAGCTGGAAGGAACTCCCAAGTTTCTTCAAATCCAGCAGCCCTAGGAGTTGGCAATCATTTGAGGAAAAGGAAGCTCATCCAGATGAGGACAGGGTAATCTAGCTACCTTATCAGAAAGCACTTGGAGCCAGGTGTAGTAGCCCTATCCCAGGACTTGAGTAGCTGAAGCAGAAGGACAATAAGTCCCTAGCCTGGCTGTGCTACGTAGCAAGAGCCACTTGGAAAACAAAAAGGGCATGGGGCAATGAGAGATGCAGGCTGAAAGAGCAGCAGTGAGGAGCATCCTAGAAACTCAAGTGTAGCTCCCCTGCACCTGCTCGCCCTTAGGAGTAAAGGAGCTGGACACAGTCTATAAGAGGTAGATTGCCTCATGTTCTAAGGGAAAATAAGATTTGTATGATCAATAACTTAGCTGACATCTCTCTCTCATGCATACACAATGCACCCAGCAAAGAGAATGAGAGAACGGGGTGGGGGAAGGGAGAAAGGAAAGAGAATATTACTATAAATAAGAATCTGCATTTTGGCTTTTCTTTAGGATGTGGCTAGAACTCGAGGCCAGATGTTTGAACAATGTACCTCATGCACAAGAGAAAGAAACCTGCCACTCCTGAACACACTCAAGTGACACGGCTGTTGAAGCCATCACTGTATTATTGCCTACTACTCCATCTGAATTATATAATTAGGAAATGAGCTATAAATACCTTCCCAATCTGACGAGGAACGATCCTCCTCACAGCTTATCTTACTAATGTCACAGACACAGTGTGCCAATGAAATAGCCTACATATGTATCTAGACAGCACTGAGCTGACTATGCCATCGCTTCCATTCTGGTTCCCATCCACAGTCCAGGCTCTTAGCTACAAACATGGTCTCAACTCCTCATTAATGATTCTTGTGTCTGTCCTTGAGCCTTCCTCAGAGTAAGCCTCCCGCAGTACCTTTCTCTGGCACACCATCTAATGAACCCGTGACCCCAGGTCCTTGATGGATTGATCTATTTGTGGGCACCATGAAAGCCACAGTGAGCCAAGTGCCTTACTTGTCAGTATATACATGCCGCTGCCACCCTTAAATTATGTGTATATGAATCTCCAGTATACAGCATCAGAGTTGCAACAACCAGGAGGCACAGCCCGCTTATCAGGGATCCTACCAATATGGAGAGGGGAGAGCCAGCGTGGGAACTCTTGGACCTGGAGGAACTGTGCTAGTCCCATGCTGAAGGGATGGGGGACTTGGGCAGGTGACAGGGACAGGTTCCCAGTGCAGATTCTTCTCTAGGTATTTCACACAAATGGCCGCAGATATCTTACGTCTTTTTTCACTGTGGAAATGGCCTCTGCAGGCTTGGATTTGTGACACCTTTGAACAAAGATCCTTGCCCATGAGGATTGCTCAGCAGCCACCCTGACCCCATTTCTTATGTAAAGTTTCATGCACCTTGGTTACCTCTTCTTTCTGAAGGCAAGTGGAATGGACCCAGTTTCTTCTTTGTACAGCTTGGTAGGAGCTGCCTTCTAGGAACTGCTGAGAGACAGCAGAGAGCAGAGACTTTGAAATCAGGCGAAAGCAGGCACCAGCACTGGAATCCTGAAATGCCTTTCTGTAAAATGAGGGTATAAGCCTAACTGCTTACAACTCACCTACACATTTCTAGCAGGTGTCAGCTCTTGTTACGAAGCTGGCGACTCACTTCTGAGCAGTTTCACTGGCAGGATGCTTGCGCAGAAGTTGCAAAGGCACATGAGAATTTCCCATGTTATTTGTGATTGTGTGTGTGTGTGTGTGTGTGTGTGTGTGTGTGTGTGTAGCTATTGATCAAACCCAGGGCCTTAAACAGGGCTCAAGGGATGACTCAGAGGTTAAGAGTGTTTGCCGCCCTGTTGTGTAGACTGGAGTTACTATTCCAGTACCCATGTCAGGTGCCTGGAACTCCAATTCCAGGGGATCCAGTGCCACGGGCCACCATAGGCACCAGCTTGTTCTCCCATAGATGCACATAATTAAAAATTAATCTTCTGGTTTTTCTTTTTCTTTTTTTCAGGATGGGGTTTCTCTGTGTAGCCCTGGCTGTCCTGGAACTTGATCTGTAGATCAGGTTAGCCTTAGACTCAGAGATCTTCCTGCCTCTGCCTCTTAAGTGCTGGTACTACAGGTGTGCACCACCATACCCAGCTTAAAATCTTAAAAAAACAAAACAAAACAAAATAAAAAAAAAAAAACCTAAAACCCCATGCCTTAAAATCCAAGCACTCTGAAGGCAGGAACAAGAGGATTTCTATGAGTTCAAAGCCAGCTAGGTTCATAGTGAACTCAGGCCACTCAGTGAATGATATATAGTGAGATCTTACCTCCAACAAACAAACAAACAAAAAAAGAAATGTTAGGGTCTGAAGAGATCCTCAGTGGTTGAAAGCATATAGTACTCTAACAGAGGACCAAGCTTGACCTCAGCACACTCAGGTGAGGCAGCTCACAAACACTTCTAAGGCCAGTTCCAGGGGATCCAACATCTTCTTTAGCTTCTACAGGCACCCACATCCAAATATATGAAAATAAAATGAATTTTTAAAAGAATTGATCCTTTAATACAGTGAACTTAATAATCTGTTATTGCATTGGGGTTTATCATCTTAAATCTTTCTCCATCCTCTTTCCTTCCACTCTATTCATTATTCTCAGTATTTCAGATTGAAGTTTGGTAATATGGTAGAAGCTCTTTAACATGATCTCTAAGTCACTCTATCTCATAAGACTGCCTCCTTACTGTTTACAAACTGAATTCCTATTAAATCCCATCCCAGATGATATTCTATAGATTATTTCGAAAGTAGAAAGACACTTCCTATTAGGGACAGCAATGAGTATTCCAAATGTGCCAAGCACTGTACAAAGCTCCTTACAGGACTTGTTTGCTTGGCTGCAGAACCACCCCACAAGGAAGCAGCAACAGGACCTTTATCTTCATAAAACAAGTGAGGGGGCAGAGGGGTGGGTGAGGGGGCGGAGGGGTGGATGAGGGATAGAGTATGTGAGGCAAGAGGGGCAGAAGGGGCAGAGCTGAGCCCTCCTTTGCCATTTGCTGCCATTGTTTATTCAGACCATGGAACAGTGTTACAACACTGATGTGGACCCATGGGACTAAGTGTAACAATGTCCAAGATGCCTAGGAAAATAGCTCTGTCCACATCAGCAACATTTAGCTTTGGTACCTACCAGTGGGATGCAGAATCTGGAAGGAGCCAATGCAGGAAGACAGGAAAAACAGCAGACACAGGTTAAGAGAAACATTCTAGAAACGTCAAACAAAAACTCACAAGACCATTCTGTATAGAGAGGTAGAGCCCAGGTTCTCAGCGGCAGTCTAGCAACCATTTGCTAAGTCAATGGAGCAGAAACGGCCCACCTAGAGGGAGCGCCGCATCCTTGAGGACCTGACATGGATTCAGCATAGAAGTCTATTGCCAGAACGGATAATTAAAATGTGGTACATACAGAAAATAGAATTGTATCCAGCCATGGAAGAAAACAAAATTATGAAAATGGATGATTAAATTAAGTGAGGTATCCTATGTTCAGAAGATGAAGGTAGTTTATTCTCTGCTGCATGCAGAGTCTAGCCTCTAACTGTTAAACGGGTATATCCAGGTGGGAAGAAATAGGAACCAAAGTCAGGAAGCTAGCAAGGGGGCCCATGGGAGAGGGGTAGGGATAAGAATGGCAAGATAGAAGGGGAAAAAGGGTCAAAACAAGTGTACGTACGTATGTACGTAGGCACGCGTGCACACACACACACACACACACACACACACACACACACACACACACACCCAGTACCAAAAACCAATAGCACTAAGGCAGTGATTCGAACGGGAATCCCAAATATGTCAAGGCAAACTTTCATCCGAGCAGCAGCAGGCCCTCCGTGGAGCTCAGTCAGACAGGAAGGTAAGAAACAGGAAGCTAGTCTTCTCTGTACTCTACTTCTACTCCCACCCCCTTCAGGTCTCCCAGTTATGTGTCTTCATAAAAACAGGTACAGAAGCCAGCATCCCCGCCAGCCACCACTCCCTCCCTCAAACAGATCTCGAAGTCCCTCCTGCAGCTTGCTTCTTTAGCCCCACCCACACACGCCCATTAGATGGATGGCCGCCATCCTGCTATTCTACCTAGGTCTTTCAACGTCACAGTTTACAGTTCAACACCAAGGTAGCAAAATTATTTCATTTATTCTGTAGACTTTCACTATGTAAATAGACATGATTTATGTTAATTTATACATGATATGAATTAAGGCTATGAAAGGCTTTAGGGGAACTCCCACTATTCCTGAAGCTCTTGGGGGCGGGGGGCAGACTTCCAGGACTTCTGCACACTTTCTCAGTGGGCCTGAACAGATACTGGCTGGGTAGACCAGCTTCTTGGAGATGGATCTGGAAAGAAAAGCAGAATGAATGGATGAATGAATGAGTGTTTTCTCCAAGCACAGCAGTTTCCTCTTTCCCTCCTTCCACACTTCATCATTTTCCAGCTACATCTCAAAGCTGCTCACACTTATACCCTTCCCTCTGGCTGAGTCTTCCAGAGCCTGTCCACATATGAACTTGAAAACAACCCAGAGCGTGATGGTTGTGTGGACACTGCCCAACGGAGCAGGGAGCTGGACCATGTCCTATAGCACACTGACCCGCTGCAGAAGGTGCTTCCTTGGGATAAGCTCTCTTCTTACTCTCCTTACATGGTCACATGGTCCACAGCTTGCCTCCTGGACCGTCACTTTCTCAGGTCAGGAAGCTGCTTTATTATTACCTTGTAACACCCATTTCCCAGCTCCTTCCAGCCTTTCCGTCCGCTCTGTGCTAGACCAGAAACTCACAGCCACGTCCTCTTGCCAGACCACCACCCCACTGGCTACTGTCCAAATCCACTTCCCTAAAACTCACACCTTCCCTTTTCTTAGTGTAGTTCCTCATTTTGCTGGAGTAGATTACATCGTTAGTGGGTGGTTCTGCAGTCAAGCAAGACAAGTCCTATAAGGAGCTTTGTACAGTGCCTGGCACATAACCTCCTAGCAGAAGTGGGGGTGGCAACCCTTTGCCTGTCTGAAAATACCTTGGCAGATTTGGCCAGGGGTAAACACAGGATGAAAGTTATCTTCCCCTCACACATTGGGAGACATTCCTCTGCCGGCTAAAAGCTCCTTATTGCTGATAAGACAGGCATTCTCTTCTCTTCTCATTCCACGGCCCTGGCTGCAGCAGATAGGCCGGCCACAGCTCATTCTTACACAGGCAGGCTGTTTTTTAATTCCTTGGGGAGGAATGTTGAAGATTTTCCTGCTTGACATTTTTGAGATCTGAATTGAATGTGTCACTGAGGTGAGTACCTGGGGCCCTGTTATGAAGGGTCCAAGAACTCCAGAATTGGTTCCCTTTTCTCCTGTGCTTTCTAGACGATTAGCCAACTTACATCTTTGTGGGAGAATGAGTGCTTTCCTGGGCACTGAGCGTGGCTCTCACACAGGCTGATTGTTCCACCATCATTTGCACCCCAGCCCAACTCTTGCCTTCTGTATTTCCTTCCTTCCTTTTTTTTTTTGTGAGGCAGGGCTTCTGTGTGTAGTCCTGGCTGTCCTGGAACTCACTCTGTACACCAGGATGTCCGTCTGGCTTTGTTTCCAGAGTGTTGGGATTAAGGTGTGTGCCACCACCATCTGGCCTCTGTCTTTTCAAAGTATACAGATGGACTTGGGGCCACTCTTGCCTCTACTAGATCATCAACTCTGAGCCCTGAGCCTCCTGGAGATGCGGCAAGGTAAGCTAATATCCACCACAGTGGCTAGGTTGTACACCTTCTCCCTGCACTGCCATGGCCATTGGAGCCCTCCTCTTCCAGACTGAAACATGAGTGTTTTATTCACTGATTATTGTCAAGTATCTTTCCTGATCACCATTGATTCCTTCTCAATGAATCTGGAAGGAAATATTTGGAAATCACTTGAATTTGAGTGTCTGTAGACTCAGTTTGAGCGTTAGAATTCATGAATAAGCTACAAAGTGAAAACATAAGAACAAACACACTTTCTGCAGGGCAGGCAAGACCATTCAAATGGGAAAGGCACTTGCTACCAAATGAGGATCCCCAGAACTCCTCTGACCTCAACGCACTGCGTGCACACACCCTTCCCTGTTCCCATGAATAAATAAACACACAAACATAAAGTGAGAATAAAGGCAATGAGGAAACTCTTGCCAAGTACCAGCTCACCTGTTTAAAACAAGCCGTTCACTTGTTCAGTTTCAGGGTCCAAATCGATATCATAAAAACAGGGCCGCGTAGGGAGGCCAGGCATTGTGCTCATCTGTGAGGCAAAACAGTATTACAAAGGAACTCAGGAGACCAGCCAAGCCTGACAATCTGAGTGTGATTCCTGGGACCCACAGAGTGAAAGGCAAGAATCAATTGTTACAAGTCATCTGTGAACTCTACACGTTCACCACCACACACACACAGAGATATACACCCACATACCAACCCCCCCCACAGACATACACACACGCATACACACATACCACACACACACACAGAGACATATACACACACACTCACCACATACCACACACACACATCACATACCACACACACACACACAGACATACACACACGCATACACACATACCACACACACACAGACATATACATCCACATACCACACACACACACACACAGACATACACACACACATACACACATACCACCACACACACATATACACCCACATACCACACACACACAGAGACACACACACACACATACACACATACACACATACCACACAGACATATATACCCACATACCACCACACACACAGATATATACACCCACATACCACACACACACACAGACATACACACATGCATACACACATACCACACACATACTTACCACATACACAGACATACACAGACATACACACACACACACCATAATGATTACCTCCCCTTTGTGCCTTGCAGCAGCCACAGAACCAGTCACACCTTTTAATGCACCAATGCAGGGGGTATTCTTCTTGTGACATATTAAAAACCCAGCCATCCATCCAGAGATAAACTCAACAAGAAGCCCTCATGTCCTTCTTCAAGCCAAAGGCCGGGCCTCTCTCTGATGCTCAGGACAGTTAGGGCTGCTATGGCAGGGGAAGCATGGTTCTGCACCTACCCAGCATTGGCAGATGCTGGAGAAGCCAGGGAGCTCACCATTCAACTGCCTCAGCTGTGCTTCACAAGACCAAAGGAAGCTGGGACACCCCGCAATCCCAGCACTGGGAAGGCTGAGGTAGGGCTGTGGAGTGCTTCAGACCAGTTTGGGGTACTTGGTGAGTTAACACAAGCCAGGGCTACCTAGCAAAACCATTTCTCAAAACAGCTAAACAAAGCAGCCAGAAAGAGGCACAGCACTGGTCTGCTTTTGAATTTTCGCTCCCTGAGTCTTGCTTGCATAGAAGCCTGTGTCATTTCTGTTGCAGTAACTTGACATTACATTTCACATACTTTAATTCGGGCCAAGACATTTCTGTATATAGCCTGGACGGTTTGACAGCCTCCATTCTTATGCCTGCAGGCTTTCTAAAGCTAAACTTGAAGCTTCTACACTATATTTGTGCTTGCTTCTCTTCTGAACACTTGGCTCTGCCATTTATCAGCAAATTCGAATGGCTTGTAACTGAAAATGTGGTATTTCTTTCTGTCCTACTGCCTGTATAATGAATACATATACGCTCCAGACCAGACCCAGAAAGGAAGATAGCTTAGACTGAAGTTCTAAAACTTCACTATACAAATGTCATAAAATAGATGAGTCATTTTCTGTAACACGAAACATCAATATTTCAGAAAAACCTAATCCTGACATCTGAGCACACCGATCAATACGCTATGAGGAGGTACAGGGATCCAACAACTGGCTTCTACCAAAGCATTCTGTAGGAAGAAAGAAAAGGATGGGTGTAGGGACAAACTGGGGAAAGGAAAGAACTGGTCTTCAGACCCAGAACAACCCAGTGGTCAGCATTATAAAGGCAAAGGATAGATGCCACTGACCCAGATATACATGCACATGCTGGCAGAAAAATCTAGACATGGCTGTTAAAGCAGCCATGGGTAGGATTTTTTAGTACTTTTATTCTTTCTCAGAGAGGAAGATCTGCCCCTGTAAACACTGGTCACTGAGAAGCAGAAAATCAAATAAGTGATGGCATGTATACTTATATGCAAACCTAGATATAAAACTCTGAAAAGCCATTGCATGCTAACGCATCACGCACGCACGCAGGGTCACACACACACACACACACACACACACACACACACACACACACACGCACGCACGCAGCACCTTCTGAGCTCTGCCGAGATTCCAATAGCAATCAGGAGTTGCTCGGTTGTATGACTTTGGCTCCTTTGTGCTAGGCTGAGACTGAACCCAGGTCCTTGGGCATCCTAGTCAAGCTCTCAGCTACTGAGTTACACCCACAGACTCCAGAAAGTATTAGAATACTATTATTAAGAATAATTAAGGTGGTTTAATCTCAGCATTCTGGAGGCAGAGGCAGGCTGTGATCACAGAGAATCTCTGTGAGTTCAAGGCCAGCCTACTCTACAGAGAAACACTGTCTCAAAATAAATAAATAAAATTAAGGTGACTTGATACTCTTGAGATTGTGGCAACCAAAGTTATGTTTTAATGACTGTGCCTAAGAGCTCCATGAAACAAAATGCCCCTAACCTGGGAGCCCTTGCCCAAGGACAGGTACTTCCTGGAATGCTGGAGGCCATGGTTTATGGGCGATAACAATCCACATGTTTTCACCAACCTAAAGAAGTTTGTTTGAGCCAACTGTACCAGATGTAGATCAGTATAGGCTGGAGGTATGTAGGCAGGAAATACATCAACAACAAAAGAAATACTGTAAGAAAGTACTGTTGTTGCTTTGGACTGACTGCAATGGCTGACTGTGATTTGCCTCATGCTCTAGCTGAGGCATGATTTTGCCAGCTGTCGAGGGTTTCTGCGATTGTGTGATGTTTGGAATTCTAGGAATTTTTCAGAAAATATAGAAATGTCAGAACCCCGAGAGGCAGGGTTGGTGGTAGTTGGTTGTTCAGGGGGTTTGGCTGTGGTTTGTTACCAGTTGTACTCAAAGAAGAAACAAGAAGAAAAAATTTAGATTCAAGGAAGTCCCTATCCTTTTTCCCCCCACCTATCTAGTGATAGGGGGTGAAACCACAGGTATAAGGGGTGGGAACAAGAAGAATGCACAGAGTAGCAAAGACTGGCTACACTAACCTTGAGTACCAGGCACACAAATGATGCACAAACATACACGCTGGCAAAATAGTTACACACACATATTAAAAAAAAAAAAAAGCTGTAAGTCTGTCAGGGAGATGGCACGGGCTCTGTAGTCCTGAGGCTGCAGGGGGATCTGTATAACACGCTCAGTAGACGAAACTGTGAGATCGTTTCTTTCCATGGGGAGTGGGGGGTGGTGGTGTCCTTTTTAAGATAATCTAATATGGCACATAACTTATGCACACCTGTATACTTCAAATCACCCCTGGACAACTTTTAACACCCAATACAATGTAAGAACTATATAAACAGCTATTACAGGACATTATTTGGAGAATGATGAATCTATACATACTCAATACAGACACACTTTTTTTTCCCATAGCAATTTTTTGTTTTGGAAACCAGTTAGAAGTTTTACTAAAGATACTTGAATATAGGCCTGAGCAAGAGGGTTGAAAGGAAGAGGAGAGGCTGAGATGAGAGAAAGGCACGTGGGTGGTAGACTTCTCAGAGAGTAGCAGCAAGAACACACCCCCAAACGTGGGTACCGGCTCTTTAAGGGAGAGTTGCTGGTTTTGTTTGAGACAGGGTCTCACTAAGGATGCGGCCTTGGCTGACCTAGAACCCATTAAGTACACCTAGCTGGCCCCAAACTTACAACAGACCTCCTGCCTCTGCCTCTCAGGATTACAGGTGTGTGCCACCATACCCAACTCCTATTATCAACCCACAGACAACTGAATTAGTGGATGCTGAAGCCATATACACAGAGAGCAGACTGAATTTTGGCATCATCCGAGCCCAATTAGACCCATTCTGGATTTAACCAAGAGCAGACTGCCACCGGGAAACAGAACTTATTCCATAGAGGTAGGTGCAGTTGTAACTGCATGGTCTATATCAAGACCAGGATTAACCAGGATAGACCTAATTACACCTTTCTCCTAGACTATGGCAATCTGGCACTCTCTGACAGCCCGTGTGACACATTTCAGAGGAGAAGAAACGAACAGGTTCTTTTTACAGCCTCCACTTACCGTTCCTACTAAAGGGTACAGGAAACCAGCCCCAACGCTGGCACGGATGTCCCGGATGGGCAGAACGAAGCCAGTAGGGACTCCTTTTTGCTCTGGGTTGTGAGACAAAGACAAGTGTGTTTTGGCCATGCAGATGGGGAGATTCCCAAAGCCCTGGGTGGGAAAAAGAGAATATGGGTGTGACTATACAACGAGGAACATTTGGATATTGTCAAGGAGGCTCTGAGATAGCTACCTCCCTGCACACCCACTTCTGCCTTACTATCCACCCTCCAGTTTACTTACTGCAGACCAAAACAAAAAAGAATCCCAGTACGGGAAGGAGGAAAGTACTTAGCTATATTCTACAAATGACTGACTTCTATCCAGTTACTCAAACACAGCACACCACAGAGGTGTCTTAGTATTCCAGCAAGACATTCTGTAATCCCCGCCCCTGCGCGTTTCTAGATGCACAGATACACTTACAGGTAAATACACAAATTTAGGGCTGGAGCTTCTAACTCAAACCCAGTGTTTTGGGAGAGGAGGCTGCTATCTGAGGGTAGAGTGGAGAAGTCCCAAGGCTGGGAAGCTCAGGTTCAGAGTGCAGGTGCAGACACTTACCTGCTTTGTGTAGATTTCTGCTTTGCTCTGTGCTTCGGGGAGCAATTCGATGTCATCAGCTCCATAGATCTTCTGAGCTATAATCCTGATTTTATCCTCAATTGAGAGCTGGTGTGCAAGAGAGAAGGGGACTGTGACTGGACATGTGTGAGGAGGATTCTTTCTTTTTTTTTTTTTTTAAGATTTATTTATTTATTTATTTTTATGTGTATGAGTACACTGTAGCTGTAGAGATGGCCACGAGCCATCATGTGGCTATTGGGAATTGAACTTAGGGTGGCCCCGCTGGCTCCAGCCCCGCTCACTCCGGTGTACTGCACTGTAGCTGTCTTCAGACATACCAGAAGAGGGCGTCAGATCTCATCATGGATGGTTGTGAGCCACCATGTAGTTGCTGGTATCCGAACTCAGGACCTTCAGAAGAGCAGTCAGTGCTCTTACCCACTGAGCCATCTCGCCAGCCCCACGTGTGAGGATTCTTAGCAAGGACATTCTAGATCAGTGCCCCCCAAAAGGGACACAATGCATTCTATGTGCTACAAGTGTAAATAACTTGAGGGTTTTTTGGGGTCACAAACATTTAACCAAAACCCGGGGTCTTGCATATTCTAGACTAACACTTTATCCCTAAACTACATCCCCAGCTTAGGGTTAGAAACATTTTCTTATAATTAAAAACAAATAAACAAACAAACAACAACCCACCTTATCTACTTATTGTATGTACATGAGCATGTGGGAATGCATTTCCCATTGCTCCTGTGTGGAGACCAGAGGACAACTTACAGAAGTCAGTTAGTTCTCTTTCAACAATGTGGGTTCTGGGAACTGAACTCGGGTCATCCAGCTTGCTGTAAGTGTCTTTATTTGGTAAGCTATCTTGCCAGCCCAGAACCATTTTAATACAAAGTTCCAGATTTGATTAAGTGGAAAATATCTCACAGATGTAAAGTTATTGTCTATAAAGACATTGTATAGATGTACACATATCGGACCCCTAAGCAACCAGGGCTAAATGAATATATCGGGTAGGTTTTGAAAAGAGCAATGTTCTACCTATAAAATACAAACTTTACTCTTTACTAAACAGTGACGACTTGCAAGGGAGCTTTAGAAAGCGGACGTGAAACTGTGCTCTCAGTAGTGGCTTTAGAAAGATGCAGATGATGCTCATATGCATCTTATAATTGGAGTGTCTTAAATGCCAAGGCACATTTAGAACTTCGGAAGCAGAAACACTCCGGTTGAGGGGTGATTTAAGACTCGCAGATGTTGAATGATACAGAGTGGCAGCCTCCAGTTTCCAGAACAGGGAAAAGCTCCTGGAGAACTGGATCTGAAGCCCCATCCTCTCACTCTTCAGGTCATCTGGTGGCCCAGAAGGTCTAGGGTTCCTGACCTTTGGACAGTGGCTTGGAGAGGGGCCTTGCAAGTGCCTCTTACTTGTGTGCATTTATCTTTATGGCATTTTCTAGAAGGATGATTGTTCGAACAGATTTCCAAAGCCATTTATAAAACCAAAGCTTACTAGGAGAATGCCATTACCAATAGGAATATGCTAGCTAACTCTCCATGTAGTATGCATACATATATGCACAGTGCAAAGAGAAAAAGGCAAGATTAGTGTTTCCTCCTTCAGAGTGTGTGTGTGTCTGTGTGTGTGTGCTCAGGAGAACAGATGGAGGCTACAGGATAACCTTGGATAACTTCCCCTAACCCACTTCATCTTGCTTTTTGTGTCAGGGTCTCTCACTGAACCTGCAGCTCACTGATTTGGCAACACTGGCTGGCAATTGCACACGTCTCGAGCGAGCACTGGCATTTATAGCCATGCACCACCACATCTGGCTCTTACACGTGGAGCTAGGGATCTGAACTCAGGTTCATGCTCATGTGGCAGACGCTTTAGCGAGTGAGTCATCTAATCCAGGCTCCAGTCTCTTTTGTGGCTATTTCCCAAAGTTTTTGAAAAACCAAGCCAAAATGTAGCCTAAAGAATACAAGCAGAATGAACTATAATGTACACCATGGTCTAAACAAAAGTTTCTAATCACTGTTGGCATCACATCCTGAAATGTAACCCCATATTACTAATGGCTCTCTCTGAGCTAACTGCAACATGTTATGGGACAAACTGCAAGGCCAGATTCAAGTCACCTGACTCAGTGATGGAGGCTCTGACGAAGCCTGTGGGGACACTTTGGTTTAGGTGCTGGGGTTTCTCTGAACTTAAGGCAGCACTATACCAGGAAGCCTTATCAAGAAGTGGTCAGAAAAATGTCCAGCCATATATAGCCAGCTCCTTCAATTTCTTTCTACCCGGCTGATGCAGTAGTGAAAGGCTTTGGTGCAGTGAGTTACATGGTTGGCTCCACCCACAAAGGGGTGTATATATTATAAGTTTACAAAGTTAGGGTGTGAGGTCGTCTGTGTTTGTGAGACAGATGTCTCGAGCTCAGAGTCCAGGCTGTGGTTGCGGGTGACTCGCCCATGAAGGAATCAGACCCGGAAGGCTACCTGTAGTTGCACACAAGTTCCACACTTGGGGCACTTTGTACTCAGAGTTCACTTGGGTTTGGTTCTGTTTGTATGGAGCAAGCAACCCACCTTGAGGTCATAGAGGAGCTGGAAGCTGCTGGGGGCCTGTGAAGCTCTCTGGACAGCCTGAGCCAGGGCTAAGGCTCCCTGGCCCCCTTCTGCCCAGTGGGTGCACTTGACAGCATCAAAAGCCCCATGTTCTCTGGAGAGGCGGCCGACGAGGTCCAGCTCAGCATCTGTATCTGTCCTGCACAGGAGGGCTTCATGTTAAAGAACGGAAAGTGGCTGGGAGGGAGAGTATGCCTTGCTCAGGCCACTAAAGCCCACGAGGACAACACTCAGTCCTGCCTGCTTTTAAGCTCAGCTCTCTGACCTCTGGCCAGTTACTTTATCTGTACTTATTTGGCTCCTACAAGGGAAAAATGGAAAGAAACACAACAGCGCTGCCCAGGGATTTTATGAGGCTTAGACTGGAATATGTATACAGTATGTGGAACAATCCCAGTGCACCACTGGGAATCAGTAAATACTAGCTTTAAAAATTGCAGCTTCCCATTGCGCTGCGGTGAGGGCATTATTGCAAAACCCTAAACAGTGCGAAAGTGCCGAACAACCCACACAGCTCTTGCACAAACACTTCTAGCTCAATACATTCAACTCTCCCAGCACATCGTCCCACCTGACCCAGAGAAATAGACATTGTGCAGCCTGTGCTCTTCTGTAAGCACAAAGGGCCTGGGGACAACCAAAAAGAACATTTCTTGTCAAGCCTCTGCATTCTTCAAGTTGCTCAGTAGAGAAGAGGGCCCTCAGGAGCAATTGTGACTTCCGGACCACAGTGGCGCGGGAGCTAACGTGTGTCTGTGACACACACGGTGCCTGTCATACCACAAGCTAAACCACAAGCAGTAACCAACAGCAGTTAAGTGAAGAACTAAACGGAGCTAAAAGGCGGCACTGCACTTGCTACCTCCCTATTTATGCCTCACACTTACTTGAACGCGTTCACGGCCACGACGACAGGCACTCCAAACATTCTGGCATTTTCTATTTGTTTCCTCAAGTTACTGAAACCCTTTTCAACCAGGTCCAGGTCCTGTGGAAAAAAAAAAAAAGCAAACGGCTTGTAAGGTCAAAGCAAGCTAACCTGAAAACAGCTGCCTCCTCCGTTTAAGACAGAGACTTGTCACTGCCCCCGGGGGCGTGGCAGGCACACCTGTAATCCCAGCATTCAGCAGGCTGAGGCTGGAGGATAGAGAAATTGAGATGAGCCTGGGTACACAGTGGATCCTTGTCTCAAATCAATAAGCAATGAAAACAGGAAGGTGTGTCTTGGAGCTGGAAGAAGGGAAAGGAGGTAGTGGGCTTCAGGAGGGCCGGTGATGATGCACTTCCCACATATGGCTGGTAGAGGAGGGAGAAGCCGCTCCTGTCTACAGCACTGAAGCTGTGCTACTGCCCCCCGCCACCCCCCAACCCTTGAAAACAGGCAATGGCCTCTTAGTTCTTTGAAGGGGATGAGTCTGATGCCTCTACTTAAATGACACGCACAGCTTGTGTGTTTACTCCCAAGGTGTACAACAAAACCAGACTCTGCTCAGTAGCAGCCATTTGATCAGGACAGAGCCCAGCACAGGACCCACCAACCATAAAGACTGTCAAGTGATAAGTCGGTGAAGTTTCAGAGGATTAAATGAACTCAACCATGAGCCTTCCCAAGGCTAATAAAATAAGGAAATACTATTTGGGATAACCTGGGGCCTGGGCAGGACTGATAACTCAGTGGTTAAGTGTACACTTCCTGTTTTTCCACAGGAAATGAGTTTGGATCCAGTACCCAAGTCAGGCAGTTATTAGTCTATAACTCCAGCTCTATGGCTCATTCTCTTCTGGTCTCTTCAGACACCCTTCTATCCCCCACCCAATGCACGTGCTTGCACGCGGAGACATGTGAATAAAAAAAAAAAAAAAAATCCGGGGCTGGAGAGATGGCTCAGCAGTTAAGGGCACCGGCTGTTCTTACAGGGGGGCCCTAAAACAACCACTTATAATTCTAGTTCCAGGAGATATGATGCCCTCTTCTGCCTCTGAGGGAGCCAGACATGTGTATGGTACACATGCATACATGTAGGTACCTCCCACATATACACAAAAGCCATAGAGGTTAAGAAGAACACCGTAAAAATGATTACTAGAGGCCGAGGCTATAGCTGAGTTGGCAGTGTTTGCTTAGCACGCACGAAGCCCTAAGTTCAACTGTAGCACATGTACCAGCTGTGGTGGCACATGCCCAGGACTCTAGCACTTGACAACACGAAGCAAAGGAGGGACAAAGGATACAGAAGTGGGCAAAACATTCCTGCACATAAATCAGTCTTGGAAATAAGAGTTTGCTCTGGGCAGTGTACTGATAGCCTCACATGTCACTCCCTACAAGTATCCCCACAAAAACTATAAAATCTAAAATTTAAAGGGAAGTAATGAAAGAAACTAGCAGAAATATTACTTATTTAATTAAATACCTTTTATGTATTTTTTATGTGCATTGGTGTTTTGCATGTCTGTGTGTGTGAGGTTGTTAGATCTCCTAGAACCAGCGTTACAGACAGTTGTCAGCCGCCATGTGGGTGCTAGGAACTGAATTCAGGACCTCTGGAAGAGCAGCCACTGCTCTTAATCATTGAGCCATCTCTCTCCAGTCCCTATTTATTTATTTCTTAAAAAATAAAAAGGTTTTTAAAAAATATAATTATTTTGTGTGTATAGGTTTTGCGTGCCTTCACGTCTGTGCACCATGTATATGTAGTGTCTCTGGAAGCCAGAGGAGGGGGTTGGATCCTCTCTGGGACTGGAGTTACAGATGGCTGTGACCCACTACATAGGTACCTGGAATTGAACCCAGGTCATCTGGAAGAATAGCCACTGCTCTTAACCACCGAGCCATTGCTCCAGGCCCCTACTTACTTATTTCCTGACAGGATCTTACTATATTTTCTGGGCTCTTGTGATCCTTCTGCCTCATCTTCTTAAATGTGGGGATTATAGGAGTATGCTATCATTCTTGTCTTGAAATACACCTTAAAGATTTTTTGTTTTTTTTTCACTATGTAGCTCTGGCTGTCCTTGAACTCACAGAGATCTGCCTCCCAAGTGCTTGGATTAAAGACATGTGCCACCAAGAATGGCCACTTGTTATTTTCAAATTACGTTTATTTGTGTGTGTCCCCCACTGTTGCTTATACCATGGCATGAGTGTGAATATCAAAGATCAGTTTGCAGGGGCTGGTTCTTTCCTTCCACTAGGTACGCTCTCCAAAATTTAACTATCTATCTAGATATAGATAGATAGATGGATGGGTGGGTATAGGGTCTCATGTTGCCCAGGCCCGCCTCAGACTTGCTATATAGTCAAGGATTTTGATTCCATTCCTTCCACTTTCCAAGTGTGCCAACACTGACACTCATGCCCTAGCTTGGCTGGCCTTGTGCAGTAGTAGGGATTAAACCCAAAGCTTTGTGCATGCATGACAGTCATACTACCAATGAAGCTATTTCCCTAGTCAAGAGAATATGTACTGTTAAAGGAAACCCATTTCAAAAACTATTCTTAGAGTGTCTAATTTTCTTTTTGTAAAAGGTATATCATTTAAAATACTAAGGTTTTAGGGTAGCATGCATGAGATCCACTTAGTGCTGGATCTGATCCCAGCCCTAAAATCAAAATAAAAAAAAAGTAAGTGCAATGTCAAAATATAAGTATTTTAAAAAATAAGAAGTATGGCTAAGTGTAGTGGCACCACCTTTAATCTCAGCACTCAAGAAGAGGCAAGGGTATGTCTGTGAGTTCAAGGCCAGCCTGGGCTACAGAGTGAGTTCCAGATTAGTCAGAGCTATAAAGTGAGACTGTGTCTCAAGAAAAACCAATAAATAAAGAAAAAATGTGGCTGTCTTCATAGAGACATGTTGGATCATGAGGAAAACCTAGCACTCTGACTTGGAGTTTAGACACCTCAAACAATGGAAAGGGTAGGAAGGCAATCAGCAGGAAACGAGCAGCTGTGATCCCCTTTAACTGTAATCTGACGGTCTAGCGCGCACTCTTGTTTTTACCTCTAGTCACATAAAACAACAATTAATATATAAGACTGACTGAGAACAGTTTTAAATAAGCTGAATTTCTTAAATGAAGACACCAGCTGGGCCAGTTCGGGGCAGTCACTGTAATTAGACACAGGAAAGGCTGTGGGGTAGCAGGAGGGCCAGAGCTGTGAATTCCCCTCCTACGCCTGAATCACACAGATGACCATAAAAGGCAAATCACAGCTCAGAAGACAGGCAGACTCAAGGCACCAACCATCTTTTTTTTCCAGTCAATTTTGCAAACTTCAACTGGGGGGGCCATACACTGACCCTGCACTGCCTGATAATGTAAGAGCCTCCAGAAGGACAGAGAGATTCAATCAATGGTGACAGCAGCTGACCCTGCATCTCATCCAAGAGCCCATCGGTTATGTAATCACTCACAGTGGCCCTAGGGATGTTTATTTGATGGTAAATGATATCAGTATGAAGAAGAAGCAAAAAGAGCTCAGGCCTGCTCTTTGAGCTCCTGCCCAGTAGACCAAATCCATTTACAGAAGATGTGCCTCCAAACTCAACCAGGGCATTTACTGGCTCTGTCTCAGGTCTTTAATTTGGGTTTGGGTTTGCAGAGAGAAAGGTTATTTCTAAAGCTCTCCTTGTGCTTGATTTAAATGGCATTTAGGACTCCTTCGTGACAGTCCAGGGCAGGGCTTCATAACTCCAGCACTGTCATTTTTATTACTGGAATGGGGGTGCCCTACACACCTTGGCTGTTTAACAGCCATCCCTGTCTTCTACCTATCAGATGCCAGTAACACTTCTGGAAGTAGTTGTAACAAGCAGAAATCTAGCTAGGTATGAACTCTCTCTAGCTAGGTATGGGGTGCACACCTCTAATCCTAGCACTGGAGTTCAGGGCCAGCCTAGACTACTTAATAAGACTCCCATCTCTGACAAATAGCAACAAAAAGCTTCCAGATATAGCCTTGTTCCCTGGGAGCAAAACTGCCTACGACTGGTCTAAGGCAATGGCTTTCTGCCATCCTCCGTGAGCCAAATTTACTCACTGCTACTTCCTTAATGTGATTTCCAGTGCTCGGCAGGCTTCTTCCTCCAGCACCCCCAAGGACCTGCCCCACCCCCTTTGTCTTCCACATTAAGACATGCTGATTTAGGATGCGCTTTCCTAGGACAACTGATCAGAAACAACCGTAGTTACCTCTTCTGTGTAAGCCTTGGGAAGAGGCAGTCCAGCGGTGACCTAGAAGAAAGGAACAAAAGTCAGGCATGTTTCCTACTCACGGTTGGAGCTAAAGTAGCGCTTAGTGCACTGTGACAGGCAAGCGGCCGCACGCGCCAGAGAACACACGGCAGCAGCTGAGGCGGTTTCCTGCCCAGCGGACTTTGAGCATGAGCCCATAGAGCCGTGAGCAGTCAGGTGGTTCTTTGTGAGCTGAGATGGGGGGCGGGGGCGGGGGCGACGCAGATGGATGAAAGCCGAGGTAGACAGAAATATGCTTGTGGTGGACCACTGATTCCAGTGAATGAGGCACATACCAGTAGAATGGAAGTAAGAGTGTGCGTGGGGGGAAAACACAGCCATCAGCCCTTAAAGTCACTACTGATGTCTAAGGTCAGGCCTGTAAGGAGCATGGCCGCTCATGCCTCGGCAGGAGGGTGTGGGTGAGCTGTGATGTCAGAACAATGAAGAGGGGAAAACAAGAGCGAGTGTGTGCCCGGACCCCCTAGCACTCAGAAGACAAAGCAGGAGAATCACAACTTAGCAGTTGGAGGCCAACCTGAGCCCAAGAAAAGGGGCTAGGGGCACGATGGCCAGACTTTCTTCCTCTGAGGTAGAGCAGACTTAGAGGTATATATGAACTCTAAAGCAGCTAGCCCACTGTCGCTAGGAGGAAGGGCCTGCGTCCTGATCTGGCTCAACGCTACTGTATGGAACATGCAAAATGGCTCAAGGTTGACCCAGTGGTCATGGTAGGCAACACAGTGATTAAAAAGCCTCTAGCTGGGTCTTCTACTCTTCCGGCCGGAAGACTGAGGTCTGCATGTCCAGTTTATGGTGTTGTGACTCTTGAAAGGCCATGTGGAAGATAAACAGGAAGCAGTGACCTTCCACATAACTTCCCACACGTCTGGCTCCAGGACAGCGCTGGACAGGCGAAGCCTCCTTTCAGGACTGCCAGGTAGAGGCTCAGACTCCCTGGCAGGGTCAACCTTTTTGACTTTGCAACATAATATTGTCACCTACACAGTTCACACTCAAGAACTGCATAATTGAGTTACAAAAAAAAAATTTTCTCCCTCCCTCAAGGGTTTGATGTTTTTAGTGAGTTTAAGGCTTTGTGGGCGTCACTCTTAGCTGTCCTTGGTCACACTGAGGAGTGAGGATGCTGACTGAAGTATATTTGAGACAGGAGTGCTGCGTAGGATCAGAACACAACCCACCTAGCATTCCTAGCAGAAAGGGTTCTCCTAGGTTGGGAAAGTCTAGTCAGGGGCAACTCTGCTAAGGGCTGCCCGAGGCCATGGTGGGGTTAGGAAAATGCCTTAACTGTGGTCAAGAGACCCAAGCCTTCCAGGGGCCCAAGGCCACAACTATTTCTGTAATGGAGCCTTTGCTTTCTCACTGAGTGGACTACGACCTCTCCAAAGGTAACCTGCAGAAGAGAATCCACTGTTTCTAGTGAAGTGGACACAGAAGAGATGGGAAGACTGGACAGTGCCTATATTTTGTTTCAGAACACATAGCAGCTTTTCATTTAAAGTGCTTTTTATGTTAACGTGTAAATCAGTTCTAATTTCAAATATACTAAATATTAATAGCTACAATGTACATAAATAAAAGGTTTTTTTAGGCCTTCAATAATTTTTAAGTGTACAATGAGGTTCTAAAGGCCTGGTAGTAAAATTTTGTCAGGCATATGCAAAGCTGTGGCTCCAATCCCCAGTGTAACCCTGGTGGTTTGAATAGGCACAAGCCTTCGCAGACTTGTGTTTGAATGCTTGACCATAGGGAAAGGGATTATTAGGAGGTGTGGCCTTGTAGGAGGAAGTATGTCACTGTGGAGGTGGGCTTTGAGGTCATTCATGCTCAAGCTACACCCAGTGTGGCACACAGTCACCTCCTGCCTGCAGATCAGGATGTAGAACTCTCAGCTCCTTTTCCAGCACTATGTCTCTGCATTTCACTGAGTCCTACCCATGGTGATAACAGACTAAACCTCTGAAACTGTAAGTCGGCCCTAAGACAGCTTCTCCCACCCCCCTCCTGAAAACAAAGAAGAAAAAAAATCCAAAACACTTGAGATTTGCTATATAAGAATAAATATATGCCACTGCACCATGAAATAGATTCTATTTTGTAGACAAGGGAGGTCTTTGTTCCCTAATACCAATGACTAAGGAGCAGAAATTTAATACTACAATGAACAGTACAAGCAAATTTACATGCTAATCTGAAGAAAAGATGTGAAGCCAGGTATGATACTACATTTAATCCCAGCACTCAGGAGGCAGAGGCAGGAGGAGAAGGAAAGGCAGGAGTGAGGCCTGGTCTACATGGTGAATTCTAGGATAGCCAGGGAGGGATACACAGAGAAACCCTGTCTCAAAAGGCAAGCAAGCAAACAAACAAAAAAAGGGGAGATGGGAAAATACTATAAGTGTTATTTCTAAGCAACAAGAGTTCAGAAGAATATACCAAGTGCAGACTGGAGCTGATCCTGGGTGAGCCCACCCCTTGCCTGGACCAGCCTGAGGTCCTGCCATTCTCCTTCACGGCCTCTGGCAGCCACAACAACTTACTGCAGGCTCCCAGAGCCCTGTCAGCCAAGACTGCTACTCACAAGCTGACTTCTGCTTTAGCTCAGTGCTTGGCTGGCTGGCTGCCAGCAGCAATATTAAGAAGGAAAATTGGATTTGGATTTATAAATAACTGGTTGACACTGTTTATTTTTTTATATCAGAAGGGCCAAGCACAAGCCCTTAGAGGGGATTAGATAGGCAGTCATAAAGACAGTTTGGGTCTCCTCAAAATGCCGCAAGAGGATCTGTCCCTGAGGGTGATATGGCTCGTGTATGGCCACCCCTGGCCTTTGGTACCCTATCCAGCATAAGCATAAATAGGAGCATAGGAACACAGGCAGACCCAGAGACAACTCATGAGATTTCCTTCCTAACAGCCATTCTCCCAGTCCTTGGTCCTCACCGTGGGGCCACCCCCGTGCATCTTAAGAGCCCTGACAGTGGCAACCAGAACCACCACGTGTGGCTGGAGACCAGAATACCGGCACTTGATGTTGAAGAACTTTTCCATTCCTATGTCTGCTCCGAATCCTGCTTCCGTCACTGCAAGGGAGAGGAGCAACTGTAAAATCACCACAGCCACTCTGTGATGGAAGATAACCGCATGGCCGCCCACCGAGGATGCATGAGAACTCACCCACAAAGCCCTCGGGGCCAACCAGCTTGAGTGCAATCCGGTCTGCAATGATGGAGGAGTTCCCGTGTGCAATGTTGGCAAAAGGCCCAGCGTGGACAAACACGGGTGTGCCCTGCGGAGACCATGACGTCATGAGTAAATGCCAACCTGGCTTCACAATGGGGTCACATGAGCCAAAGCTAGGATTTAGCTGGAATTTGAAACCACTCCTTTTCCACAGCAGTGCTGGGAATCAAATTCAGGGCCTTTTGCATACCAAGTAAATGCTCACTCAGCTGCTGACCTACATACCTCCAGCCCCAAAGATATCTATTTTAGTTCAGCAACACCCTCTCACCCCAGCTATAGGACGAAGGAAAGTAAGGAAAGAGATGAGCAGTAGAAAAGGTTTCTATGAGATGGCAAGATGGCTCACTGGATAGAGGAGATTGCCTTGCAGGCTTAGAGAACTGAGTTCAAATCCCAAAGCCCAAGTAAAAGTGCCAGGAGAAAACTGAAGTTGTCCTCTGACTTCTACATGCATGTTGTGGCACACACAATGCTCCCACAACAACAACAACAAAAAAAAAAGTGTCTGATTCTGCAAGGGAAGGTTGCGTTATAATCTCTTGGCTCCAAGTAGAGGAAGTGAATTCTGGACCCAGGAGTTACCCAGCTCACCTCTAAGGTCTGCATGAGGTTGGGCTTGATTGCATCCTTCATCAGCACCGTCAGCGCCCCACTCACACCCTGCAAGACAAGCCCGTGAAGCATCAACTCATGCTAGCAGAAATCCAATCTCTTGAAACCAGAATTAAGCACTCCAGGCTTCTCATTCATTTTAACCATCTTGGAACAATTAGTGCTTACACCTAATCTCAGCCATTCATCTTTATTTCTTATTTTTCCTGGCTGAACTAGGAAGCCACCAGTTATCCTAGCAGGGAGCAGAAGCAGAGTGAGAACGGCTTACGCAAGCAGGTTTCTGAAAAAGCACGGGGCGCTAGAAACAAGCACCTCAGTCAAGCTCTGCTGCTGGCTGATGTGGGGAATCCATTTAGGCCAGTTTAGTGTAGATATGGTACTTCCAACAGCAATGAGTTATTTATAACTCTGGTATCCAAGCAGAAATGGTATAAGTCAAAATCAATGTATGTTTCCCAAAGCGGAAGCCAGAACCCTAGCCAGAAGTCTAATTTTGACTCCCAAATCCAGCTTCCCCTAATAAGGCATCTAATCATCACTAAACAAAACCAGTGGCAAACACGAAGTAAAACTGAGCAATGAACAGTTCTCCTTTATAATCAACATTAATGTGGTTCTAAATTTAAGGTCTGGGTGTTAAAATTTAAAACACATATTAACTGTGAAAACAAAGTTAATATTTTCCTCCCTTTTTCTAAATTTGTCTGCCATCATGCCAGCTATACTGGTGTGTGTTGACACAAATAGTCCTTTGCATTTTTGATCTAAAGCAGGTGAGGTAGTGCACGCTTATGATCTGTTGGTTCTCAACCTGAGAGTTATGACTCCTTGGCAAACCTCAATCTTTAAAAAATATATTATTAGTCATAACTAACCAAATTACAGTTATAAAGTAGTAATAAAAAAGAATTTTATGGTTGGAGGTCAGCACAGTGAAAGCAACTGTATCAAAGGGTCGCAGCATTTGGAAGATTGAGGAGCTTTATTATAATCCCAGGACTTGGGGTTAGGGGGTGGGATGGGGTAGGGCTAAAAACTAGGATTGCTATTGATTTGGGAATTTCCTGGGCTACATGGGCATAGTGGCAGACACTTTTAATCTCAGTACTTGGGAGGCAGAGGCAGGTGGAATTCTGTGAGGTTCAGGCCAGTCTGGTATACATAGTCATACCTACATACATAGCATACCAGGACAGCAAGACATACATAGAGAGACCCTGTCTAAAGAAACAGCAACAACAAAACACCAAACAAACAAGAGACTCAGCTAGAAGGCTATTGGCCAAACTGGCCAATGAGTTCTTCCAAGCCAAGTGCCATTCATGGGAAGGCAAACACTTGGACTCTAGGTGTTCACAGAAACTGTAGTCAGGGCTTGCTCAGAAAGATACTTGCAGGAAGAAGGCATCACTCAAGTCACCTGATGTGGAGAGCGGTAGAGCTGGAGAGGCATTCGCCATGACAAGATGGCGCCTACTTCCGCTGTTGACTCCTGGTAAACAACTGTTTGCGCATGTGCGTAGAATGAAAAGATGCCAAGTCACGGCCCATCCTGGGGCATCACATGGGGTGATGAGCAAACAGCCAATCATGGGCGGACACGCAGCGCTGTAGTGTATATAAGCAGTGCCGATTATTGGCTCGCCCCTTTTTCCCTCTGGATGAGGGCAATAAATGTTTGTTGCAGAAGGATCCTAGTGTCCTTGTGTCTTCTTGTTGGGGAGACGACTGCGCGGGCCACAACCTGGCACTTGTAGCCCATTACAAGAGCCTAACACCACTACTATCATTTACTAAGAAGAACTTTTAAAAATATAAATTTCATAATTTTTGCAATGAGCAAAATCAGTTAATGAGTTAATGGCAACATTCTGAGTAGAGCATGTATCTCTGCTTTTAACAATCACTGAGAGACCCCGGGATGTTAGACACTGCCTGTCACTTACCAGGTCTTCACAACTGATGGGCTCCCCTTTCTTACTGGATGCCACCACCATTTTGCCCAGTCTCTCTCTCATGTCTTCCAGAGAACTAGTGAGGGCCAGGACTGCCATGATTTCACTGGCCACAGAGATATCAAACTGGGCCTGTGGGCAAAGAGATAAAGAAGACCCTTTGTGTCAAACCAGAAGGATGAATATCAGAGGCATCTCTTTTGGCTTAGGCAAATAGCTAACAGGGACGGAACAAAAATAACTAAGTAATTGTCCAACAGTCGAGAAATTTATAATTGTTCACAGGTCTTGAATAATCATTTTTTAAAAGTCAGTGCTCTGCCAGGCAGTGGTAGTGCATGCCTTTAATCTCAGCACTTGGGAGATAGAGGCAGGCAGATTTCTGAGTTCGAGGCCAGCCTGGTCTACAGAGTGAGTTCCAGGACAGCCAGGACTATATGGAGAAACCCTATCTTGAAAAAAAACAAAAACAAAACAAAACAAAAAACAAAACAAAACAAACAAAAAAAGTCAGTGTTCTAGGGGTTGCAGCCCTGGGGCAGAGCACTTGCCCAACATGCACAAAGCCCTGGGCACCTGATCCCCAGCACCTCAGAAAACAGGTGTGGTCGGTGCATGCTTATAATCCCAGCTTACGGAGGAGCAGAGTTCAAAGTCATCCTCAGATAGAATAATAAATTTAAGACCAGTCTGAGCTGCTTGAGACCTAAAAAGCTGTAGCACGACCAGTGAGCTATCATTTTATCCCCATGAAAGCAGCTTAGAATATTGGTTAGTTTCTCTAACACAAAGGGGACAAAACAGGTACTCTTACACTGAGGATATATACAGTCAAACAGACACAGAAAAGAAACATTTTTAATTAATTTATATGCAAGAATATTCACTTGGGGTTCTCCACCTCCAGGAAAGAATGCTGAGGGAAAACCACACAGGTGACACATGGATTTATTGCACAAGCTGTCAAGAGTGCTCCGTGCCACACCCACTCACTTCCATTTTAAAAGGGAGAAGGCAGAACAACACCTGCCGGTGTGGTCGTAGGGGAGGCGATGGAGGAGGATGGAGGCAGTGGGAGCTAGTTCCCATGGAGCAATTACTGGAGATGAACAGTTACCGTGCGTGTGTGGCCTTTCTCTGTTGGAGACTGTCCAATTGTGATCTTCCTCAGGAATCTATCGTTGGTGTCCAACACTACGGTGGAAAGGGAGGGCAGGAACAGTTTTTAAGAGAAGGTACATGAATAAAAGAGTGAGGATATAGTTCAGTGGTAAGGCAGCCTACTAAAGAAAGGGAGGGAGGGAGGGAGAAACACTAGGGTAGATAGCACACACCTGGAACACCAGGACTCTGAGGGCCGAGGCAGGATAATAAATTTAAGGCTTTCTTGGGCTAGGGGGCATGACCCTGTCTCAAAAGTAAACAAATAATTCCATAAAGATGTAAGAACCATAAAGCTAAAGGTGGGAACAGAGTTTAGTATGTGTGCATGCACGTGAGTGTCTGTGTGTGTGTGTTGTTGTTGTTGTCTCAGAAACAATATGACTCTATTATGAAGCTCTGGCAACCCTGGAACTTACTATGTAGACCATATTGGCCTCAAACTTACAGAGATCCCCGTCTCTGCCCTCTGAATGTTGAGATTGAAGGTGTGCATTACCATGTCCACGTTAGCAACAGAGTTTTAAAACAACAAATCTAGTCTAACAATAGTTTTTTTAATACTTGATTTCAAAATGGACTACAAAGCTAGAATACGGTATAAGAGACACGGCCACATGCCAGAAACGCAGAGGGATGGCGCTTAAAGCAAAAGGAATGCAGAGTGGTTAAGCTTCGTCCCTTCTAAAGAATTCAAACAATTATGAAATCTGCACTCTACTTCAAAGCACATTCTCTATCAGCCAAGAAACACAGAGCGACCCAGTTTATGAAAAAGCTGAGGTGTGTACTGTTCTGTGGGTGACTCACTGACCATACACCCACACAAGAGCCGCCAACTCAGACCAAGTGCAAATGCCTTCTAAGTACTCCAGGTCTGTCTCAGGCCTGGCCTCTCCTTAGCACATTCTCTGGTAATGATAGACCACACACCCCCTTGTATAACCTCAGGTAACCTGGGCAGAATGACCACCAGCTGACCCAGACCTCACTTCCCAGGACTCCTTACCCCTCACTGGTTAGTGGACTCCTACTTTTCCTTTCCCTATGTACAGAATCAAAAAAGACATATCTCATCTTTGCTGTGGGTTCACAGAAACAGGCTCCCAGAGCTCTTGGAATGTTAAGGAGATGAAGCACCTCAGGAAGGTATGGTCACTGCAAAGTCAAGCGACTAGAGGGATGTAACTTTCAGCCCCATCCAGAGGAACTGACCACCCCCAGTGTACTGAGGAACAGGTGAAGTTGAAGACCTATAAAAACATCACCATCCCCACTGCTTATATATTTAGTTGTATAAAACAATCACTTTCCAAGCTGGTTAACACATGAAGGCTCAGGGAGGGTGATGCATATAGAGCTTATGTAAGTCTCCAACAGGCTCTTCCCTAATTCCTTCTTTTGTAGCAAACCAATAAACATAAGGAAAGGAAAAAGTAGCCAGATGTGTCACTTCATGCAAAGCTGAGAATCAAGAGTTCAAGGTCAACGTAGGCTACATAGTAAGACACACTCTACACGTGAACCCCAAACACACACGTATACACGCTAAAGGAAATGATTAAACACACACATATACACGCTGAGGGAAATGATTAAACAATGTATTAAATTCTCATAACAGATGGTGAGCTTCCTTCTTCTAAAAATACTGCAGTGGGGTCTGGAGAGACGGCTCCATGGCTGAGAGCACTCATTGCACCTGCAGAAGACCAGGGCTCAGCTTCCAGCAGCCACACGGCAGGCAGCTCATAACCATTCACAGTAACTCCAGTTCCAGAGGATCTCATGCTCTCGCCCAATCTCCTTGGGTACCAGGCTTGGATATGACACTCAAACATGTGTGCAGAAAATAAGTACACACAGTAAGTAAATAAATATATTTAAGAAATTAAAATGGGGCCCAGAGAGGCGGCTCAATGATTAATAGCACTGGCTGCTCTTCCAGAGGATCCGGGTTCAATACCCAGCACCCACATGGCAGCTCACAACTGTCTAGTTCCAGTTCTAGGGGATCTGAAGTCCTCTTCTGGCTTCTGTGGACACTATATACACATGTTAAACAGACATAGATGAAGGTATCCATACACATAAAAATAAAAAAAAATCTACAAAATTTCTTTTAAAGAATGGTACATTGGTGGGTTCACGGCTGTAATTCAGCATTTGAGAGGTGGAGGCAGGAGGTCAGCCCTGGCTACATAGAGAACCCAAAACCAGCCTGAGCTACATGATCAAAACAAACACCAAAAACTCCAAACAAACTGGACATTAACAGTCGCTGTGCCAATAAAAACAAGAAAAGAGTTGGTAAGTTGGCCTTCTGGTGCATTCTGCATGGTTTGATGGATAGAAAATAAAATCCAAAGCTTTGCTCATTGTACTCAGAGAAAACAACATAGGGCAATGAAGTCAGGCAAACGTCTAAAGGCCGAAGGCTGGCGAGTGTGCTCCAGGAGGAGTTAATAAAAGGAGGAATGATTAGTAGGGTGGAGAGATACAGGAAAAATCAAGTCACCAGTGCCAGAGAACTCTCAGAATAAAAGGCACACATGATTCAAGTGATTAGACATCATTTTCCCACTTCATGACACCCAAACTTTCTGCATAAAATTGAAACTTAAGAAATGTTATTTTTGGTTTATGCATGAACTTCCTTGAAATCCTCATTTCAATCAACACTGAACAGACAGACATTCAACCAACCCCACAAAAGGACATCTAAAATGCAGCTAAGAAGGCTGACAAGCAAAGCAAAGGATATGACCATTCTGGACAAGCATCGTGGGGGTGGGAGAGACATGGGGCTACCAAAGCACAGGGGGTGGGCAGCCTGGGCTGGGCAGCCTGGGCTGGGTACACACCTCTCTGCCATGTTATGGTTTCTGGATCGATATCCAGTCTTGCAAATCTGTTTATCTCATCATCTGTCAGCGTGGTGGGGTCAGTCTTCTCAATGCCTAGCCTCTGAAAAGAAAGGAAATTAAAACACAAAATAAGACAAGAGCCGGCACTCGGGAGGCAGAGGCAGACAGATCTCTGAGTTTGAGGCAGTCTGGCCTACACAGTGTATTCCAAGACATCCAGGGCTACACAGCCAGACCCCGTCTCAACAAACCAAACCAAAACTAAAACAAGAGCATTCATCCATCCATCCATTCATTCCTCTGCTTCCTGATTACAGATGTGATGTTACCAGCTGCTTCAAGCCCCCGCTGCTTCAGCCTCCCCACTATGATGGACTGTATTTTGAACTGTAAACTAATATAACCCCCTACCCCACCCCCCAAAAGACAAAACAGAGAAGCATACTTTTTTTTTAAATTGACCTTTATCAAGGACTATAAATGAATCCAGCCGGTCACATGCCCTTGGAATGCCACCATCTTAAACCCAGAAGAGAAAACTGTGACCGATCTCCTGGCTAAGCCGAGAGGCTGTTTCCTGGGCCCACTTGGTATGTCTGCTTCTGTAACTGAGCTCCAGAGACTTCCCTCAACCTGGCCCAAACAGCCCCAACCAAGATTTATTACAATGCATTTCTGGATTCACTAAATATATTGAAATGAAAAGCAATATGCACAGCTTTAAAAATCAGACTGAGAAGCCCAAGAAAACCAATTGAAGTCAAATTTTAGGAAAGGCAAATCTGAGCAACAATCAATGAAAAAAAATCAATTTAAACTCTTTTACATGCTTTTCTGTGGCTCAATACTTTCGCTGGTTTCTTACACAAAAAAGGTTTTTATTTTTTTTTTTCCTTACAGAAGTTAGGTACTTTTAAATTTTATTTAGTGTCTACAAGGGTCACTTCTTAAAATGGAAAACGCTTATCAAACAATCCCCTTCTCATTTTCGGCAGACAGGAGCCCCAGCAAAACCCTTTCTTTTCCTTTCCTCTCCCCTCTCCTTTCCTTTGAGACAGGGTTTCTGTGTAGCTCTGGCTATCTATCCTGGAACTTGCTCTGTAGACCAGGCTGGCCTTCCACTCAGAGATCTGCCTGCCTCCCGAGAGCTGGGATTAAGGCGTGTGCCCCAACTGCATGAGAACTTGCAAACCTCAGATGTCCCATGAGCCTAGAACTTGCCGCTGTTCAAAGAAACCCACAAACAGCTGTGTCACCCTGCTAACAACCTGCTGTTGGAGGTGACAGCCAGTCTCAACTGTCAATTTGATGAGGTCTAGAACCACTGGGAAGATAGGCCCTTGGGCATGCCCATGGGGAATGCATCATGATTAAGTTCATGAAGGTGAGAAGACCACACACCCACTGTGGGTGATATGTTGTGAGTTGTGAGTCTGCATTGTATAAAAAATGAAAAAGGGAGCTAAGCAAACACTCTTTCTCTGTTTCTCCACTGAGGATACAATGGGACCAGCTGCCTTATGCTCCACCTGCTGGGACTTCTTCACCATGATGGGCTATCATTTCCTACAGTGAGCCAAAATCGAGCCTTCTTTCTTCAGTTGCTTTTGTCTGAGTATTTTTCATCATAGCCACAGGAAGAGTAACTAAGGCAGAAACCCGCTTCTGACTGAGCCCTCAACTGTCAATTTGATGAGGTCTAGAACCACCTGGAAGACAGGCCCTTGGGCATGCGTCATGATTAAGTTCATGAAGGTGAGAAGACCAGAGAAAACTCTCTGTACCTGGGCATGGTGGCACACACCTTCAGTTCCAGGACGTGGAGGCAGAGGCAGGTGTCTCTGTGACTTTGAGGCCAGCCTGGTTTACACAGAGAGTTCCAGAACAGCCAGGGCTATACGGTGAGACTCCATCTCAAACACAGGCACCCGCCACCCCCACAACCCTCACCATGGAAGCAGCAAGTACGCAGGAGAGTGCCTGGGAGAGAGGGACAGAAACCCAGGCTCTAGTTAGATCCCTGTAAAGGGAACTGCAGCACCCAGAAACATCTCTAGATCTAATTTCCTTGAGTGAACTGTCCCTTCTCCCTACTGACAAGAGGAGGTCCCTTTATAAACGGAAGGGTAACAGATCACCTGCTCCTCCCATGGTACCCCAGCACACCACGGAATACGGCTTTGTCATGATGGGGTAACACTTGATGGACCCAAAGCACAGGTTTCAGGGGAGGCGTAAAAAGACAAGCCAAGGAATATCAAACTGCTTGAAAACTAGCTAGTGTATTCTCAACAAAAACTGTTGTGGTGGGCGACAAAAACCACAAACAAAAACCCAGATACAAAAATTATCAACAGAGTTGTAAGTAGAGCAGCATGTAAACACCGTATCTGGGTAAAGAAACCTCCATGGTTATTCCTGCAGCAGCAAAACACAGAGGACCCAGGTTCAGGGGCCAGCACCCACATGGCAGCTCACAAATGTCTGGAACTCCAGGTCCAGGGGACCGGATGCTCTTTTCTTGCCTCCAAGGACGCACGCACGCACTCACTCACACATGCATCCATGAACTAAATAAATATCAAAACCAACCAACCAAAATCCCACAAAGCTTCAGGGTTTGGGATGTAGCTCAGTAGGAGCTTAGGAAGCACGAGAGCCCAGTGTACTCCTGAATAGCAGAGGAAAAGGTAGGTGGCAAAGAATTAAAAATAAACTGAACAGAACTGTTGATAAGCAGCACACACCATTCAGCGAGTGCTTATATGTGCACATATACACACATATAAACCATTTCCTTACTCCAATAGAATCTATCACACATGGACACCCCTGTGCTATTCCTTTATAGTTACACCATCCCTGGGCCATGACTCTTGGCATAGACCAGTCTGATGTTCTGTCTCACGGAAGATAAATGGAAGCACAGCCTATGACCTTCTGATACTGGCTTCTTTGATTAGATGTAATGCCTTTGAGAGTCAACCAAGTCGCTGTGCCTTTCAGCAGCTCATTTCTTTTTATTGCACAGATGTACCGCAATTTGTTTAACCATTCATCCATTGAAGAACACTGAAGATTTTTCTCACTTTGGGGAGATTATTAATAGAGTCATTAAAACATGTATGCATGGGTTTTTGTGTGACTGCCAAATTTCATTTTTTCATGTAAAAAAATCAAAGACAGGAATTACTAAGGTATGTGGTAAAAATATGTGTTTGCGGACTATTTAGGTTTGAGTAGAATATTCAGAATGTTAATGCACTTGCTTCAATAGCCCAATGACCTGAGTTCAATTCCTTAAACCTAGGTAAAGCCAGATGTGGTGTGCACATCTATAAACCCAGCACTCCTACACAAGACAGAAAGAGACTAGAGAATGATATTCTACATAGCAGCAGAAACCAGAGACATGCTGCCACAACAAATTAGAAATTAAGGACTGACTCCCAAAAGTTGTCCTCTAATCTCTACATAGTACTGTGACCCACACATGCCTACATTTAACACATATAAATATTTTTACACGGCTATGTATATACTATAGAAATTCAAATAAAACACAGAAGTCACTAGTACTCTCAGAGTCCTTTATCTATGTAGGGCGAGCATTAATAAGCTCCTTTTGTCCTCAAGATCTCAGGCTAGGGAGAGCAGGGATTCAAACTCCAGAAGCTGCACATCTCCACGACGGCGTCCTCAATCTTCACATTAAAAAGCCTCCGTCCTCTCTTCTTAGCGGAGGACTAATTGCTAGCTGTATTTACTATACAATCAATCACTATAATTTATAAAGGAATGAGGGAAACCTCTGCCTCCAATCTTTGTTATCTTTAATTAAATTTCTTATGGCATCATCTATCAAGTAGGCAAAAGCTTACCCGTAACCTGCGGATTTGAATGTCAGAAAACTTTCTTACTCCATTTACTGAAGGTACCAGACGATTAAAGAGAGCCTTAAAGAAAGAGAAGAGCTTTAGATGAGGGGGTCCTACTGTCATGGCACCTGCATCAGCACCCAAGGGACCAGCACTAATTCAGGTACTGCCCCTGCCCCCGCCCCCCCATCCTACCTTGTCTGTCTGGGTTAGCTCATGGAATATCCGAGCATCGATGGCAGCAGCCACAAGGTTGTTAGCAGCAGTGATGGCGTGGATATCACCAGTGAGGTGGAGATTAAACTAGAAAAGAGCAGAAGCCATAGCAGCCTCTAGCAGCTCTGCCTTTCCAACCTGCAGCCTCCCACAACCAACTCAATCTCTGCACTAACACCAGTGGGTGCTGGCTGGAGCGCCGCTCGTGGACAGGCTCACGAGTGGGCTTCGATATGCCAAGCAAATGCTTGACACCCTTAAGAGGCTGAGGGAGGACTGCCACCAGATCCAGGCCAGCCTGAATGAACTACACGGTGAATACTGAAGAAAAACCAATGCCCAGCTATCTGGCCCTTGAAACAACTCCCAGGGAAGGATTTAGCAGTTCTCCACATAAGTGTGCAGAGAGCAGAGCACCCCCCTCGCTGCTCCCCCTCCTGCCCCTCATTCACTCCCACCCTCCCACCCCTGCCAAGATCAGAGGCTGCACCGTCTCCTCTGGGTTCCCGCACTGCTCCTGAATCCCCCAGGCCCCTGACACTGGAGACCATGCGGCATGTGTTTGCTGGCTTAAAATGATTATCCCCATCGAAGGGTAGAGCCTGAGTCCAAGCTGTTGTCTCAAGTCAACAAATAAAGATTTTGTTTTGTTTTTTGTTATTTTCAAGACAGGGTTTCTCTGTGTAGCCCTGGCTGTCCTGGAACTCACTCTGTAGACCAGGCTGGCCTTGAACTCAGAAATCCTCCTGCCTCTGCCTCCCAAGTGCTGAGATTAAAGGTGTGTGCCACCACCACCACCCGGCTTTTTTATTTGTTTAATATACTGTTCCTGCCAAAAAAACAAGTGGAGTTCACACTAAGCATTTAGAAAAAAAAAAAAAAATCTCATCTCTGGAAAGGAAAATCTATCATACAGGGTAGGGCTCAGGCAAACCCTGGCTGCTTCACCTCTTCCATAGGAATGACCTGGGAATAGCCGCCTCCTGCAGCGCCACCTAGGGGACAGAGCAACAGCAGGCACTCAGGTTAACTTGCTTCTCCATGAATTGGAATCCAAAGACCAACAAACCCATTTTCATAACTACTAAGCAAATTATTTGTTTACTCTTTCCAGTCACTTGGACAGATGTGAGCAAGTGTTTTCTAATTTCCTGTACTGCACCGAAACACTTGATCAGGTTCGTGCTGAATAGGCTCTCAATTGAAATCGGAGTGGAAATGACAGAACCATGCACACACACATACATACCTACTCATTATCTTTAGAAGCAGGTTCCCCGTGATTCCTAACATGTTAAAAACCCCGATGACAGCTACATAAAGGCAAGCCAGTGTAATTTCCTACTCACAAAGCTACTCTAGCTTCCAGAAAAGGAATCTTGAAGGCACACACCGAACAGACACCCAACTCTTCTAGAACAGAAGATCGAGATCAGAAAACAGCTGAACCGAGAGGGTTCTGTGGCCCATGTGGCCAAGATGTCCGGGATGCCATCACATCAGTTAAGATAAGCGTCAGCGGGAAAGAATAGGTTTCATTTTCGTGAGGAAGACAACACAAGGAGGAAAATTCAATAGGAGGAAAGGCAACAATGGGTTCTCGAATGGGAATAAGGGACAAGGCTCCTGGAGTCAAAAGGGGGATTATTCTAACAAGCTCAAAGGTGGGGCACAGAGGTACATAATTCCAGCATTCAGGAGGCAGGAAGGCTGTAAATAGGTCAACCTGGGCTACACAGAGTGTTCCAGCGCAGCCTGAACTACCTGGGAAGACCTTGTCTCAAAGACAAAAGAAAGCTAACAAACAGAAGAAAGTCAGACCTGGCAGGAGGCAAGAGGTGTGCCTGCTGAGAACATTTCCATTAATTACTGGAACCAGCAGAACATGATACCTTGTCAGCTAGCAAATGAAAAAGCCGCCTCTAAGAACATATTATAATTAATAAAAACAGTTCCAATTAAAAGAATATGTTTTGAAAGTAGAAGCAAAGCTGTCTAGGAAAACAGAGAGGAGCAATGGGAGGGGGAGGAGAAGGCAGGATGCTGGGGTTTGCGGTGTGCAATGCACACATGTGTGAAGGCACCATCATGTAGCACAGCACCATGTACATTGAAGATGTGCAGTGGAAGCTAAGACAAACGCAGTGTGTGCCTAGTCCCTTGATGGTCTTAATTTAATCTCAACCAATGTATGCAAAATAAGTATATAAAGTCAATAAATAACATAAAGAAAAAAAAGAGCGCCACTACAGAAGCATAGTGACAGAAACTAAGAGGTTAAATATGGTGATCCAGTGGCCTCACCTAGTGAGAAAGCTGAGTGGGGTAACACACTGCCACGCCTGACAAGCTGAGTTTGATCTCTAGGATCTATATGGTGGAAGGAGAGAATAACCTTAGCAGGTTGTCCTCTGACCACCACATATAGGCTGAGGTATGACCAAGTCACTCACTCTCTCACTCACTCACTCACTCCCAGCCAGCTAACTAACTAACTAACTAACTAACTAACTAACTAACTAACTGTGTGATGGAGCCTTTAACCAAATTACCAGTAAAGTTGCACTGCTGCTATCAAAAACGATGATATCTCGTGAGAGGAGAAAATGACGAAAACACAAAGCGCTTAGCACAGGACCTAGCAGAAAGCATTCACTAAATGAAGGCAGGCTTTTCTCATTCCAGACAGGGAGACATCTGTGTGGCTGGACTATTTCAGTGTAAGCCTGGACCAGCGGCTATGATTTTCTTTGCTGCTACTATGACAGCGGAGTGGATATCAGGGTCAAATAAAAGCCCTTTGAACTCCATTTTACACATCCCGAGAATCTCTGTGTATGTCAAAGTGATAGACTTGGAGTAACGACGAAAGCTTTCCTCAAATGCACCACAATACAAATGTCTAAAGCAAATGTTCCATCTACCTAAACTAGCCAAAGGCCCCTTGGGTGAAGAATCAGTCTGGGAAGACTAAAGGAAAGGCAGGGGAGGCAGGTGCGTCTGGCCACGAGTACCTTTTATCCCGAAGGTGGGGCCCTGCGAAGGCTGTCGCACACACGCAAAGACATTCTGATGCAGGTGGGCACCGAGGGCTTGCACCAGCCCGATCGTGGTTGTGCTTTTCCCTTCTCCCAGGGGCGTTGGAGTAATTCTTCAAGAACAGAGCAAGAGGCAGCAGAATTAATGTCACCCGAGTCACTGCACAGTCTGATAATAATCTAATCTAAATAATAAGAACAAGGGGCTGGCAGGATGGCTCAGTGGTCAAGGGCACTCGGTGCTCTTCAAGAGGACAGAGTTCGGGTCCCAGCATCCATGTACCTAACAAGCCACTTAAGCTTAAGTTAGCCCCAGGGGAGTCTTACATGCTCTTTTGGATTCTACAGGCAAGTATATGTGTGTGCACGCGCACACACACACACACACACACACACACACACACCAAAAAGATTTAAAAAAAAAAGAAAGAAAGAAAAAGAGAAAAAGAACAGAAGACTTGAGAGGGGCTGGCGAGATGGCTTAGTGAGTAAAAGCACTGACTGCTCTTCTGAAGATCCTGAGTTCAAATCCCAGCAATCACATGGTGGCTCACAACCACCCGTAATGAGATCTGACACCCTCTTCTGGTGCGTCTGAAGACAGCTACAGTGCACTTATGTATAATAATAAATAAATCTTTAAAAAAAAAAAAAGCCCTGAGAGATCTTTGCTGAGTCCCAGTTGTAATTTTCTTTTTCTCTTTTTAAAAACGAGCTATTTATTATTGTATCTTAGTACACTGTAGTTGTCTTCAGACACCTGAGAAGAGGGTGCCAGATCTCATTATGGATGATTGTAAGCCACCATGTGGTTGCTGGGATTTGAACTCAGGACCTTTGGAAGAGCAGTCAGTGCTCTTAACCGCTGAGCCATCTCTCCAGCCCCTAAGATTTATTTATTTATTATGTATATAGCATTCTACCTGCATGTATGTCTGCAGGCTAGAAGAGGGCATCAGATCCCATTACAGATGGTTGTGAGCCACCATGTGGTTGCTGGGAATCGAACTCAGGACCTCTGGAAGAACAGACTGTGTTCTTAACCCCTGAGCCATCTCTCCAGCCCTAGTTGTCATTTTCAAAATCATTAAAAACAAAAAGGAGCATCTCTGAGGAGATGCCTCCAGCCTGACAGCCTTAGAGTCTGCGTGTCATCCAGAACTCATCTAGAGGTGGCACGCAAGAACCAGCTCTACAGAACTGTCCTCCCGCTTCCACACTTGCATCCCTGCATGTAGACATCATTTACATACACAATAATAATAAATAAACTGACACTTGACCCTGATGCCCCATGATTTTAAGTTCTTTTCCAAAAAATTGACAGTAAGTTTTATTTTACGTGCATGGGTTTTTGGTTTTTGTTTTTGTTTTTTTGTTTTTTGTTTTTTGTCTGCATGTCCACAATACGCAGTGCCTGAGGAGGTCAGAGAGGGCATCAGGTTCCTCGGGGCTGGAGTTAGAGACAGCTGTGGGTGCTGGGATTCAAACCCTGGTCCTCAGGAAAAGCAGCCTAGGCTCTTAATCACCAAGCCATCTCTTCAGCCCTGTCCCCCACTTTACAAAAAGATGTTTTTATTTTATGTATGCAAGTGTTTTACCTCATGCATGTAAGTATACCACATGCATGCCTGGTGCCCTCAGAGGCCATCAGATCCCCTGGAGTCAATCACTTCTTTAGGAGTCTGTGGGTACCCACACTTACACTCCTGCAAACACATGCACTCCTGCACATAATTTAAAACAAAGATGAAACCTTAAAACAACAACCAAAAAGACTAAGCTGATGGCTCTTCCACACATGTGCAAATGCCTCACTGTTCTGTAAGAACGGACCTGCGGCTGGATGTGAAGCCTGCCGGCACCAGAACCTACATACCCAGTCACCACAACGTATTTCCCATCTGGCTGATGCTTCAGGCGATCGAGTGCCGACAGCAGGACTTTGGCCTTCGTTTCCCCGTACAGCTCCACCTCTTCTGTGCGCAGCCCGACTTCTCGGGCCAGGTGACCAATGAGCTTTGCTTTGCAAGATCGTGATATGGCAATGTCACTTTAAAAACACAAGGATGGGTGTCACTCTTTAGTCACCGCATTTAGTGAACCCCACACTAGTAGCACGCTCCTCCCCCCAATCTATGGTGCCGTCAGGAGAAACACACGTGGACCCACCCGTGGTACCCAGCGGTTAGCCCTCCCCAGCCACAACGCTCTAACCAAGAACATCTCACTCCTACCTTGGGACGGGTGTCTTGAGGCTCAGCTTGTTATACTGAATGGTCCACTTCCCTGGTTTAAATTTCTGCAGAAAGCGTTGTGCGCTCTCTACTGTACTCTGGGCAAAGTGAGAGGAATGGAGAGAGAAGCAGTGAATAGTTTAACTCCACACATCAGGTTTGAGCCCCAGGTCACAACAGTTCAATCCAACTGAATCTATTCACAACCCTCCTTGTAAACAGCTCAGCTAGAAGGGAGAGGAGGTGCCGAGCTCTACAGCCTTTGCCTCACCCACACTGGCAGGTGTAGAGCCGGCCAGCTCTTCAGTTTGTGCTTCGGTTCTAGATACCAAAGGACATAAAGGTGCCACCTCCTCTATCAATGTGAGGGATGCCATTGCTTGATCTCCCTCTGCTCTTTCCTTCAACAGACTCCTATCCGAGCCTAATTTCTGAGTGGGTCTTAGTGGTGTCTTTGGGTAGAATAGTCTTTAGAACAATCCAGAACTTTCTGCGCCGTACCTGCATTAGCATTGCCACAGTCATGGGCCCCACGCCACCGGGGACAGGAGTGATAAAGCTCGCCCTCTCCTTGGCCTCATCGTATGCCACGTCACCCACAATTTTCCTTCCATTTGGCTTGGTATCATCTGGTTCAGGAGACGGGAAGAAATTAGTCTTAGAGTCACAATGATGTAATCATTTACAGCTTTAGTGATTGATTATGAGTTTGGCTCCCCGTCCGCAAAAAGATCTACCTAAAATTTAAGAGGGTATTGGTCCCATAAGGCTCGGGTGTCTACTTTAATTAAAGCTACTGGACACACCTGGAGTGCAGTTCTGTGGTAGAGTACTGCTCCAGCACAGGGTGGGCCCTGGATTCTATCCTGATCCCCAGTGCTAGATAGATGGCTGGTGCTCCCTATTTTCTAGGGAGAAAATTACATTATCTGAAAAACCTCAGGAGATGTGTAAGGGGCAAGAACAGAAAATTAAAATAATTTAAGAATAAATACTTTTAAAAAGGGGGGCTTTTCAGATCCCAGAGAATCCTTTTATAGTCCCTCTGGTAATAAATAAAATATGCTTCTTATTCTTAAAATGCACGACCTTTTAAAATGTTAATTTGCCAAGGCCTACAAAGGAATTTTTTTTTTTTTTTTAGGTACACAAAGCTCCAACTATGTCACAGCTGCCAGATACGTTTCTACAGCAACTGTCAGCAGTTACTGAGCTCCAGGCAGGAGCCGGAGGAACAATTCAACATCCCGTTCCCAAGACTGAGCAGTTACTTAAATGCTTGCTCAAGGCAAAGAATATAATTACACTTCCCTTAAAAGGACCAGAAGCACAAATCTCTCCAGCGAAGAATAGCTATTCAAGGGAACAAACTCAGAGATGCACCACAGCTCACACAAAGAACATCCTACACCCTGCTCTGGTGCACTTCCGGGAGATGCTGGGGGGACAGGCCTAGACCTTGAAGCACTAAAGTTCCCAGGGAGGATCTGGTAGAATCTTAGGCACACTTCCAGTTCTCTTCGAGCATGTTGCTATGTCAGGAGAGGAAGTTTTCAGATGTAGCCAAAAAATAAAACAACCCTAAATCAAGAAGCTTCTGCCTCTAGGATGAGCTTGTTCACTATCACTGTCCTCCAGCCTTCGAGGCTTTGCACTTTTGGTCTAAAAATGCAAAGGCCTAACACACACCTACTCACAATGTTTTAGGTTATAGAAAGGCTAAAGTGGTACACCATGGTGAGAAAGACTCTACTCATAGTCCTTTCCAAAGCCTTTTTGAAATGCAGGAGGAGGGAGAAAGGATGGCTCAGAAAGCAAAAGCTGAGTCATAGAAGCATCTCAACCCGGGTCAGATCACCAGAGCGCATGTTAGGAGTTAGATCACCTGTGATTCCAACATTTTCTAGGCTGAGGGGTTGACGGGAAAAATCACCAGGAAACTAGTGGGCCAGCTAGTCTCGGGGGATAAAGAAGGGTAGAAACAAAACTATCTCACCAAGGCAGAGGGACGCAGGAACCAATTCCAAAAAGTTTCCCTGACTGCAGCACATGCCCAGTAACACATACACACTGACCAAACACTGAGGGTTGACTTAATTCCCTGCTGAAGAAGGGACAAGAGCCTCACCGATATTGTGTGGTTGGTAGGAAAGTGACCATTTGTCAGCACGGTTATCCATTCCTATCTCTACATGTATTCTTTCAATGGAAACTTCCAAACATAAAACTCAAATTTGGCTTGTGTCTGTCTCTGAAACGCAGTTTGGAGACTACTAGCTATAGAGGCTGGCCAGTCCAGAAACTCTTACACTGTGAGTGGAGACACTGAAGTGAGGAGTCTGCCCCTTCTAAGTAAAGCATTGGCACCTCTCAGGGTATCTTTAGCCAAGCAGGAAAGTCAGTCACCAGCTCCAGTCAGTACTTCCCTTGATCCACTTGATTCCTGAAAAATATTCTTTTGACTGGAGACATGGCTCAGTGCCAGAACTTTGGCCCAGAATGTACACAGTCCTGAGTTTGACTCCCCAACACTGCAAATCAAAATTTAAAAACTGGAAAAATGTATGCATTAGTTCATTCTTAATCTGTAAGGTAATTCATTCCTCTTATCTTTGAGTGGCTCACATAAACAATTCTTATCTGTCTATCTGTCTGTCTTTCTGTTTATTTATTTATTTATTTTCAAGACAGGGCTTTCCTGTGTAGTCCTGGCTGTCCTGGAACTCACTGTGTAGACCAGGCTGTCCTGCAACTCAGAGAGATCCTCCTGCCTCTGCCTCCTGAGTGCTGGGATTAAAGGCGTGCACCACCATCACCAGGCTCAATTTTTAAAATGATAAAACTCATAGTCTCATGCTTGCTACGCTCTTCTTCTACCACTGATACTCAATTCTCTATCAAACAATTTAAAAAATATGAACCAAGGATGGCCTAAGGAGTGGACTAGATTGCTTCATCAAATGAAAATATTCTAAGATCAGTCTTTAGGTCTTGAGATACACCTCTGGCCTGTAATGATATGATCATTCCCAGGGAACTACACATTTTAGCCTTATTTATATTTATGTGACCATATGCATGGGACCAGTGAAAACACTGATGACTACCTATACTGTTTTAGTATCTACATAAGAAATCAACTTTAATGCCAAAGTTCCAGGCATATCTACAGAATTCTAGATTCTGACCCAGTTTGGTTTTGTTTTATCACAAATAAATAAATAAGCAAGCAAGCAAGCAAGCAAACAAACAAATCTCTTCCTTTCCCTGAAGTAATAAGGATGGAACCCAGGGTGTAGCATAGCTAGGCAATTCTTCCACTGAGCTGTGTTCCCAGACCACATTTTCCTCATTTCTGTTTCTCTTTTTACAATGCCCACAGTAGTAGTTTATGATCCAGAGATGTGGGGATGTAAGCAGACTGAGCTTAGATGTCACATTGCAAGAATTCACGGTGGGGAGATGCAGGAGAGCAACTTCTTCCACACCCATTAGATAATTATACCAAGCAAATGAGTGATCAATTATGAGTTACTGTCTTAAAATCGAGGCCGAGTGGGAGGGAGGTTAGAAACGGTGAGAACTTGACAGTGACGAATGCTCCTGGCAGCTCAGCGTCTGCATTTTAAACTTCAGATGGGAAGGGAGAAAAAAATAATGATCCTTGCTGTAACTGCCTCAACAACTCCACAGACTGAATGCTAGTGTCAGGAGGCAGGATGCCAGACCAGGCAGCACAGAGGCCACCCAGGAGCCTCCTCAGAGCAGAGCCAGAAGAGTACAAGGCACACCCAAAATGATGAGTTCTGTGGGACTGGAGTGAGGGGAAGAAGGATTTTCAGAAGACAAAGACCATCCCTGGATGAAAAGAAAATCAGATATGGATTTAGGAAGAACTGACATGGAGGAGAGGAACCGAAGAAGCCATTTGATGTGCAAATACAGAGAATGGTGATTGCTGCTGTGGTCCAATGGGAGAGCACTGTGTATCATGCACAAGGCCCTGGGTTTGAGTTCCACAACCACAAAATGAATGAATGAATGAATGAATGAATGAATGAATAAATGGAGTCCACAACTAGGCCATACTTAGGCACAGAGCCCAAGGCCTGCTATACTATTCAGTCAGTGCATATAAGTAGTTATGTTTCTATATGCAATTAAAAAATATATATATATGATATGCATGTAGGAACAGTAACTATATATATAGTTACTACATATACTATATACATATATATTTACATAGTCTAACCTCTATATATTTATATAGTAAATACATAGAAGTCTACATCTATCTACAAATATATAGTTATTATATATCTATATAAATATAAGTGACTATATAGTTATATATAAGTATACATACACATATATAGTTTCTACACACACACACACACACATACACACACATACATATATGCATGTGGATATTCCTGTACTGTTCTTGGACATTTCTTTTGAGAGAACAACCTGCCACATAGACAGAAGATGCAAAGGAGATGGCTCAGTGGGTAAAAGAACCTATCACCAAATTTAATGGCATAAGTTTAAATCTGATAAGTGAAGGTTACCATGTGACTAACAGGCAAAGTAGTGTAGTTAACATGAACATTGGTGACAAAAGGGTGGCTCTTGTCCCAAGCAGGAAGAAGCAGGATACAGAGGATGGCACAAGACTTTATCAAAGCCACTCTGGATGGCGGACAATTTAAAATTCGTTAACCGTCCAGGTGTGTTGGTGCACACCTTTAATCTTAGCACCCTGAAGGCAGATCTCAAGGAGGAGGTCAGGGCCAGCCTGGTCTATATAATGAGTTCCAAGCCATCCTGGACTACAGAATGAGACCGTGCCTCAGAAACAAAGAAACGACCGCACTGACAGTTTAGGAATTTTCCATTTAATATTTTTGGACCACAGTTGACCTTGAGTAACTGAAACCAGGGAAAGCCTACTGCAGTTTATCTTTAAGTCTATCTAGTGCCTTCAATAGAATACAGGGTAACGGGTATATGAAGGCACAACAGTAGCCAGGTGAGGTCCTGCACACCTGTAACCCTGCATTCAGGAGGCTAGCACAAGGCAGCCATGAATTCAAGGTCAGGATTGGCTACCAGAAGAGATCTTGTCCCAAACAAACAAGCAATGATGCATCTGTTCCCTCTCCCACTCTCTCTGGACTAAGTCAACTGAGGATTAGCAGATCAGTGGGGAGCCATACCTCTGACCCCAGGCAGGACCCACAGAGGACAACCTCCTCACAGCCAGGCTCACTAAGCCCTGGTACTTGATATAAAATGAGTTGCGGCTTTCTGTTCAGCCCCACTCACCTGGAACATAATTGATCCCACAGTCTATGACCACAGCCCCAGGCTTGATCCACTCCCCCTTCACCATCTCAGGCTGTCCCGTGGCAACCACCAGAATGTCTCCTTTATTTACCTAGGGAGGGGAGGGATTCAGACTTAAGAAATTAAATAATCAAAATACAACACACACACACAGAGAAAGAGAAAGAGAGAGAGAGAGAGAGAAAGAGAGAAAGAGAGAGAGAGAAAGAAAAAGAGAGAGAGAGAGAGAGAGAGAGAGAGAGAGAGAGAGAGAGAGAGAGAGAGAGAGAGATCAGCAACACTTTCAGGGATACTGGGTAAGGCTTCAAATGCAAACCACAGAGTTTCTGCTGGCCCAATCCTATGCTGTACTCAATCCTATACATGTCAGGAGCCCCCTCTCCCTAGGTATTGTCCCTAACAGGAAAGGCAATGAGAACTAGTGGGGGCAGGAGGGAACACAGATTTGGAGGCAGACGTAGGACAACATTATTTCTGGTAATGGAACCTTCATTTACAGAATGCAATTGCTACTGCCATCATCACGGGACAGTTTGAGAATATTAAAGAGGGGGTACCAGGCCTCCATCTTGTCCTCTGCCCACAGGGACACAGCCATGTGAACATTTTTGGATTATGCTGGATTAAGAATCCAACATAAGGATCAAGAATAAGCTGCTGGGGCTGAGAATGTAGCTCAGTGGTAAAATTCTCCCTCCTCTAAAGGGTTCAACCCCAGCCTGACAATAATAAAATAACCAACAACAGCTAAGGATAGCCACTGTTCAGCCTCTTGTGGAGAACCTCCATCCCCAAGGCCAACAACATGCCCAGGAGATCTGTACATGGCATAATCCCACTGCTAAACCCTGTCTGTCATGGGCCATGCTGGTTTATAAAGTGTATGGTTGGAATGTCAGAAAGACCTGGATAAAAGTTGGCAAGCTTGGGATTTGAGTTTGTTCTTCCTCTTGGAAAATGAGACCTGGAATGCAGCATAGTTGCTGGAGTTAAGAGAGATAATTTACCTACACATGCACGCAGGCTAGACGTCTACACTACCCTGGATCGCCTACCTCCTTGTCCAGATTGGCAGTCTTGGAGTGGCAGGTGGTCACTGTGGCATTGTTCCACAAAAGCAGGTCGTGCATGGGGGCACCAACTATTTTACTCCGACCAACCACCACTGCATGCCTTCCGGCAATCTGCACCCCTGGAAGAGAAGCCAGCACAATTAGAGATGGAGAAGCAGTCGCCCTCCTTCTCAAACCACCCGGATGGAAAACAGAACAAAAGTACATAGACGTAGACCCTCTGCATCAAACAGAGATCTTCCTAAGAACGCTCCTTTGCCAACCACAGCCTCAGTTCCAGCTTCAGACTGGGACTCGCACACTGTCCTTCCTGCAGTAAGGTCTGGAGATCTGCTTAGGCTAACCAAGATCTGTTCATTGAGTCATAAGAGAGTGGGAAGAAATCCTACACTCAAAAAAGAAACCTCAATACACAGCTAACAGCCATATGGAAGGAGCTACCAGATTAAACTACACGGGCTAAAGAGTCACAAAAACTATGCAGTGTGGAACAGGGTCAGAGCAAAGGAGGAAATTAGATTAGTATCAAAGACTTCCCAGATTCAGTGAGTTTATTCATACAGTTTCTCATCCAAAGTTCTGTCTGTCTTTAGGCGTGAACCACAGGGTTATCTCTGGGGGAGTGGTAACGAGAACTGTAAGAAACTGGAAAGCCTTTTGCTGACTCAGCACCTGTACTCATGGCGCTGTGACAACATCCCCCACCTACCCAGTGTTGGAGACCAAACTCAAAGCCTCACTCACACACGCTAGGCCTGGGCTCTTCCACCGAACTACCTGGAGGCTTGTGTTTCTTTTGAAACACTAGGTTGCCTGGAATGGCCCTGGACACTCTCTCTAGAGCACAGGCAGGCCTTGATGTGCTTTTTAGAACTGAAACCTGTGTCCCACCGAGGTGACAAGTGCTCTCCCTCATCCCTTGGCCTGTGAGATGCAGCTATGACTGTCTAGCATGAAAAGAGAACAGGGAGAAAGCTGCATGGGGTTACCGGCAGGGAGGGGCCTGAAACCAGCTGCCCACACAGAAGGAAGCAGAGTGCTAGGAATAATCTGCCCGGCCAATCTACCCCATCAAGGCTGAAAAGCTACGCATCCTCGCTTGAGATTTAAACCATACTTCAGAAAACAAGCAACTTCATCAGAAGACCAGACCAGCTAACACCAGGACTACACTAGAACTGAAGTCCTCGTAGTATGAACCAATTGACAAGTCCATTGCTGGGTTGAATGCATGGGTCAACTACAGAACAACCGACTAGCATGCTGGAGCCCCTGGCATTCATTCTCAGCACTGCAAATCAACCAATCAATTGATCAATGACACTTTACTACACTAATTAGGACTCAGCAAAGATGTGAAGCTACCTTAAGGCAACAGTAGCCTGTGAGACGCTGGGAAGCCACAGGTGTAATAGCTCATGGGATCCTTTTCTATAAAGCTGTAATTAATGTTGGCTAAATACACTGAAGAATATAAATTGTAGTTCTGAACTGTCACAGCTGGGCCAAGGCTTCTGGCTTGGCCTTTGCTGGCCAACCACAGACCATTTTCATTACTAACGCTGGCCAAACGCCTCGCTTCAAACTTCTGACCTACTTTTCTCTAACAGGACTCATTTCTGTGCAAAAAATAAACTCTGCTAAAAGTATTCATAAGGAAACTAAAATACAAAGGTACTAGCTATGTACTGAAGTATAACGTGGGGTGAATGTTCACGAGATCCGCTCCAGCCATCTGTCTAGTGTTGGAACCACAGTTGACTTGGGGCTGCCTCCAGAGACAGGAACCAACAACTTTGCTCACTTTGTACTGTCAGAGTTCTTATTGCCATTTAAGATTCCCATCCCACCTCACCCCACCCCACCCCACCCCACCCCATCCCACACACAAAATAACTGCTTTGAATGCACACAACCCTGGGTTCAAATCTTGGTTTTGTTATCTCTTGGAAAAAACTACTCTCTCTGGTCTTTCATTTGTTTGCTTCTTTTTGCTTTCAGTGCAGGGAGCTAAATCCTTGGTTTGGAGGTAAGGTCTCTTGAAGCAACAGGAAGGTGAAGCTTCCTAAGAAAGAGCTTCCTAGAAGTGGGTCATAGTGGACCTGATTCACAAAGAAGCTCAAGAAATGCTCCATTTTCTCCTCAGCCCTGGGGAATATACATGCTGTAGTTAGGCTTAGTTAACAGCTAAGGAAATAGGCGCAGAACCAGGGTACTTGTAAAAACACCTGCAAACGCAATGTTTGGAAGGAAGGCGGAGGCACGTCCTCACGATTCTCCTGCTGGTTTCCCTCATTCTTACCTGTCTCTTTGATGAGTTCCAAGCATCCTTTGGGTGTGCATGGAATGAAGCAGTCATTTAGATCACCTCTGGCAAGCTTCCCAGCACTGATGCTCGTCAACCTAAAACAGTCAAATAAGGAGGAAGGAATGGAGCCTCTGTCCTCTAGAAACAAACGTGCTGTGCTTCCAGAATAGAATCGTGTTCTAAATAAAGCCAATGGGTAGCACTCACCCATCCACATCCTTCTCGGGTGCAATGGCATTGATGACTGCCTCAGTATCAATGGAATTCTCTGAATCTAAAGGCAGCTGCACTATGAATCCATGCACAGAGGCATCCTCATTCAGGGAGATGACGTATTTCAACACCTAAAAGTAGTGCCATAGTTGATTTGTGCTAATTAATCACAGATGTTGAAAGGGGGAAGGGAAGGCTATAAAGAAATATCTTCTGTCTGCAAAGGGTATCTCAGCCTCTAAAGTGCCCCCAAAGCAAGCAGACAGGGAGACACCCCACCACGTGCATCCACATGCTCACCTCTGACTCTGTGGACGTTCTTGGTAATTTAATGTGAGTGGCTTTGATCCCAATCTGCAGAAATGAACACAAGAAACAGGGAAATGGTACCAGAGCCTGAGACCTGGGCCTGTGTGATGGTTTGTATATGCTCAGTCCAGGAAGTGGCACTATTTGGAGGTGTGGCCTTGTTGGAGTAGGTGTGTCACTGTGGGCGTGGGCTTTAAGGCCCTCATCCTGGCTGCCTGAAGTCAGTGTTCTGCTAGCAGCCTTCAGATGAAGATGTAGAACTCTCAGCTCCTCCTGCACCATGCTTGCCTGATGATACTGGACTGAACCTCTGAACCTGTAAGCCAGCCCCAATTAAATGTTGCCTTTATAAGCGTTGCCTTAGTCATGGTGTCTGTTCACATCAGTAAAACCCTAACTAAGACAGCCTGCCTCTCTGAAGGACTGTGTGAGACAATGGAGTATCGGGTATTATTTCACCCTGTGTGTGGAGAAGAATCGGCCCGTTTGTCACCATCACATTCAACATCATTCCACAGCCTCTCACCTGGCTCTCAGAGAAGAAAACCATCAATGAGAAGCACACAGTGGGAAACCAGCTGGCTAGGTCACCTGATTCTGCCTTGCCCAATAGTTAAATTAGGGTCCGTTTGTGGCAGTTTTGTGGGGAGGGTCCCATAGGGCAAGGGGTCACCAGCAGGACCTCGGGTGGACCTTGGGTGGTAATGAGGAAGGAAGGATACCAGCATCACTGTTCTTGGCTTTACCTCTTCAGCAGCCTTCAGCTTCACATTTATATAAAGATTGGAATCATCTCTGTCGCCAACCTGGAATAATAAATGCATGCAAATCAGACAGTTAGGGAAAGGCAAAGTGTACAGAAAAACTTCTGCAATTTTAGTTTGGATAAAACCAATGTTTGAGCTGTGCTACTCCTGATGAAGAGAACTTTTATGGAAGACAAAGAGGCTGCGGAAGGGAAAGGCTGGGTGCATACAGTGGCTTCACTCTGTACCCTCTAATTTCGTTCACATGATCCATTGACAATGCCAAAAGAAACAGCATGAAAGCAAAGGCATGAACCTGTAATTTCAAGCTACTTGGAAGGCAGATGCAGAGAGTTGCTTTAAGCCCACTACATAATGACCAGCCTGGACAACAAGGATAACCCTTGTTACAACAAAAAGGACATGTAGGTGCTACTGCACTGTGCCAGCGCTGTAAACAAGGTGAGAGTGCTATAGGCTTCTAGAAGTGTGGAAATTTATCATCAGTCAGAGAGAGGCAGAAGTTCCCAAAGGCACCGACCATCCAGGAGCAATGGAAAATGCTCATGGTCAGCCAGACTGTAGTGAAACCAGTAAGGCAGGACACTGGGCTAGCTTATACAGAACAGACACCATGGGGAGGGCAAGCCGGTGCCCAACCGGCAGATGTCAGTGTGGGAGCCTTTGTACCCTTTGAACCCTGACCCCATTACCCTGTATACATTTTTCATCATAACGGTGCTTGCAATTCTTCATTGCATTAAGTTATCTGCAAAAATTTATTTCACAGCTATCTCCGCACATTCGGGTCAAGATCTCTTTGCAGTAAGTTTTGCTTCTCTCCATTCTGTAGAAGGCAAAGCATCCTTTCCCCAGGGTAGGGCCCAGGGTGACAGAGGGTGGTCTTCACAGCCGCATCTCCAGAACTTTCTGTGTGCAGTTTGATGTTGTCCTGGGATCTCAAGGAACATGGTGTGAATCCCAGCTCTGGTTGTCTCATATTTGGTTCTTAGCTTTGCTGACTAGTTTGGACTTCAAAGTTCCTACAGAGGAACTTGAATCTTGGAGATTAAGCTTTGTTTTTTGGTCCTGCCTCCTGCATGCTGAGCCTGCAGTACATGCCCAGCTCTAAGCCTCCCATAGAGGAGCTGGTTATATAATCAATGATAGACTAGATGCAAGAATGTTTAAAGAACATTCAATTCTTGACTGGCAGTCAAGTGGGTGGGTGGTAGACTGGTTCCCCAGAACACATCTTAATCCCAATGATTTATCAAGAATGTTACTTAAGCATTTCATCCTGAGTGCTAATCCTTCCTGCAAAGGGGTGGTGCCTCAAACCATCAGAAAGACCCAACAAGACGCCCAACACATAATCCTAGCACTTAGAAGGCTGAGGCAGGAAGGAGACTGATATGAGCTTGAGATCAACCTGGGTCTCATGTAGCCCAAAATGGGCTAGAACCTTTATGACCCTCCTGCCTCTGCCTCCCACATGCTAGGATTATAAAGCCTGGTTCAGGGCCTTTGCAAACACTTTTTATAACAGCCAGAGTATATGTTAAAGTTTGCTTATCCTTTTCTTTTCTACACAGGGTCTCGAGGTACAGTCCTGGCTGGCCAAGAACTTGCTATATAGACCAGGTTGGCCTTGAACTCACAAACATCTGCCTGCCACTGCCTCTTGAACACTTGGATCAAAAGCATGCACCATCACACCACTGGGCACACATTTGTAATCTCTGAATTTTTGAAGTGGGTGCAGATTTCAAGGCCAGTCTCAGCTATCCAGCAGGTTTGATGTTAGCTTCTGCTCCGTGAGATGCTGTCTCAAAAAAGCCACCAGTCAACCAAACAACAACAAAACCCAAAAAACCCACCAGCCATCAGCTTCTTCCTCAGGGATATGGCAAGTGCCACAGGTGCCACAGGAGGACTGGGGGCCCAGGCTCGGGAGGGCTCAGCTATCCATCTTAGGGGCCATGGTAAAGTCCCATGGCTCATGGAGGTATGAGGACAATGAGAGGATCCCCATTCCCAAGCTGGGCCATCTGGTCAAGGACACGAAGATCAAGGGCCTTGATGAGATCTACCTGATCTCCCTGCCTATCAAGGACTCTGTGATCACTGACATTTTCTTGAGAGCATCCCTAAAGGATGTTGTTCTAAAGATCATGCAGATGTGGGCTGCAACAGTCAAGTTGGTCTTGGTGTTAGGTCCTCCAAGGAGGTAACCTGTGCCACCTGAGGGGCTATCATCTTGGCCAAGCTTTTCACTGTTGCTCTGCAGATGTTACTGTAGGAACAAAGATTGGCAAGCCCGTGCAAGGTGACAGCCATAGTGGCTCTGTGCTACTGTGCCTCATCCCTGTCCCCAGAGGCAATAGCATGATCTCTATTCCTGTGCCCAAGCTTTGATAACCAGTACTGATGACTGCTACACACCAGCCAGGGGCCACTCTGTCACTCTGGACAACTTCACCAAGGCCAGCTCTAAAGCCATTTCCAAGACTTACAGCTACCCCCAACTTCTGGAAAGAGACTGTGGTTAACCAAGGCTCCACCAAGAATTCACTGACCACCTTGTTCACACCAGAGCCTCCATTTAGAGGACCCAGGCTTCTGCTATGGCTACCATACATATTTTTATAGCGGAAATAGAAGTAAGCCGGAGAAAAAAGGAAGGAAGAAAAATCTAACAAGTATATACTTGGACTAGATCATGCATGTCCTGCAGTTTGGTTTTTCAGTCTGGACTTAATTTACAGCTAGCTGCGCACCACTGCCCTGGCAGCACTGCCCTGGCAGCACTGCCCTGGCAGCACTGCCCTGGCACCACGGACATCCTTTACGAGCATACTGATGTAACAAGCTTGAGATCCTGCAGACTGACGACCTGGCTAAGTAGAACATTCTGAACGTGAAGAGACTGCTGCCGGTAAGGGCCAAAATGACCTCTGGTTATCTTTACGGCTCCGCCTGCTATCCTCATAATCTTTAGATAAAACTCTAGAAATAAGCTTGACATGGCTAGCCTCCATTAACCCTAGAACTGAGAACAAAGATAGTATCTAAGTAGATTTTCCATGCTTTAGTGTAGCCGGAAAACGTGACAGGCCTATCTAAGTATTTTGCAGACATGTGGACTGATAACTTTCTTTTTGGTGACTATAAAAATTCATTTAACCTTTCCATGGTGGAAAGTCTTTCAGATCCTTTGAATCCACATTTTCTGACCGATCATAGCTATTTGCAATTGGATCAGAATAAACTATTATTTCCTTAAGAAGAGTTGATTTATATGGTGACACCCAGTGCTTGGTTGGTATGCCAAACTCATCCCTTTTGACTGGCTTTGGGCAAGCCGCCAAGATGTTTGAGCATCAATTACTGTTGGGACAGCTTTCATCTTATAGGGATAATTTAACAACTAGCACAATCACAAATATATACAGAACCTTTGAACCACCATAAACACTTATCTACTGTTATTTCATCAGTAAAGAGGGAGTGTAGTTATGATGAGATTTGTATTTTCACAAGAGCTTCCTGCTGGACAGAGAGCTCAGGGGTTAAGAGCACTGACTGCTCTTTCACAGAATTTGGGTTTGATTCCCAGTGACCTGTATGGTGGCTCACAACCATCTACTGCAGGGGATTCAATGGTCTCTTCTGGCCTGTGTGGGTACCAGGAATGTAACAGTACAGACATACGTGCAGGCTTATTTATACACTTAAAAAGAATGGAACTTATTAGACTAGAAACAGAAAACCAGTGAGCAGTCATAGAGAGGGTGACCAGGAGCGGAAAGGACTGGGGTGTAAAGCAGGGAATAGATTCAAGATCCAAGGCACCGATTCCATGGGACAACAGCCCCATGAGAGTGAGCTTTCTTTTGTTTTAGAGACAGGGTCTCTCTCACATGGGAACAGACTGGCCTTGAATTCCTAGTCCTCTGACCTCCACTGACTCAGTGCTAGGATCACAGGCATGTACCACACCACAGGCTTTGAAGAGAGGTCTAAGGATTTAGACCTCTGGCATGGGTGTGTAAGGAAGACATCAAAACCTCAGGGTAAAAAAAGACAGGAGGTCTGAGGAAAAGGCAGGATGGAGCAAGCCTGGAGGACCCACACCGTCTCGTCATCTCATTTCTGAGACATAGGCAGCAGGGCCTGCTTAGACTACAGTAGATACTTGCAAAATCAATAAATCTGAAGTCAATTTTAAAAAGTATTGCTAAGAAAAAATTTGGCTAAAAGAAGAACTTAAGCTGGATATTGTGGCAGGCAGTTATTATTCCAGTACTAGGGAAGTAGAAACAGAAGGATCTGAAGTTCAAAGCCGTCCTTGGCTACATAATGAATTAAGACCCAACTGCGATACTATAAGAACCTTTCATACACTGAAATAGGAGGAAGAGGAAGGAAGAAAAAAGGAAGAAACCACAACAATTCAAAGAGCTGGCTTTCTTTCATTTCATAAAGCAGAGGTGCTTGGTTTTTTTTTGTTGTTGTTGTTTGTATGTTTTTTAGACAGAAAAGGCTGAAGGAAGCAAGAAGAAAGCTCAGGCACCATTTCAAAGTTACATCCTTGGAAAGGGCAGGGAGGATCAAAAAAGAGCAGACAGGGCAATGCCAGGTGACAACTGATACATCTGGGGAAACTGGCCTGTCAGGGAAATCTGGCTGGTTTTTCTCAGGTCGGATAAATAGCTCAGTGGCATCGAACATTAGCAAGACGGACTCCATTTTGACCTCCCAATGAACTGCTGGACCCAGGGACAGAGCTTAGTCCACTGATATACAGAAATGAGCTTTCTTTCCTTTTTTCTTTCTTTTTTTTCTCTTTTGCAATGTTGAGGATAAGCCCAGGGCCTGGTGCACGCTGGGCAAGTGTTCTACCCCTGAGCTATACACCTCTAGCCCAGAGTCACAATTCATGCCTATGGCATGCATTTCTTCCCACAAAAGCAATTACAAATGAGTTAAGAAGTAACCAGTCCCCAAATGTACCGGGTATACACCCACCACACAAATCTTTGGTTCTTAGTTATCTGAGGTTAAAAAAAAGAAAAAAGAAGGGAAAAGCTACCACACCCAGAGCACAGCAGGCAGAGTCATAACCCGCTGTATTTCTGCTCTGCTAAGGCGATGTGGATAAACAGCAGTGTGGGTCAGGGGAGGCACTGTTTACCACTCGTTCTGAGTTTTTTGATACATAAGGGACAGAGGCTTATCAAAGGATTAAATGGCATGTGTGCAGACACACACAGACAAAAATGTGGGACAAGAAGACAATGATTCTAAAGAAGTTTCAAATGAAAGCTATTCTGCCACCCAAGTCAGTCCTTCAGGCACACATCTGCACATCTGCCTAAGGAACTATTTGTCTCCCTATTGGATGAATCCTTAGATCACGGAGAAAACGGGGCAGAGGGTAACCAGAGTTTGGCAATATTCCTTCACGAAGAAAAGATACTGCACACCCGTCATTGTAGCACTTAAGGCTGAGGCAGGAGTTCAAGGTAAGCTTGGGATATATAGGAGTGTCTGGATGAGGGTGGTGGTGCCTGAAGCTGAGGCAAGAGTTCAAGGGATGTATAGCAAGCATGGTAATGATGATGTTAGACTATGGTTGGACAGGCAGTAATGGCTGAGTAGACAGACTTGCATAATTTTTGGGGGGAAGGTTGTAGTATATTGGTAGAGACTTTGATGATACAGTTACGAAGCAGTCATGTGTGATGACTGTCCCTTTGTGAACTGCTTTGTCAGGTTTGTTATAAGGAGTATCACTTTAAAATCTGACTGACAACCTTTACATAGTATGATGTCATTTGTCTTTGTGTGTTGATGGTACAAAGTAACAGTGAGTAAGTCTGACAGTGGCAGCAAGTCTGATGGTGGCAGCACAGACCAAGGATACCAACCCCACTATTTCTCCATGTATCTACCTAGCCATGGTCCCTCAGGAAAAATAGATGGCAGTTTCACTAAGGAATGCTCTTGGTAAGTAAGTAACACCAACTATTGATGTTATTAAACTTCAACCTGGGAGTCTTTTGAGGATTTTATGTAAAGAATCAGGAAGTTCACACAGCTCTCCTGCTGCCTGTGAAGGAAGCTCAGTGGCTATTAATAGGCAAAGCATTTGTGTTGTTTTGCCTTGCCAGATGAACCAGATGCACTCTTCCACAGAAAACCAACTTTTCTTGAAAGAACCGACAGTGATTACTCAGGCTTCAGTATTTTGCAAATATTTTCTAAAAATGAACAACTGAGCTGACCCAGTGCTACACATTGGCAATCCCAGCCCTCAGGAGGATGAGGCAAGGTGACGGCCACAAGTCCAAGGCCATGGACTATGGCCACCAAATCTGTCTCAAAATCAAACAAGCAACAAAAAAACTAAAAAACAAAAACTGTTGACTCCTGACAACATTTCTATGTCAACGTGACACAAGCTAGAGTCATTTGGGAAGAGGGAACATTAATTAAGAAAATGGTCCCACCAGACTGTACTGTGGGCAAGTACTGTGGTGCATTTTCTTAATTAGTGATTGATGTGGGAGGGCCCAGCTCATTGTTGATGGTGCAACCCTATGGGCAGGTGGTTCTGGGTGTATAAGAAAGATGGCAGAGAGAGGGGGGCAAGGAGAGAAGGAGAGAAAGAGAGAGGGAGAGAGAACGTTAAAAATTAAACTTAGAGCCTCCTACATGCTAGGTGGGTGCTCTACCACCAATCTATAGATCCAGCCAGGTTTTCTTCATACATTTCAATCCGAACAGCACACAGTAGGTGACCAATGTGGAAACTCTCCCAGTATACACAACTGTGCATAGTTTTCAAGATGGCTCAGTGGGAAAAAGCACTTGTTACCAAGCCTGAAGACCTGAATTTGGTCTCCAAGACCCACACAGTGGAAGGAGAAATGACTCCCGTACTGGCCAGTCTTTATGTCAACTTGACACAAGCTAGAGTCACTGGAGGAGGGAAACTCGGTTGAGGAAATGCCTCCATAAGATCAGGCAAGTCCGGAGGGCGTTTTTTTCCCTCTCTGTCTTTTTTTTTTTCCTCCCTCCAGACATCGTAACTCCAACAAGTTTAGTTTGCATTTTTTTTTTCGGTACATGGTTTTGCTGTATACCCAGGGCTGCCCTCCCACTCACCTAACCCAGGCTGCTGGTGGTCCTCCTGCCTTCACATCCCAAGGGCTGGGATTATACATATACACCGTAATGCCCACCTGTGTACTTTCTCACTGTGTGTGCCACTGTGGAAGGGCCCAGCCCATTATTAGTGGTGCCATCCCTGGGCTGGTGGTTCTGGGTACCACAGAAAAGCAGGCTGAGAAAGCCATGAGGAGCAAGCCATTAAGCAGCACCTGTCCACGGCTTCTACATCAGCTCCTTTTGCATCAGCTCCTGCCTCCATTTTTTATGCCAGTGTATGTTCCTTCCCTGACTTCTCCCAACAGACTGTGATTCAAGACTTACAACGCGCTCTTATCCTCTTACACTCTTGCCTCTTGCCCCCTCTCTTCCCACTCCCTTCCCTCCACGTGGTCATGGCCGGCCTCCACTTATCTACTCTCTCCTTCTCTCTGCCTTTCTCTGCCTCTACTACTCTCTTAACTCCCCTCCCCATGCCCTAAATAAATCCTATTCTATACTATTAAAAAGAAAAAAAGACTTACAAAGCACACAAGCCCTTTCCTTTCATGGTATTTCATCACAGCAGTGACACTGACTAAGACAGCTCCCGAGAGTTACCTTTGAATTCCACAGGAGTGCCAGGGAGCACATGCACACACACCAAATAAATGAATGTGCAAGATTTTTTTTTTTTTAAGTTTTCAATAGGTAATGCATGTCTTCTCATCAAATTTTACTATCAAACAGTTCTAAAGTGGGCACAGCAGTGCACACCTAGAATCTCAGTACTCTGAAGTTCAGTGTCAGCTGGGGTACAAATCAGGGCCTGTCTCAAACCCAGGTCTCTCTCCACAATGTTTATGTTAACATATCAAGAGTTTCCACTGGCCAGGCAGTGGTGGTGCACGCCTTTAATCCCAGCACTTGGGAGGCAGAGGCAGGCGGATTTCTGA
>NW_022196912.1:91286588-91287098 GCF_008632895.1 Mastomys coucha | reverse complement strand
AAAAAAAGAGTTTCCACTGGGGGATGGAGAGATGGCTCAGTGGTTAAGAGTACTGACTGCTCTTCCAGGTCCTGAGTTCAATTCCCAGCAATCACATGGTGGCTCACAACCGTCTGTAAAGGGATCTGATGCCCTTTTCTGGTATGTCTGGAAACAGCTACAGTATACTCATATACATAAGATAAATCTTTAAAAAAAAAGTTTCAATTGGCATTTTGAAATAAATTATATTTAACGCTTAATCCGGGTCCTGGCTCAGCAGTTCAGAGGAACAGAGTTCCTCTTGTTCACAGCATCCATGCTGGGGAGCTCACAACCATCCCTTACTCCAGCATTCCTAACTCCAGCTTCCCTAACTCCAGCATCCCTTACTCCAGCATCCCTAACTCCAGCATCCCTAACACCAGCTTCCCTAACTCCAGCATCCCTAACTCCAGCATCACTAACTCCAGCATCCCTTACTCCAGCATCCCTAACTCCAGCTTCCCTAACTCCAGCATCCCTAACTCC
>NW_022196912.1:91285106-91285822 GCF_008632895.1 Mastomys coucha | reverse complement strand
ACTCCAGCATCCCTAACTCCAGCATCCCTAACTCCAGCATCCCTAACTCCAGCTTCCCTAACTCCAGCTCCAGAGAATGTGGTACCTCCTCCTGGACTTACTGGCTTGACTACATTCGTGTGTGCACATACCTACACAAGGGCACATACTTACACAGGTACTTAAAAACAAATCATAAATAATGTATAATTAAAAATAAAAATCTCTTAGGGCGGGTAGAGCTGAGTTAGAAGCCTTGAAACATAGGGAATTTCGGGTCAGCCAGTGTGCTGAACAATTTTTAATCTTGGCCTAGGGTTTCTACCCTACCTTTGACCCTTTCGTTTCTGAATAAAAGACACACATAGCCTTTATATTTACAATAAGCCTTAAACATCACAAGAGCTGGATAGATACTACCCTCTATGTTGTTAAAATCTACTTCCTATCAATAACCCTGAGTTATTACTTACTATGTTTCAAGCCAGGGCTGCAGAGTGAGACCCAGTCTCAAAAATCTTTTAACTCTCGTTAATGCACTTGAAAATAAGTAAATAAATAAACCCAAATTTTATTCCCAATACAATAACTATTCATAGCTAAGTTCTGTTTAAAATTTAAGAGTAGCCGGGCAGTGATGGCACACAACTTTAATCCCAGCACTTGGGAGGGAGAGGCAGGTGGCTTTCTGAGTTCGAGGCCATCGTGGACTACAGAGTGAGTTCCAGGACATCCAG
>NW_022196912.1:91281514-91285096 GCF_008632895.1 Mastomys coucha | reverse complement strand
AAACCCAAAAGAAAGAAAGAAAATTTAAGAGTACAAAGGGTCCTAAGAGGGCTCAGTGGGTAGAGGGCTTGGCCAGCATGCAGAAAGCCCAGAGTTCCATGCACAGCACCACACAAAACCAGGCAAGGTGATGCGTGCCTATAATCCTAAGCTCAGAGTCCAAGTCATCCTTGACTGCATAGCCTATATCAATATATCATTGACATATATGAGACCCTACCTTAAAACAACACAAAAAGGACATAGAGCAAGATAAACCAGCACCTGGAAGCTGGGTGCCAGAAGGGAGGCCACAGTGAGAAACCATGGTTTCACAAGGAGGGAGGGAGGCAGAGGTCTGAAATGCTGCAGCCTCTACTGCTGCGGAGAGGATGGGCAAGAATGGAGTTAAGGGGAGGGAATAAGATGCTCTGATACCTGCAGGATTGCCAGGCCAGGGGTGAAGCCGGGTACCTGCTCCTGCATCTGAGTGACCCGGTTCTTCAGTCGCTCCCTTATTTGCCTAGAGGGAAAGAAAAGGTGGGAGTTACCACTTACTTCATGGCAAGCATAAGTGAGGCAGATCACTGGGTACGTCTCTTGGAAATTAAAACCACCTTCGCTGATGGGCATTATCAGGTGTGCATCTCATGGCCTTCCCACTGATTTCCCAAGCCTCGATTTACCTTAGATTGTTCTCTAGCTTCTAAGGATGACGAATGAACCAGAGGCAAGTACAGGGAGAGATGTTTAAAATATTTCAATTGGGGGCTGAAGATGTAGCTCAACAATTAAGAGAGAACTGCCATTGCAGAAGACCCAGCCTAGTGACCATCGTGATCTTAAGGGCCAGGCATGGTAGCTCAGCTACTCAGGAGGATCAAGGCTTCAAGGCTTGCTTGGGCCAAGAGGGAGTTCAAGGTCAGCCTGGGCAACGTAAGAGAGCCTGTCTTCCCCCCCACCCCTCACCCCCCAGACAGGGTTTCTCTGTGTATCCCTGGAAGAGAGCCTGTCTTAAAATAAAAAATAAAATCTGGGTGTATGGAGGGAAACTCCTGTAATCCCAGTATTCAATGAGACCGAAGCAAATTACTGGGCTTTTGAAGCCAGCTTGAACTATAGACAAGTATCAGGCAAGCTAGTGCATAGCAAAGACTATGTTGCAATAAAGAAAAAAAAAATTCACTGTTTTACTTCAAACTTTATTTCCAGTTAGTGACCTTGATTTTTTTCAAAGCATTACTCAACACAAGAATAAAGTTAAAAAAAAAAAAAAAACTAGGCCATAGTTTGAGTTTCTTCTGTTGTTGTTGCTGCTTTTCAACCGGATTTGACCTGGACCACAGAGGCAGCTCAGCTGTGAAACAAGAACAGGCTGCCTGGTAGCTGCCGGTGTCCACATCCCTGCAGTCCCAGCCTTTGCTGCTCCTCCTCAAGACAATGAGTCTGGTGTGAGGACAGAGCTGAGGGCCAGCTCTAAGCTCTGCTGCCAAGTTCCCAGGCTTGCCTCCTCTTCCCCCACTCCCTCTAGCCTGTCAATCAAAGTACTTGAGAACTGAGGTCAGACAACAGGAGCATAAAGTCCCTCGTGTCTACTGGGCAAGCTGGGTATGGTGCACAAGCCTTTAATCCCAGCAGCTGGGAGGTAGGAGCAAGAGGGTTGGGAGTGTGGGGTTATGGTCAGCTACCTGGTGAGTTTGAGTCCAGCCTGACTCAAAAACAAAGATGGGCCGGTGGTGACGCACGCCTTTAATCCCAGCACTTGGGAGGCAGAGGCTGGATGATTTCTGAGTTCGAGGCCAGCCTGGTCTACAGAGTGAATTCCAGGACAGCCAGGGCTCCAGGACTACACAGAGAAACCCTGTCTCGAAAAACCAAAAAAACAAACAAACAAAAAACAACCAACCAACCAACCAAACAAACAAACAAAAAAACCCCAAAGATGGAATAGGAAGACAGAGGAGCATGTGGTAGACCAATGTTTTCACCTCATCCCAAAAAAATCCAAGGAGCGTAATTACTAGAAAGACATAAAAAATGTCTCAAAGAGGAGGAGGAAGAGGAAGAGGAGGAGAAGGAAAAGGAGGAGGAGAAGCAACAACAGAACAGGTGGGCACTTCTAAGACGACTCCTTGCCAAGTAGGAAGGCAGGAGGCGTTCTGTACGCCACTCACAAATGAAACACAGGCTCACAACAGGCCAGTGGCTTTGCTCAAGCCAACTGGTGAGAAGATGAGCATGCGCCAGGACCCAGAGCAGGCACCTGCCGGCCACCTGGAAACTGGGAGCGACGGCCAGCACAGAGACTATTTGATTCTGGTGTGATGGGAGGCCATGAGAGGGTTTTGAACACAGATCACATGGATACATTGTTAGAATTTGTTCCAGTTGCTGAACTGGAAACAGAGCACAGTGGAGAGCAGATTACAGTGTGGCCCACAGGCTAACAGATTCTAGACCCATCTGCAGGAAAGGCGTAGAAGATGTCACAGCTACGTGGACTATGAGCTTTGGGGACTGTGAAGGTGAACTATCAGCTGGGAGCATGCTGAGGCTCAGAGCAGATTCCATGCCAACTCAGTCAAGCTAGTTACCGGATCTTCTAAAGACAAGAGCCTCCGGTTGGACTCTAGGGAGAAATATAAAGACTCAGCAGGTGGCAAAGCTATGGGAAGTGAGTGCCATCAGTGGTGAGCTGGAAAACACTGGTTTTACTCAGTATGCTAAGACTGGAGAACGGAATGTTCCAGAGTCCCATGCTACCATTTAAAAGAACCTAAGCTTGAAGTTTCTTTTTTTAAGGAAAAAGAGGTGTTGGTTGGGAATCATTTTCATTGACTGTTCTAAACTTTTCCTAACAGGCAGCTCTCTCTTCTGTGAATAAGCATGTTTTCACATATACAGGTATTTGTATGTATATGTATGTACATGCATGTGCGTGGATGTTGGAGGACAACGAATTTAGACTGGCTAACTAATAAAGCACTGGGCCTTAATCTATATAAATATCTTACCTTACTCCCAGCACTTGGGAGGCAGAAGCAGGCAGGTAATTAAGAGTTTAAGGCAAGCCTGTTCCTACATAATGAGGTCCAGGCTAGCCAGGGTTACATAGTGAGACATTGTCTCAAAGACAGATAAAATTACTATGTGTGTACACCACAGTATGTATGTGGTCAGAGGACAACTTGCCGGAGTCAGTTTTCCCCTCCCACACTGGAGGTCTTGAACTCCAGACGTCAGGCTCCGTAGTAAGGCCCTTCACCCACTGAGCCATCTCAGTGGCCCCTTTCTATCTCACCATAAGCTGCCTATTTCTATTGCTTTGAGTAAGAGAAGGTAAAGAAAAAGAGGAAAGCTAAGAGTCAGCTACAGCTAGAGCAATGGACGTTGAAGAGCAAACACAACTTCACCTGTCTTCAGGAAGCTGGTCTCAGACTATAGTAAATTAAATGGTAGTAATTTCTTCAATTTTTATAGCCCCAAATTTCTAGAAGTCTAAGTGCTGTGGCTGAAGAACTTCCCAATCACTGCACTCTTCAGTTGTGGGAACCCCCACACCTCTCCACTGCCCCCCACGCCTCTCCACTGCCCCCACGCCTC
>NW_022196912.1:91261118-91280261 GCF_008632895.1 Mastomys coucha | reverse complement strand
CTACTGTCCCCCAACTAGATCTTCCATGTAAGGACTTCAGAGCCAAGTGAGGCCAGAAGAAGCAACCAGAAACACTCATGCCATATTCACAGAATTCTTCATCAACCACCTACCATCTAGGGAAGACATTTGTCAGTCTCTACGTAAGAACAATCAGTACTGAAGTGTGCACAGAAACTGCAAAGCCAGAAAAGTCGGCAGAGCACTCAAGTCTCTCTGGATCTGATTGACGGGCACCAGTAGAATAATCACAGCCAAGTAATGCAAGACGCGAAAACAAGGGCACGGGATGCAGTTTTAAGATGCTGCTGCCATCTAGTGGGTAGATGTCAGAAGTGCAAGATCAGACTGTGGATGTGTGAACTCAGGAGGCAGAGGCAAGTGGATCTCAATGAGTTCAAGGATAGCCTGATCTAGATAGCAATCCCGAGATAGATGGAGCTACATAATAGAAAGGCTCTGTCTCAAACAAACAAACAAACAAACAAACAGTAGTCTATAAGGCTGAAGAGTGGGTTAAGGGACGTCTGACAACCCCGATAACCTGAGTTTAATCCCTGGGACCCACGCATAGAAGGAGAGAGAACTGACTCCCTACTAGTTGTCCTCTGATCTCCAAGGCTGTGTCATGACAACACCAAGCTCCGCTCGTCTGCCCTCCACCAAATAAAAATAATAGCAGACCATGAACCCACCACACACACAAAATTAAATGGAATAAAAAGTTTAACTTTTAGAGAATTTGTTTATTTTATTTACGTGCATGGGTGTTTTGCCTAAATGTAGGCATGTGTACCGTGTGTGTGCCTGGCACCTGTGGAACACAGAAGAGGGCCATATCCTTGGCACTGGTACCGTGTGTGTGCCTGGCACCTGGGAACACAGAAGAGGGCCATATCCTTGGCACTGGAGTTACAGATGGTGAGCTGTAAGCTACGATACCCTAGGAACCTCACCTGGGTCCTCTGGAAGAATAAGCAGGGTTCTTAACCTACTGTCCCAATAAAAACATCTTAATACATTTTTAAAAAGGCTAAGTAGCAAGTTATAAAGCAGCAGTGGTGGCTCATGCCTGCAGTCCTAACATTCAGAAAGCTGATGGAGGAGAACTTATTCTGATGGGTCTGCTATACATTAGGTTAGCCTGGGCTACTGAATGAGACCCTAATCCCAGGCTAGAAAGATAGCCCTGTGGAAAAGCTTGCTGCCAAGACTGACAACCTCAATTCAATCCTGGTGTGGTGGCTTGAATAGATATGGCCCCACAGATTCATGGTTTGAATGCTTGGCCCACAGGGAATGGCACTATTAGGAGGTGGGGCCTTATTGGAGGAAGTGTGTCACTGTGGGGGTGGGCTTTAAGCTCTCCTATGCTCAAACTCTGCCCAATGTAGAAATGCAGTCTCCTCCTGGTTGCCTTCAGATTACGGTGTAGAACTCTCAGCTCCTTCCACACCATGTCTGCCTGCAGGCTGTCAAGCTCATCTCAAACTCACATAGATCCACCTGTCTCTGCCTCTGGGGTGCCAGGATTAAAGGTGTGAGCCACTACTACCCAACAAGAATGGCTTTTAAGTTAAAAGTTAAAACTAAATTGAATATAGACACCCCTGGATACACATATACATGAGACAGACAGACAAACACATTCAAAACTAAAATTAATCTTAATGTTAGGTGGTAGTGGCACATACCTTTAATCACGTCCCTTAAACCACTCTTCAGGAAGCAGAGGCAGGTGGATCTCTGTGAGTTCAAGGCCAGTCTGGTCTACAGGGAGTTCCTGAACAGCCAGGACTACACAGAGAAACCTTGTCTCTAGAAATCAAAAAAATTAAATGTTTTTCTTTATAAGAATTGCCTTGGTTATGGTGTAATACTAAATCCTATACCCATAGGTCTAGTTTTGTGGTGCAAACCTTGTTCCTTAATTTAAAACTACTGGTTAAATAAAAATAGTACAGCCAATTACTGGAGGGAAGAGAGGTCGGTGGGTTTTGAGTTACCTGGTTGGGGGTAGCAGAAAGAAAGGGAAAGGAGAAAGAACAGGAAGAGGAGGAAGCCACTATGAGAGATGAGCCATGATCAATGGCTGGGGGAAACAGCAAGTAACTGGGGTACACCGCTGGGGAAGCAGCCAGGCCAGCAGCTAGAAAAGTACATTAGGGGTTACCCCCCAGTGATTGTCAAAGCCAAATAAAATACCCATAGTCTGGGTCCCCTTCATTTGTAAGCCTGCAGGGGACAAGGTTAAATTGGTTCAACTGCAGTCTCTTTACAGTAACGAAGCCCTAACTAAGACATTTGCAATCCACACAGTGGGAGCAGAGTGAGACCCTACTTCAAGACAGTCAGACAGACAGACAGACGATCCTGTCTCCCTGCCTGCCACTCTACTCGAGGAAGGAGCGGATCACCACCTACCTACTCAGATCCAAGAAGCTCCTGACATTTGGCATTCAGACCATCGGGCTGAGAACGTAGCTCAGCGGCCAGGCTTCTGCCTGGCACACACAGCCCTAGTTTCAATGCCAATACTGCAAGAATGAAGAACACAAATTGCTAAACTCTACGTCATTTTTCAAAGATCAAAAAAAAAAAAAAAATCCAGATTTTTAAGTATAATTACAGACATGAGTGTGTTGCCATGTAATCCAATTTTTTAAAAATAATTCTGCAAGTCAAACAAAACATTTGGCTTATAAGCAACCGGTTTTGTTACAAGACAGAGTTAGAAGACAAGATGGTCTGGCTCTGCATACAAAGAACCAAGAAGCTGTGACCAACTATATGCCAACAGGGAAAAGTCGTGCCAGTGGGTCTGCCGGCACGGGGTGAACGTCAGATTCAGTCTCGATATCTATCATTATCTAACCGTAGATCTGGCTGTCAGAGCTGGTTATGGCGACATGGAATAGCTACGACTCCCCTGTAAACCTGGACATCACCACCAGGAAGAGAAGAGAAGGCAGGAGCTGGTGTACACAAGCAAACAAACAAACAAAAGGGGAACCCAAATAGATCACACAAATCAGAACAAATCCCTGGATGTGATTCTGACCCTGGCAGACCCTCTCCTATGTATGCCGAGCACCTTACAGTTCACCTGTGCCTGGGGTAAATTTCACCTCCAAAGTCAGTTCTGCCACTCACTCAAGGGCCACCCAGCTTGCACGGGGGATATCCCTGCGGACGCTCGGCAGTTATTTACTAACCAGTGAGGTCAAAGGTCCAAAGCGCAGGCTATTCATTCTTGGCTCCCAGCCTCCTACCCCATAACACCGACAGGCTCACAGCTCAGGTCCAAAAGCCCATAGGACACTTTGAGAATATGACATTCATTCTCACAAACACTGAGCCCACCCACGGAAATCCCCAGTTCTCCCCAGCACTTTCTGTCACTGGACAACTGATTTATCAAGTACACGTACTTATTGGTTAGCAAACTACACGTGGGGAGAGATTTGGGCTGTTTTATTCAGAGTTACAATTTTGGGCTTTGAAGATGTCCTGGCATAGAAAAAGCACACCGAGCAAGAAAATAAACACGCAAAGGACACATAGCTGTCTCTATTCCCAACCCTGCCCTCCTACCACAGACACAAGTTCTAGGATAGTATAGGTTATATAATAAGACCTTCCCTTCAAAAACAAAAGGCCGGGCGGTGGTGGCGCATGCCTTTAATCCCAGCACTTGGAAGGCAGTGGTAGGTGGATTTCTGAGTTTGAGGCCAGCCAAACCCTGACTGGAAAAAAAAAAAGTTGAGGCTTCTGGCAGAGGGCTATAATTCTAACTGAGAAGCTGAGGCAGGAGGACACCAAGTTTGAGGTTTGCCTCACCTACAGAATGAGTTCAAAGCTAGCCTGGGCAATTTAACAGGAACCATCTCAAAAAGTAAGAGAGCCGGATATAGTGGCACACACCTTTAGTCCTGGCACTCAGGAGGCAGAGGCAGGCGGATCTCTGTGAGTTCAAGTCCAGCATGGTCTATGGGGACAGTCAGGGCTACACAGAGAAACTACATTTTGAAACCACCCCCACCCTACAAAGGAAGAAGAGCCTAAGAAGATCACAGCTCAGGGGTAAGTATTAAGTCCTAGTTTTACCAGGGAGACGGGAGGAGAGGATGACTTTGGCCTAGCAAAAGGAAAAGTGTGGACCACTTACCACCAAGAGACTCTATGTATACACAGCTCGAGCTGAAAGATCACCTCTGGTTCAGGATTCCCATAGCTACGGCCCAAGCATGCAGGTACTGTAATGACTAAGCAGGTGAACTCGCCTACCAAATGAATTCTTGTTCACTGAGAACTGTCAACAGGTACACCAGCTCCTAGGTCAACGTGACAAGAAGCTGCCATAGGAGTATACTGAAGAAAACTGCCCAGGGCCAGTAGGGTGGCTGAGTGGGCGAAAGCTCTTGCTGAGCAAGCCTGAGGGCCTCAGTTTGACCCTGGAACTCCCAGTCAGGGGAAAACTGACTCTACAGAGTGTCTTCTTGTTTTCTCCATACATGCACCATGGCAAAGTGCATCAGCACCTACATACACACAATGATAAATCAAATTTAAAAAGAAAATAAAAAACTCTTAGGGTTGGCTGATATCATTCACAAGTAAAACACTTGTCTTACAAGGTCTTAGGTTTGAATCCCAGGATCCACCAAACAAATAAAAAAATTACAACCATGTAGTAGTACATGCCTGTAATCCCAGCATTCCAGAGATGGGAGGCAGCAGGGCCAGGAGTCCATAAAGATATCATACACTACATAGTTAAGTTCAAGGCCACCTTGGCTATTTTAAGATCCTGTCTCTAAAAGAAAGGAGAAAAAAGTCATCTGTAAGCACAACAGAATCTTAGTCTTGACCCTGGGTCTCTGTGAGAGCAGTAAATGTTCAACTGCTGAGCCATCTCAATTGAACCGTATTGGTAAGAACTGGCCACTATTCAATGGAGCAATGACCTTGCGTGTTCCAGTTCCTACAATTCTAAGACACCTTAGTAGTGAGAATTTTGATTTCTTAATAAACCCAGTTATGTTATGGGACTATGTTTTTGTTTGAATCCCAGGTACAGGATATGGGACTGCTTTAGATTGTCTACAATAGCTAACTATGATTTGGCCAGCTGAAGGTAGTTTACTTTTAGAATTCTGGGGACTCTTGAGAGGGAATGAAAATGCCAGAACCCCGAGAGAGGAGGTGGCTGCTGTGGTTTGTCAGGTGGGTATGAGCAAAGAGACAACAAGAAGAAACTGGATATCCTGAAGTCGAAGATCAGCATTGCCCCAAAGAATAAGTGTCCTAACAAGAAGTGTCCTAACAGGAAGTCCCTAACAAGGTCCATGCCCCTTGCCCTGCTGATCTTTCTCGCCTACCTAGTTCTGAGGGGCTGGAAGGGACTGGGATGGAGAGGGTGGTAGGTAAAAAATATCGAAAGTAGCTAGAACTACAGTTACACACAGTCCCAACAGAAATATGCACATTAGAGTATTCCACCAGAAGACACACAAAAATACCAGAAACAGCCAAGCATGGTGGCACACATCATTAATCCCAACATTTGGGGTGCAGAGTCTGGCAGTTTCTGTGAGCTTGGTCTAGTGTGATGGTCTGTATACACTTGGCCCAGGGAATGGCACTATTAGGAGGTATGGCCTTGTTAGAGTAGGTGTGTCATTGTGGGCATGGGCTTTAATACCCTTGTTCTAGCTGCCTAGGAGCCAGTCTTCTCTAAGCAGCTTGCAGATGAAGATGTAGACCTCTCAGCTTCTCCTGCACCATGCCTGCCTGGACTCTACCATGCTACCACTTTGAGGATAATGGACTAGACTTTTGAACCTGCAAACCAGCCTCAATTAAATGTAGTCCTTGTAAGAGTTGCCTTGGTCATGGTATCTTAGTCATGTGAACGCACAGCAGTAAAACTCTAAGACAGAAGTTGGTACCAGGAGTGGGGTATTGCTATGATAGGACTGACCCTGCTTTTGCTTGGAAGAATGTGAATTTGGGGACTTTGGATTTGGAAAGCAGTGAAATGCTTTAAGTGGAGCTTAATGGGCCATCCTAGTAGGAATAAGGAAGACTTTGTCACTGACAGTGATCTGAACTGTGGAAGCCTGGCTCTAGAGGTCTCAGAAGAGAAGAATTTTAATATGTGGCCAAGAGACTGTTCTTATGATATTTTTGCTGAGGAATTTGGCTGCTTTTTGGCCTTATCTTAAAAGTCTGCCTGAGGCTAAGGTAAAGAAATTTATATTAATTGCATTGACAAAGGAAATGTCAAAAAATCTCAGCAGTGACTTTGTTCTCTGGTTAAGTCTCATGAAGAGCATTCTGAATTAGCGTAGCAAGCTTAGAAAGGAAAAATATAAAATATGTTTTGAGTATTACAGGGGTACCAGGAAGTAAAATGGAGTTGAATCCCATGTTCAAGGAGATAACAGATAAAACGGAGTAGGGCTTTGGGGCAAGATTTCACCCAGTTAAGTTTAGGTCCAGGTGTGATGGACCACACTTTTAATTCCTAGCATTTAGGGGAGGCTTATATCTCTGAGTTCATGGTTAATCTACAGAGAAAGTTCCAGAACACCCAAGTCTAGGAAGTGAGGGAGTTGGAAAACAGAAAGCTGGAAACAGAATAAGTGGGACCATGTTCCAGCCCCAGCAAGCAGCAGAACTCAGCAGCTTTGCCATGTGGCTCTGGCTTTAGAGTCCAGAATAGAAGAGACTACTGGGACAGTTGATGCTGGTTAGCTAGAGCTAAAAAATTAGTAGTAATTAGGAGACTAGCATCACTGAGGTGAAATCTTCTGGGAAGTGTTTTCCAAGAGCACAGAGAAGCTGTGTTCCAGAGACAGCCAAGGTTGTAGCTCATGACTAGCCTGGCTAGGAACTCACTGTATGAAGGAGGAGGCCCTCAACTCCTGATTCTCCTGCCTCTACATCAGAAGGTCTAGACCCACCACACCAAGCCACATCAGAAAGGAAAGAGAGAGAGAGAGAGAAAGAGAGAGAGAGAGAGAAGGAGAGAAAGAAAGAAAGATATATTTGTTTATTTACTTTATGTATATGGTTATGTAAATTAATTAATCTTAATATAAACAGTGAATTAATCAGGCGGCTGTATTTCCTTATCTTATGCTATTTCCCAGTCACCACACGGAAAAAATAAGATTTATTCAAAACTGCACCTCAATAGCTGGGCAGTTAAATGGGCACCTTTACCTCCTAAGTTGATCTGGCTACCTCCCAGCCCCAGCCCATAATACTTGCATATTATCATTGATCTGGTTCTTCAGACCCTTCTTCATGGCTCCAATTCCTCCATCCTACCAGCTCCTGAATCTCCCTTCCCCTTCCTCTGGTTGGTGGATGTCCCATCCTATTCTCTATTCTGTCCAGCCATTGGGTGATCAGCATTTACTGACAAGGCAGAGAATAAACCGCAAGAACTGTTTACACAAACTTGAGATGGGAGATTCTAGGTATAAGCATTACGTTATTGTGTCCAGATTGAAACAAGATGTGAAAGTAGAAAAATCAGCATTTGAATAACCCAAGGGCAAACTTTACATAGCATTCAAAGCATTGTGCCTGCACAGCTACACATTCTAATTCAGCGGACAACTTACAGGGGTCAGTTCTCTCTCTCCTTCATGTGGATCTTAGGGAATAAACTGAGGCCCTCAGCCTTGGTGGCAAGAGCCCTTAGCCTTTGAGGTACTTCACTGGCCCTCTATCCTATCACTCTGAATAAAGACAAACTCTCCAAGCAATTCTAATATCCAACCAATGTTGAAAACCACTGGAATGGATCTGCTTTCAAAAAGAAACCCAAGCAGACATCCATATTATACATCAATTATAGATGATTAATATAGCTAATGTATACTGAGCATTCACTGTGCCAGGAAGATTCATGAGCATGCGCACGCACACATGCACACATTCGCACCCCTCAGCACCTCTTCTGAGGGAAAAGCAAATTAAAACCACTGAGAGAAAACTTCACCAGCCCAACCCCTCCAAAAAAACTTCACCCCCATGAGGAAGTGTATTATCGAAAGGGCAAGGCCAAAGGTTCAGCAATTAAAAGTCCTTACAGCGCAAGCCTGACAACCCTGATTCCTATGCTCATCCCTCAGTGAAGAGAATCTACTACAATTGTCTTCTGGTCTCCACACTCATACACACCATTCAAGCTCACTGCAAATGTGTGCGTGTGTATAATTATTCCATATATGTGTGTGTGTGTGTATGTATATATATGTGTGTGTGTGTATATATACACATATATATGGAATATATATGTATGTATATATATATATATGGAATAAATAGGGAAGCACAGAAACAAAGAAATCCTGGTACACTGTTGATGGAAACATGAATTCATATGACCGCTAAAAAAAGTAGAGTGCAGTTGCCTTTTAAAATCAGAAATATCAGGCTGAAGAGATGGCTCAGTGGGTAAGAGCACCGACTGCTCTTCCAAAGGTCCTGAGTTCAAATCCCAGCAACCACATGGTGGCTCACAACCATCCATAATGAGATCTGATACCCTCTTCTGGGTTGTCTGAAGACAGCTACAGTGTACTTACATATAATAAATAAATCTTTAAAAAAAAAAAATCAGAAATATCCTTCTGTGGCAAAAACCAAGATGAAGCAATGAGCTATGGGGTCTGTCTCTAAGATTTCACTCATACCAGTGGCTGGTGGGGCTTGGACCTACAATGCCACTTCTGTTATTACAGTCAATTCAGGATCAAAAGACTGAGGAACTGAAAGACCAGTGAATGCTACAGTTCCTAGCCTATAGTAAATGGGTTAATTTATGTTTTTTGTTCGTTTGTTTTTAAATTAGTCAGGCAGGGCATGGTGGCGTGCTCGACTTTAATCCCAGTACTCCAGAGGCAAAGGCAAGCAGATCTCTGGGTTCAAAGCCATCGTGGTCTGCAGAGTGAGTTCTAGGACAGCCAAGGCTACACAAGAGAAATGCTGTTTCAAACACACACACACACACACACACACACACACACACACACACACACACACACTACATGATGGTGCTGGAGAGATGGGTCAGTGGTTAAGAGCATTATCTGCTCTTCCAAAGGACCCAGGTTCAATTCCCAGGGCCCCTCTGACAATTCACAAACTGTTAACTCCAGCTCTAGGGGATTTGACACCCTCACAGAGACATAACAGATACACTAAAATAAAAAAATGGTAACTAAAAAAAGTTATGACCGGGCGGTGGTAGCACACGCCTTTAGTCCCAGCACTTGGGAGGCAGAGGCAGGCGGATTTCTGAGTTCAAGCCAGCCTGGTCAACAGAGTGAGTTCCAGGACAGCCAGGGCTACACAGAGAAACCCTGTCTCAAAAAACAAACAAACAAACAAACAAAAGTTACAAAGTACTTTATGAATATGTACAGACTATGTATCCATTTAAAATTTTAAAAATCAAATCAAGTTTTAAAAATTAAAAACAAAATAGAATTACCAGAACTAACACTCCCTTTCCTGGATGTGTAACCAAAGAAAATTAAATTACAAACTTGTAAGGAAATCTGTTGACTAATAACAATTGTAGCATTAGTCACAAGAGCTATAATATGGGAAGGAAATATCTAGGTTGTGACTTTATTAATGGTTGCTCTTATGACATTACAGGTCCTTTAGAAGCCAGGGCATTGCAGGTGCCAGTGCCTCTACCACTGAATAGCCATGGCTTCAACAGACACATGGAAGAGAATTAGACATACTGTGAAATGTTATCCATCCTTTAAAAAGGAGATCTGTCCATGGATAGATGGATAGAGCTGGAGGGCACTATGCTTAAGGAAACAACCCTGACATTGTAAGAAAAATGCTATATAATTGCATTTATAGGGAAGTTAAATCCAAGCCCACAGCTAGAAATAAAACAGGGCAGGGGCAGAAACCAGATGTATCCCAAAGAATACAAAGTAGGAGATACGGAAGAGTAACAAATCAGGAGCCCCAGGGTAGAACAGAGGACTGTGGGGGAATCAAAGGATACTGTATCCAGGATTGTACCCAGTAAGTTCATTTTAGCAAGGCTTATAAGAGGTAACTCCCATGCATTTACATCACTTTAGTAACCATATACATTATTACTACCTATATGTAACCCATAATACGTTGCCAACCTTAAGTATACATAGTAAATTTTTAAAAGCATTATTATTTATGTGTGTGCGTGCGTGCGTGCGTGCGTGTGTATGTGTGTGTGTGTGTGTGTAAGTGTCTGCCATGCCTGTGCATGGGTACTCAGAAGGCAACCTTGGAGCTGGAGTTACAGGCAGTTTTGAGTGGTCTGAACAGGGTGCTAAAAACTGAACTGAGTTATCTGGAAGAACAAGATGCACTCTCTTAATCCCCGAGCCACTTCTCCAGCCCCCACATTTAGGTTTAAGAAAGAAAAAAAGCAGGCATGGTGATATATGTCTTTAATGCTAGCACTCAGGAGGCAGAGGCAGGTAGAGCTGAGGCTAGTCTGGTCTACAGGGTGAGTTCTAGGACAGCCAGGGATACAGAGAGAAACCCTGTGTTGAAAAACAAGCAAATAAACTGGGTGGTGGTGGCGCACACTTTTAATTCCAGTACTTGGGGGGCAGAGGCAGGAGGATTTCTGAGTTCGAGGCCAGCCTGGTCTACAGAGTGAGTTCTAGGACAGCCAGGACTATACAGAGAAACCCTGTCTCAAAAAACAAACAAACAAACAAACAAAAAACAAAACAAAACAAAAAGAAAGAAAGAAAAACAAGCAAATAAACAAAAGCCCGATGCAGTGGTACAGATCTGTGATCCCAGCCCTTGGAAGGTATAAGCACTGAATCAGTTATTCAAAGTCAGGCTCTGCTACATTTGAGTTTGAGGCAACCCTGGGTTACTTGAGAGAGAAAGAGAGAGAGAGAGAGAGAGAGAGAGAGAGAGAGAGAGAGAGAGAGAGAGAGAGAGAGAGAGAGGAGAGAACTTGAGAGAGAAGGGGGAAGAGAGAGAGGAGAGAGAAAGAGACAGACAGACAGACACACACACACACACACACACACACACAGAGAGAGAAAGAGAGAGAGAGAGAAAGAGAGAGAGAGAGAGAGAGAGAGAGAGAGAGATGTGTGGAGTTCTTCCTTGCCTTAGTACAAGATTTAGCACTTAATTTATATTTCTCCTCCTTTTTTTCCCAGTCTTCAACAAAGGACCACTTTACCCTGGAGTAGGCTCCACCATCATTCTCTCAAAGCTTTTTCTGACAATGCTAAGTGTTTACTGGACAATAACTGCCACAGCAGTTAATAAATAACCAGTGACACCTAATGTCCTAAAAGCAACCTTCAGTAAGTTCCCCAAACCACACCTCTCCCTCCCCCTGCTCCCTCTCTCTCCTCAGCATTCCCCAAAACTCACTCCCTAAACAAAAAGCAAGGAATGTAGCCCAGAGCCCAGCCCTCTCTCCCAAATCTTCAAAAGGGTGCTCCTCTCTGGGATGACACTTGGCAAACATTTTCACTAGTTAAGCATTTAAAACTGCAGGGCCAGAAGAAGTGGTCAAATGGAATATAGAATAGAGTCAGCACACCAGAGCTAAACTGAAAAATAACTTTAGTGCCAGGACACATAGGGGGTTGTTAAAGGGTAAAGCATGAGAGGGCTGGGTTGTAGCTGAGTAGTGCAGCGCTTGTCTTGCATGTGCGACAACTTGGAAGTGAAGCGGACAGGGTGAGAGAGAAAGTAAAAAAAAAACCCAACCAATCAACCAACCAAACAAACAAAAAAAACGGCATTTGTTGTAAGGAATGCATTGAATTAGAGGAAACTCTCTAGGCCAGGTGTGGTGGCGTAAGCCATTAATCCCAGCACTCGGGAGGCAGAGGCAGGATGGGATCTCTGTGAGTTCAAGATCAACATGGTCTACAGAGTGAGTACCAGGACAGCCAGAGCTCCGTGGAGAGACCCTGTGTCAAAAAACAAACAAACAAACAAAATGTAGAAAGAGACCCGTTGTCACCAATCACCCGTGTCAAATCTTGCCACAATCGAATCACCACCAAATTGCAAGACAAGCGGCTGTGCTGGGTTTCTGAGGTTGGACTCCCCAGGTAGCCCATGTCTAGGCAGAATAATGCCTGCCAGCAGCTACACTTTTGAGAGCAAGCAAGATCAGGTCAGGACTTGCCGCCAAAACATAGGAATGCAGCCACCCCAGGCAGTCTATTACACACTGGGCTGGGCATGTGTTTCTCTGGCTTCAGGAAACCAGTCTTGAGATTCTAGGGGCCGTGTCGAAGTCCTCTCTTCCCACAAAACCCACCTAAGCACCTCTCCTGCAGAGCCCAGGCGCTCGGGGATCCGCACGCCCTGCTCTGAGCCCGCCACCACGGTCACTGGCAAGTACTTACGCAGAGACCACTTTCCCGTTCAGGATTCCCGCAGGTGCCATGGCCTTTGCTAGTCTGCCACCCACAGTGAACACCAGCAAAAAACAGGTTCCAGTCCCTCCCGGAGCACGCCGGACAGCACAACCCACGTGCTCAGAGACCTCCCGGGGAAACTCAGCTAGTGCGCCTGCGTCGCGCTCCCAGCAGCGAAGGTGCGCAGGCGACCCGGAAAGACGTCGTGACCCGCTGACAGCGGAGGCCCAGGAGCGTCTGCGGGAGCCGGTGGGCCCAGGCAACAAGAAGATTGTCACCAAAGACTGGTTGGCGGCTCTGACTGGCTGTGGAAAGAGCCTGTGCGGAGCCCGCCTCTGATGGGCCGGGAGCTTCCCGCCTCGCTTTTAGCCAATCAGAGAGAGTGTGTAGGGGGCGCGGTGGGGCGGAGACTGGGCGGAGCCCGGGCAGGAATGGGCCTGTTTGAACGAGTTCGCGTGACCTAGGGTGCGGCGACAGAGTCCTGCAAAGCAGTGCGATCTTGGGTCGTCCTGGCTTCTCCGGGCAGGAGCTTGGGGGCCTTAGGCTAATTACGGCTACTGGAGCGGCGATGCGGCTTTCCACGTTGTCATTGTCCCGAGCTTTCAGAGTGTGGTGGGGGACACCAGGGATAACTGCCTCTCTGTTACCCTCCTGGCAAGAGTGAGGATATCCTAACGAGGCAGTTGTGTCCCTCAGGTTAGCCATCTGCGGAGATGGCACCCCAGGGAATTGAATTTCCACCAACCAGAGTAGAAATTTGTTTTCGGGAAGAGATTTCAGAGATTGCCTTGCAGGACTGAAGCCTAGAGAGTGATGGACGGAGGCCACACCTCGACCTTCACTGTTCAGCTCTATATTAAGTCTGACTCTACTTAAACCTTAGCTTCATATTAAGACTCAGAAAATAAGACTTCTCTTTGTCCCTTTTTCCAACGTGGCCATATTGAATAAATCTCCTTTTTCCTTATCTTACCATTACTTGTTTAATTGGCTTATTCAAGATGGTGACTAACCTGGTTTATTGGATTCTCAGAGCCCAGGGTCTGACTCTCAATTCTAGTAACAGTAAGGAGGATCAGTCCACAGCCTTGGCATAGACAAGTTCGCTACCACTGAACCAGGCCTTCCATAACTAAAACCGAACCTGCTATCCTCCCAGGGTTGAAGCCCAAAGGCAGGCTCACTCAGTCCAGCAGCTAAGAGGGGCCTCAGAGCAGGAGCTGGGTCTCCAGCAGTGTGAAGAGAGCAGGATTCAGGACAAGTGATCGGCTACGCTCAGCAGATGAGTATTGAAGCAGAGACCATCAGCTAGATGCCAGTGAGGCTGACATCCCTCCCCATTCGCCCAGGTGCAGAAATGAGTTACCCATGTCCTTGGGAGCCTGGTGGTAGAGGAAGGCATCAGAGTCACTGAATTGGCTTTGCTTTTTCGCTGCTGGAACTGGACTGGATTCTTACTGTTGGGTTTGAGGTAGAAGCGGAGAAAACTTATTTCAGATGTGGAAGCTTAAAAATGAAAGCTTTATTCTCTGAGCACTCAGAGAGGCAGCCAGTTCAGGACCTGAAACATGTCCCAGAAAGGAGATTGTGCATTTTTTTAAAAAAGATTTATTGTTTTATGTGTATGAGTACACTGTAGCTGTATAGATGGCTGTGAGCTATCATGTGTATGACTGCTGTTGATCTCAGGACCTCTGCTGGCCCCGCTCGCTCCCGGCCCGAGATTGTACGTTTTAAAAGGATGGGAACACAAAGTGAGGGGTGAGCTGGGTGAGCTCCAGTGTTATCCAATTGTATTTTGTTTGACATTTTGGATTAAGTGAGGGAGTAGCCGTTGGAGCCTGGGCAGTATCCAGGACACCTGGCTTCAAGGCCCTTAATTCATTCTCCTGGACTTTACGTCTGGAGCTCAGAGTGATAAGGTGACAACGGAGTGGGTCAGCTTCGTGTAGTTGATTAGGGCAGAAGAGGCCATTAGTTATGTATTTTTATAACTTATGCACCTTGGTTTAGAAAAACAGCAATTTCTATATTCTTTACCAGTTAACAGACAAATAAGAAAACATTTGGAGAAGTAGGGGTAGTTCATTCCTAGATCTGAGAACATGAACCTGTCTGACCCTGCCAGCAAGATGGAGAAGCTGTCCCTGAGACGTCTGGATTCAGACAACTGTTCCCAACAGAAGCTGTTCAGCTATAGGGACATCCCCAGTTGTCTTAGGGCCTGGGACCTTGACTTTAGTTCTTCCCTATAAAATAAATGGAGTCTGTAAACAAAATGTTAGTACCTAGATAAAGTTTCTTTGGCTTCTTCCCAACATTACCCTTCTCTGGCTGCAATTTCCCCCATTGTTCTAAAGATAAGTCCTTCCCTAGAACTCACCACATGGCTGTTGATTTAGCAGCCACTGTTAGAGTGGTATGTTTCAACCTAAGGCAGGACACGTGACTGCCCACTCCCCATCCCCCACCCCCACCCGACCTTTCTGCCCTGGGAATTAGCCCAGGGCCTGGCATGCCAAGCAAGGGGCTTCTACCAGCAGCTAAGTTCCCCCACGCCAGGGCAGACCTTGTACTGAACTTGGTTTTGTTTGTTTTGTTTTGTTTTGTTTTTTCCTGCACTAATGTGTGTATTTTAGTTTGTGACTTTTGTCTGAAATCTAGGGTTGTTTTACATTACATCCATATATAGTTAGATAATCTCTGTTTTATGTCATTCGCAGTTTAACTGAAGTATAATGTGTAGATTGTAACATTTGCCCATTTTAAAGAATGCAAGTGTATGATTTTTAGTTTACAATGTTTCCATTTACAGAGCTGTGTAACTGTTGCCATGATATAATTAAGAAATTGATGCTGTCTTCATTGTTGGTTGGGTTTGCAGGGAGGAGCAGGTGATATCCAACCCAGGGTTTCTACTATGGTTAAACATGAGTTCTACTAATAAACTACAGCTCCAGCCCCTCCTTTACTATTCTTTTTGGAGGGGGGATTTTTTTAAAGACAGGGTTTCTCTGTGTAGCCTTGGCTGTCCTGAAACTTGATCTGTAGACCAAGCTGGTCTGGAACTCACAAAGAGAAAGCTGCCTGATTCTGCCTCCTGAGTGCTGGGATTAAAGCAAAGAAAAGGAGAGAAAAAAAAGCCTGAAGAGATGACTCAGCGGTTAAGAGCATTTGGTGCTTTTGAAAAAGACCCAGGCTTGGTTCCCAGCACCCACACACCAGATTATAACCACCTATAACTCCAGTTCTAAGCAACCCAACTTTCTCTTCTGACATCTATGGCTCCTGCACATACAAACTGTACATACACAAATACATGCAATAAGGATTTTTTTTTTTTTTTTTTTTTTTGGCTTTTTGAGACAGGGTTTCTCTGTACAGCCCTGGCTGTCCTGGAACTCACTCTGTAGACAAGGCTGGCCTCGAACTCAGAAATCCGCCTGCCTCTGCCTCCCAAGTGTTGAGATTAAAGGCGTGTGCCACCACTGCCCGGCTGCAATAAGGATTTTTAAATGCAAGAAATGGTCCCATAAATTTCAGTTAGTGTGTCTGTTGTTTATTGCATTTCAAAGACTTTTCACTCATTTAGCTACTTTGTTGTCGAGAAAAAGGCCCAAATCCCATTTAACAGGTAGGGAAACGGTCTTAAGCCCATAAGTCCAAGGTCCAAAACTATGACTAGGTTAGGCCCCAAACCTAATGCCTCATCCCTAAAGTTATTGCTTCTGCCATCTAAGCAGACCAGTTTTCAGCTATGTACCTTTGTATGAGCTGTATAATTCATTCATTGAACAAGTGACTGTTGAGCAGCCATTTCCTGCCATTAATTCTGCTCCAAATGCTGACAGTGCCCTAGAGGGCCCAGCATTACAGGGAATTATATTCTGGTGGAGGATACAAACATCGATTAAATATGTAATTTTAGAGACAAAAGAATAGCCATACTATTATTTATTTATTTTTCTGTGCTAGGGATGAAAGCCAATATCTTGTATCTGCTGGGCAAATGTTACACTGGTTGCTAAGTGACACCCCTAACCCAAAGACATGCTATTAAAAAAAAAAAAAAAAGATGAACCAGTGTGTTAGTAACTTTTCTGTTACTGTGATAAAACACTATGACCAAAGCAATTTATAGAAAGAAGGTTTTATTTGGGGTTTATGGTTTCAGAGGGTCCGTCATCATCACAGGAGGCATGGCAGCAGGCAGGCATGACAGTGAGAGTAGCAGGCATGACAGCAAGAGCTATGAACTCACATGTCAAACCCCTAACAGGAGGCGGATATCGCACAGGGAAAGGCAAAAGGCTTTAAAACCTCAGAGCCTTCTCGCAGTGACATACCTCCTTCAACAATGCCATACTTCCAAATCTTCCACTAACTGGGAAACAAAGTATCTAACCATCTAAGCCTTGGACTTTCAATCCACCACAGCCGGGCATGGTAGTGCGCTGTTTTTACTGCCTGTGCTGGGAGGCAGGGGCAGGCCAACCTCTGAGTTTAAGGCCAACCTAGTCCACAGAGCAAGTTTCAGGACAGCCAAGGCTTAAAAAGGAATCTTTTCTTGAAAAACACAAAGGAAAACCAAGGAACACACACACACACACACACACACACACACACACACACACACACACACACGGCGGTGGGGGGTAAGTGTTTATATTAGGAGGGGGCTCTAAAAGGATAAGTGCTTATATCAGAAGGGGATGGGAAAATGATATTTTAAAGATTTTTTTTTGTCTGTTCACACTGTGGAAGGTTGAAACTCACATAATACACATGCTAGGCAAACACATGACCAATGTTCCCCATCTTCAGTCTAAGTGCCCTGCTTACAAGCGTGGTAAGAGAAGTTTCTCTGGGAAGCTGGTGTGAGAGGAACCCTACTGAGCAAGGGGCTTGGAGTGTGAGGGGGAAAGTGAGGACTTAGCCTGAGTGGCTAGGCAGGTAGAGCTGCCATTTTAACTTTTTTGCTGAAAGGATCATATTGAGGGATAAGACTCTCAAAGAGAACTGATTATATTCAAATGTTCTTAGATGCCTCCTGACATCCAGTCCCTAGAACATTTCAACGTTTAGAGTTCCAGGAGATGGGCAGAGGACATGGCCTCAAGGGAAAAAAAAAGACACATGCCATGCAAGCCTGCCAACCTGAGTTCCAACCCAGACCCCAAGTGAAAAACAGGGTGCAATAACCCAGTGTTCCTCCTCAGAGATGGAGGCAGAAACAAGAGAAGCACGTAGAAGCTGTACCCCCCAGAAACAATGGAAGACCTGCCTCAAAACAGGGTGGAAAGAGAGAACCAACTCCTGAAAGTTATCCTTTGACCTCCACATGAAGGTTTGGGGTACACACAAACACACACACACACACACACACACACACACACCCAGAATGTAATGTCAGAATCGAGCTGCTACTCAGACTACAATACCACACAGCAGCTCTGCTAGTCTCAGTCATCCAGTGGTGTACTACTGGGCCATTGCTATATTACCTATGTGTCTCTAGCTAAAACTCCCAGGCAGCAGGAGTGAGTTTACATCCAAGTGGGTATGCGTGGGCTACACATCCTGCTTACCACTTCCTTCTCTGCCTCCTGCCTGGGAATCAGAGGGTCTGCCGCAGGCTTGTGCTTGTATCCATCCTCAGTACAGTGTAAGAAGAGAATCCTGCTTCTGCCTCGTGAGCCTTGATTTCCTCTCTTCAGAGTCCCCACAATGCAGTTTCATCTCTGGTCCTAGAGTCTTAACTCCTGTTGTCTATGTTTGTTTGTCCATGGCACTTATAGCTCTTCTAATCAATAATTCACCCCAGTGTCTCCTTGAGCCCCCATATGAGACCTTTCACACACACACACATTTTTTAATTTGTTTACTTTAATTTTATGTGCATGGCTGTTTCACCTGCATGCATGTCTGTGTACAGTTTACATGCCTGGTACCCCAGGAGGCCAGAAGAGTTTGTCAGATCCCGTGGAACTGGAGTTACTCAGATGGTCCAGAGTCACCCTACACACGTGCTCCAAATGGAATCCAGGAAGAGGAGCCAACGTTCTTAACCACTAAGCCGCCTTGCTAGCCCTCTTAACACAAATCTTTAAAAAAAGAAAAAAAGCATTTCAGGAGATGAGGAGCTGGGGCGGGGGGTGAGGGGGCATGTAGAAAGAGAGGGAGAGTTGAGCGTATGAGAGGAGAACCATAAAGCCCACTGCCTTAGAAAGCAAATGAGGATGTACTTCATAGAAAGAAAGGCAAGCCTGTGAAACCCTGAGGACAGGGCAAATGAGGATAGACAAAAAAGAACATTCTTCTGAGACTAGAAAGACAAAATATTTAAATCCTAATAATGGAGGTTGCTATTAATACTGTATATTATTTTTGCCCAGACCCCATTTTTAATTTCATAATATCTATCAAAAATTTAAATGTACCATGGTGGCACATGCCTTTAATCCCAGCAATTGGAAGGTAGAGGCTGGGAGATCTCTGTGAGTTCAAGGCCAGGCTAATCTACATAGGGAGTTCTAGGCTAGCCAAAGCTACATAAATGAGATCCTGCTATTACACACACACACACACACACACACACACACACACACGCACATAAATGTGTCAGGATGAAATGGTACATGCTTATATGATCAGCACTTGGGAGGTACAAGGCTGGTCCAGACTAAATAGTTAGATT
>NW_022196912.1:91259724-91261108 GCF_008632895.1 Mastomys coucha | reverse complement strand
AAAAAAAGTCTAAATGGGGCTAGAGAGATGGCTCAGCAGCTAAGAGCACTGACTGCTCTTCCAGAAGTCCTGAGTTCAATTCCCAGCAACCACATGGTAGCTCACAATCATTTATAATGGGATCTGACACCCTTTTCTGGTATGTCTGAAGAGAACTATAATTGTACTCATACATAAAATAAATAAATAGATCTTTTTAAAAAAGTCTAAATGTATAATTACTTTGATTTTCAGCTCTAAAATTTTATCCTACAGTGATGTTTACACAAGAGGTAAATGTGAAAGCATTATTAATCAGAATATTAATTTTAGTAGTAAACATAAAACTTTCCATCATAACCCATCTCTTCATGAAAGAAATAGTGACTGGGACCTGGTGGCACATGCCTTTCATCCCAGCACTCAGGAGGCAGAGGCAGGTGGATTTCCATGAGTTCGAGGCCAGCCTGGTCTTCATAGTGAGTTCTAGGACAGCTGAAGCTACACAGTGAAACTCTGTCTTAAAAAATAAGCAAACAGAAAACAAAACAAACAAATAAAAATAGTGGAAAGCATGTGAAAGCAGGTAACATATGTGCCATCGATCACATTGTGTGGTCTAGGCTGGCCTCAAATTCCCAATCTGCATGGACAGGTATGCGTCACATACCTGTTTGTTTCTTTGTTTTTGTTTTGCTTTTTGTTTTTTGTTTTTGAGGCAAGTTCTCATGTAGCCCAGGCTAGTCTTGGACTTGTTATGTAGTGGAGGATGGCTATATTTCAATTCCAGCACTCCTGTCTCTCCAGAGTGCTGGAATTATAGGCATGTTATATACCTATGCTGTCCGGATGGCATCATCTGGTGCTGCAGGGCAACACAATTCTCTGCCAATTTAAAGAATAAAAAGGCAGGAAAACTAGGGTCTCAGCACTCACTCAAGTTTATAACAGTGAAAGTACAGGGCCTTTATGTTCATAGGGAATTCTGCCGCTGAGCCACACTCAACTTCAAAGGGTATTGCTTTAAGAATTTATTTATTTATTTTTAAAGATTTATTTATTTATTTTATGTATATGAGTACACTGTCACTATCTTCAGACACACCAGAAGAGGGCATTGGATCCCCATTACAGACCATTGTGAGCCACCATGTGGTTGCTGGGAATTGAACTCAGGACCTCTGGAAGGGCAGCCAGAGCTCTTAACCATTGAGCCATCTTTCCAATCCTAAGAATTTTATACAGGAAAATTTTGTTTCTCTGGGTTAAATATCTATTACTCTCATCTGTGTGAATCTTAATTTCTTTCTGCCTATTTGTTGTTGTTGTTTTGAGACAGGGTTTCTCTGTAGCCCTAGTTGTCCTGGAACTCACTCAAGGATGGCCTTGAATTCAGAGATCTGGC
>NW_022196912.1:91255163-91259605 GCF_008632895.1 Mastomys coucha | reverse complement strand
ATTAAAGGTCTGTGCCACCACCGCCTGGCTTTTTCTGCTTAGTTTTTATTGTGCATAACTAAAGATAGTCCTTTTCAGCCCTAAATTTATATTTGAATGGCCTTATAGTTTCAAAAAAATTTATGTGTAGGTTCAAACCCTGGGAGTAAGGTCAGGCTAAAGTGTATTCTTGGCTAGTTTGGCATCAAGACTATATATATGTGTGTATATATATATGTATATATATATATACATATATATATATACACTATGGACAAACCTTCTATGCTACAAATGTATTTTCCTACAATAAAATTTTTGGTTTTTGAGATGTCATCTTTTCCTTAGAAATAATAGATGGAATCACCATCACCGTTTCTATCCTCTTAGGGATCAGAAGTTCTATATAAATATAGATATAGATGTAATACACACACACACTCACATACATCAGCGTGTAATCATTTATCCATCTTAAGAACTTCACAAAAGCCTCCAAACAGGATTTTCATGTTTGATAGTGTTTGTCCACTTGGGTAGGCTCACTTCCTTAGACATTTTTGTTTGCTTGCGGTTGTTGTTCAATGTTCACTAATATCTGGTGAAAAGTACTTCATGCTTTTACTTCCTCGGTTAGGGAAATTACCACAGTCTGCCACCTTGAGATGTCTCTGCCTTCCCTGCTGTCTGTGATGTGTTCACTTAGCAACGGTTTCCGTGACGTGCAAACATTCTATTGGTGAATTGTACAGGATGCCCACTCACCAGGGGGGTCTCCTGGGAATTGATCTTGGATTTGGGATTTTCTCTTGATCGTGTTATGGTAAAAGAAAAATGTTTTGTTCTTTCACGAGTTGAACCATAGTAAGCTGTATCTTATGTGTAAGAAAGTAAGACACACAGATTGTGAAGGTGGGATTTTTCAGAGTTGTAGAAAGTAAGCTGTAACCGTAAATCATGTCAGATAGAACTCAGCATCCATTTAAAGACTTTTAATTTCGTATGTGTTCATGTGTACTTACCGACCGACCGTGGTGTGCAATGGTGGTCAGAGGTGGGTGTATGAGTGTGTGTGTGTGTGTGCGCATGCGCGTGTGCGCGCTCACACGTGCACACGTGTACACGTACACATAAGTACATACACCATACAAAGGTCAGAGGACAACTTTCAGTTCTCTCCTGCCAGGTGAGTCCTAGGGATCAAAATTCGGGTTTTAGGGATGTGGTGGCAAGCAGCCTTAGCTGGATGTCCCTCTCATTGTCCTCTCTTCTCTTGAACCTCCATAAAAGGAAACCCTAAATGATAATCAGGGCCCCTGAATACCCTTCCTTGAGGGCTCTGCTGCTCTAGTGTATTCTGATCTGTGCTATCGCTTAGATATCTGCTTAGAACATGCTCCTTGCTTCTTTGTGAATCCACGTGTGCTTACTTCAGTGCTTTGAGTAAGGCACCAAGAACCTGGGAACCTGGGGCCTGGAGAGATGGCTCAGTGATAAAGGACACTGACTTCTCTAAGCTAAGACCCAGGCTTGAGTCTCAGCATACACATGGCTGTTTGCAACTACTGATGATTCCAGTTCCAGGAGATGCAGTACCCCGTTCTGATCACCGAGGGCTCATGCACATACACAGACACTCAGGCACACACATAGAAACATATAGATACAATACATATTTAAAAAGAGAACCTGGAAACACTTAGCCCAGACCCATGCCTCCAGTAACACTAGGACACTAAGGGGTCTTGGGTTTTTTTTTGTTTGTTTGTTTGTTTTGAGACAGGGTTTCTCTATGTAGTTCTGGATGTCCTGGAACTCACTCTGTAGACCAGGCTGGCCTCGAACTCAGAAATCTGCCTGCCTCTGCCTCCCAAATGCTGGGATTAAAGGTGTGCAACCATCACTGCCTGGCAAGGGCCTTGGTTTTGACCCTTAACATTGAAAGGAAAGTTTATACTTTCTTTTGGGGCATAAAGAGTTCTATAAACTAGTATGTGCATATTATCAATTTACATTTGAATTTTTGTGGTTTGGTTGTTTCTCAAGTACTATAGTTAGTATTTATGATAGTTGAAAAATGTAAAATGAGAGAAATTAACAGGTCATTTATACATATACACATATATAATTAAAATTTAAATGTATGATATAATGACATTTCAACTATTTTACACTCTTTTTAGAAACTGGGTCCACATTGTCTCCAAGAAACAAATCCAGCAGGCAGCTCCTTCTGAGGCCTAAGCACTGGAGACACTCCTAGAACTTTCTGGAAGTCTTTGCTGTTGGCCCTGAGAGACCTCTACCTCTCTTCCTGAGTGCTATAAAGAAACTTCCCATAGAGGCACTGTGGGTCACCAGTGGTGGATCTGTTGTATGCTTCCTGTGCCTCCAACATGTCATGGCCACTCCAACCTGTAAGTCACTCAGATCCAGGAAGGCTTGCTAATAGCCAAACCAAAGAGGCCTGTGAGGCTAAGCCGCCAGAAGCCAGACACCTATCACATCTATCGACTCTGGAAAATGTCCCAGTGGTGAGTTGGACTCTGGTATTTTGTCTCCATGTTTAGAAGTAAGGTTTTGTTTGTGTACCATTGAGAGATAGTCTAAGAAAGGGAAAGTTTGCCTCTGCCCATTTGCTGGTGTACTTAGCACTTCTTTGCTAGAGAATGATGCAAAAGATAAATTCAGTGGTCTATTGACAGAGTTCAGCTGGTAAAGGTGTTCGTTGCAAAAGCCTGATGATCTGAGTTTGATTCCTGGGATCCATAAGGTAGACAGAGAGAACCAAGTCCGAAAGTTGTTCTCTGACTACCATATGCAAGTTGGGGCACACACTCAATCATACACAGAAAAAAAATGTTTAAAAGGGAGAGGGGCTAGAGAGATGGCTCAGTGGTTAAGAGCACTGACCGCTTTTCCAGAGGTCCAGAGTTCAATTCTCAGCAACCACATGGTGGCTCACAAACATCTGTCATGAGATCTGATGCCCTCTTCTGGTGCGTCTGAAGAGAGCGACAGTGTAAGCACATACATAGAATGCATAAAGAAATCTTAAAAAAAAAAAAAAAAAAAAGAAAGAAAGAAAAAAGAAGCTAAATGATATCCCATATTTTTGTTTGCTTTTTGAGACATCATCTCACCCTACAGCCCAGGCTAGACTCACATTTATGTCTCTTCCTACATCAGCCTCCAGAGTTCTGGTATTGCAGATGTCAGCCACCATACCTAGCTCTCTGATTTTTTTTTTTTTTTTTTTGAGACTGTATACATGACTGGCCTGACACTATGTAGTCAGTCAAGCCTTACACTTTATATCCTTCTGCCTCAGTTTCCCTAGTGCTAGGGTTACAGATAGGCCATCATACCAGTACTCTTCCACTTACATTTTTAAAATAGTGCCCATTACTCCTGGTCAGAAAGAGAGCAGCCCAGCAGAGGGTCTCTGATCTTACTATTTTGTAGATGGGGAAACCCAGTAAGGAGCAGCCTTGGTGATTTAGTTAGCAAAGCAGGTGGTCCAACTCCCTCTAGTGCACTACACTACTGTGGGTTTACTGACTTCTTTCATGACCTTAATGTATATCTTCTTGGAGCAAAAGATGGCCCCTCTATTGACATTTTAAGAGCACCAGAAATATCTATCCAACTCTTTGTCTTATTACCACTAAAGCAGTGGTTCTCAACCTTCCCTTTAATACCTTCCCTTCCTCCTGTTATGGTGACACCCCCCCCAACCATGTAGTGATTTTAGTTGCTACTTCATAGCTGTAATTTTGTAACAGTTTTAAATTGTAATGTAAATACCCGATGTGCAAGATATCAAGGTCATTCTTGGCTACATATAGATTTTGATGCAAGCCTGGGATACAAGAGACTGTTTCAAAAAAAAATATTTGGCCACATTTCTACAATATTACTACATGTAGTCTGTTTACTACACCCCATTTCAGCACGAGAAACTGACTCTGTGTGTGTGTGTGTGTGTGTGTGTGTGTGTGTGTGTGTGTGTATGTGTGTGTGTGTGTGTGGTACTTGTTTTATTTTTTTGCATGCCTTCCCCCTTTTCTATTTACTTAGAAATTATACAATACATGGCATTATTTTTGCAGCTATAAACCTTTTATTATTGGGGTGGATTTGATCAAAACACATTTTATGCATGTATGAAATTATCAAACAACAGTTTTATTATATTAACATATACATATTTAGCAGTTAACTCAAATCTTTATAAGTTGTTTGAATTCTTGAGTACTAAATTTTTGTAATTTTTAAACTTCTTTTTCTGTTCTTAATGGGTGTCCTTTTAAAAAAAAAGAAACTTCAGCAGGGCATGATGGCACATGCCTTTAATCCCAGCACCTAGGAGGCAGAGGCAGGCAGATCTCTGAGTTTAAGGGTAACCTGGTCTACAAAGTGAGTTCCAGGACATCCAGAGCTATACAGAGAAATCCTATCTC
>NW_022196912.1:91248544-91254455 GCF_008632895.1 Mastomys coucha | reverse complement strand
CCTCTCTCTCTCTCTCTCTCTCTCTCTCTTTCTCTCCAGAATATTTTCTACTACTATTACTACTACTAAGATACTATGACTTAGTGCTCACATCTTTACTACTCTCTTCTCCTCCTCTTCTCTTCCTCTTCCTCCTCTCTTTCCTTCCTCCTCCTCCCCCTCCTCCTCCTTGTATTCCCTCTCCACTTTTTTGGTAATATTCTGTGGTCCAGGCTGATCTCATACTCACATCAATCTTCCTCCATTAGCCTCCCAAGTGCTGGGATTACAGGCACTTGCCACAGCTTCCAGCATGTCTACTCCCTATTTTTTCTTGTATTTCACGCTTGATCAGTTTGCTTTCTTTCTTTGCAGAGTTCATTATTAGAAGCTTTCTAAAGTAAGAACACATTGTAGTAAACTTGGTTTGTTTCTATAAAAATGTCTTTATTCTGTTCCTAATCTTAAAACATAAACTGGGAGTGTATTCCAAGTACTCGGGATACAGGAGTTTCACAGTTTGACTGCAGCTTGGGCTGTATATCTAAACCCTGTCTCAAACAAACACTCAAACACAATAATTCAGTGTGATATACTAGATGACAGTTCTGGTGTTCCATTGAATTTTAGGAAACACTTGTTTTCTGCACTATTGGAAATTTGAAAGTATGTTTCCAGCTAAGTATGAACAATATGAACTGTCTCTAGTTTATCTGCCACCCCAACTGCAGAGATAAGAAAATGAGGGAGGCTGGAGAGATAGTTCACTTGGTAAACTGCTTCTATCGTAAACACGAGGATCTAAGATCAGCTTCTGGCAGCCACGAGAAACCCACAGGCACAACCAAACGTGCTGTAATTCTAGCACTATAGAAGCAGACCAGGTAGATTCACTAGAGGAGCAAAGAGCCAGTGAGAGACATCTCAGAAAACAAGGTGGACAGCACCTAAGAAAACACACACACACACACACACACACACACACACACACACACACACACTCTGGCACACGCACAACACACACAAACATACACTCAGACATACACACACATACACACACATACCAACCACACATACTCACACACATACCACATATACACCTTCACACCATACACACACACTCGTTTATGTATATACATACTCAAAAAGAGAAAAAGGAAAGGAAAATATGAAAATGTAAGCCATGAGCGGCTCATCCTTCTATCCCCACCTCCTAAGCGCTAGGATCACAGATAAATGCCACTGCATCTGGCTTTCTAATAGCTACTTTTTTCCCTTTTCTTTTTAGAAACTGCTCTTCTTTTTTTTTTTTTAAATGAGTGTATTTTACATATGAGTTTGTGTGTGTGTGTGTGTGTGTGTGTGTGTGTGTGTGTGTGGTTTTTGCATATGAGTCTAGGTGCCCTCAGAGGCCATTACAGGTGATGGTGAACCACCCAACTTTGGTGCTGGGAACTAAACTTGGGTCCCTCTGGAAGAACAGCAAGTGCTCATCTCTCTAGCCCCTAGAAACTATCTTTCTTTTTAGATTTATCTGGTGTACATGATTGCTTTGCCTTCATGGATATATCTGCCTGGTGCCCTGGGAGGCCAGAAGAGGACATTTGATTGCCTGGAACTGGAGTTACAGATGGTTGTGAGTCACTATGTGGCTGCTGGGCATTGAACCCACCAGGTCTTCTGCAAGAGCTACATGTGCTCTAAACTGTTGGGTCATCTCTCCAGAACTTACTTTTAAAATTCTAGCTGTGCATGCATTTGGGTGAGTGTGTGTGTGTGTGTGTGTGTGTGTGTGTGTGTGTGTGGTGTATGTACATATATGTGTATATTTCTGTGTATGTGTGAATGGGCTTGCAGGTCAGAAGAGTGTGTCGGGTGTCCCCCATCTTCATCCCCTACTCTATTCCTCTGAGGCAGATTCACTCCCTGAACTTGGAGTTCATAGTTTTTTTCTGTCTAGACTGGCAGCCACCAAACCTCAGAAATCCTCCTGTCTCCACCCTGGCCTGCCCAGTGCAGTCCACAGGCCTGCTCAGGCCCATGATTTGGAATTTGAACTTTTTTTTTTTTTTTTTTTTTTTTTTTTTTTTTGGTTTTTCAAGACAGGGTTTCTCTGTGTAGCCCTGGCTGCCCTGGAACTCACTCTGTAGACCAGGCTGGCCTTGAACTCAGAAATCCACCTGCCTCTGCCTCCCAAGTGCTGGGATTAAAGGCATGCGCCACCACTGTATGGCTGGAATTTGAACTCTTGACTTCATTCTTGCCTGCTTAGCCATCCTCCCTGCCCTCTCTAGAGTAAGCTTCACATGGCAATGTCTCCAGACATTTTATTGTCTTGATTCCTGTACTCTCAGAGATCACAGCACACAATTCAGACAGGCTGCGTTCGCTTCCCGCTAGTAGAAACTGTTAGGTAAGTATTCAGTTTAGGAGAAGATAAAGCAGGTTAGCGTGATACTTGCTGTTTTCCTGGAAACTCTTTGGTTTGCTAGGATGGTATCTTACATTGGAGGCCTGTTTGCAACTACTTATTGTAAGCATTTGTGTGGCTTTGTAGGTTTTGATCCACAGGGCACATATTTAGTTAATTAACTGATCATTTCTCTTTATAGGTTTGTTTTGATTCACACCTTGAAATGGATCCTACCAGGAACCCAATCATACACAACAAAAAGGCAGCAGACCCAGTCCATCCTGACCCTGCCAGCTTGTTGGTGAAAAACAAGACTCTTTTAGCTGAGGTATACAGCTTACAAAAAACGAAAGTGGGGAATTATATCTTCTGAAAGGAGAAAGAGGGAGAGAGAGAGAGAGAGAGAGAGAGAGAGAGAGAGAGAGAGAGAGAGAGAGAGAGAGAGAGAGAGAGAGAGAGAGAGAGAGAGAGAGAGAGAAAGAGAGAGAGAGAGAGAAAGAGAGAGAGAGAGAAAGAGAGAGAGAGAGTTAGTTCTGCTAACAGCTTGAGGCGTTATCTTAACCTAGTTTTGTCCCCACCCCACACTGAACTCTCTCGTTACCGAGGAGCACGGCTTAGATTCATGTCTGCCTTTAACACTCCTACAGAAGATGGTGCCTCGTTCTGTGCTTTCAGAAGTCAGAATATTGCTAACGGAATACCATGCTCAAAACTTATGACACAGGGGCCAGAGAGATGGCTCGGCAGTTAAGAGCTTTGTGCTTCCAGAGGACTCAGGTTTAATTCCTAACCCCCACATGGTAGCTCTGTAATTCTAGTTCCAGGGGATCTGATGCCTTGTTCTGGTCTCTACAGGCATCAGGCACACAGACATAGATACAGACCAAACACCCATATGCATAAAATTTTTAAAAAGTTAAAGTAAAAAATATTGTGGCATAATAATAAATAACTGTGAGCCTCTCTCTCTCTCTCTCTTTCTCTCTCTCTCTCTCTCTCTCTCTCTCTCTCTCTCTGTGTGTGTGTGTGTGTGTGTGTGTGAGAGAGAGAGAGAGAGAGAGAGAGAGAGAGAGATATCAGCCTGCCTCTGCCTCACTGTCCAAAATATTTGTAATAGAAAGGATGAATTTTAAAAGTAGTAAGGGAAAAAGATCAAGTAACGCATAAAGGCAGGCCTATCAGAATTACACCAGACTCTCACCAGAGACTATGAAAGCTAGAAGATCCTGGGCAGATGTCATACAGACCCTACAAGAACACAAATGCCAGCCCAGGCTACTATACCCAGTAAAACACTCAATTACCATAGATGGAGAAACCAAGACATTCCATGACAAAACCAAATTTACACAATATCTTTCTACAAATCCAGCCCTACAAAGGATAATAGAAGGAAAACACAAATAAGGAGCAAAACTACACCCTAGAAGAAGCAAGAAAGTAACCTTTCAACAAACCCACACAAACATAATTCCACCTCTAACAACAAAAATAACAGGAAGTAACAATTACTTTTTCTTATTATCTTTTAATATGAAAATTAATATTACCAACTTGTCCTAATCAGTTCAAATTCAAAACCATGAGAAATTGGAAATTTGTTAGCTATCATCTGATGGTCTCTCTAATTTGGTAATTGGAGAAATAGATCCAATATTTTACAATCCATATACACTTTCTGCTTGTTTGTACCTGACAGTGTCCACATAATGGTCTTGAAATTATGCTTCTCCTATCTCAGCCTCTCTATTAGTAGGGTTGTTTATTTGATGTTTTTACACTATACTATTTTTTTCAGAACAGCTTACATATTTCAAAATTATTTATACAGCCAAAAGAAATGTAAACAATTAACTTAAGAGGTGGCTTATAAGAGATCAACAAAGAGTGAGACTGACTGCTTTGCTTGATGTTTGTAACTTTTGTATCAATTTTGAAGAAGAGGACTTTATAAGTTTTTCTTTCTCTGAGATGAATGCTTTTCAAAATCACCACAGCCAATGAGCCAGATTCTTACTCTTATCTAATGCCTATGCCACCCTCCAAGCAGAACCATTGTTCATTGAAACAGTTCATGAATGACTTCACAGATAGACCATCTTAATACACACATCATTTCTTAAATGAATGTAACATGTTCCTTGTTGTCTGAGAATGAAGACAATCACTCCAGTCAAATGGCTTTGACCATAGCAGGAAGTCTGTATCCAAAAATCGTGCCTACAATTCACTCCTTGGTACAGCAGAACTGTCAACTCTTAGCTTAGCTACTCGGGAGGTAAAATCCTTTGGTGATGTGAGGGGCATTGAAGTACAGTCTTATTATAATGAACTCCAATGTCTAAAAATTGTTCTTATTTTGGGCTTGTACCACAGTAAGAGCCAAGATTTTAAACTCTACTAAAAACAAAACAAACAAACAAAAAGACTTTATCTATTTATGTTCATTTAAAAAAACTAGTAGTGATATATTATTTTAAGATATACAGCTAATATGTTTGGAGTTATTTAAAATTTATGTTGAGAAAAACGTATGTATTTTCAGTGTTGTTGCAGATAAGCATCTACATAAGACTGTTTAATTGATTGTTTTATATCAAACATCTTTTATACTACTCATTTTTATTGTTATGATATTTTATAAATTTTAAAGAATATGACAAAATAAAAAAAGGTATGGCAAGTATTGAAAAGGGGGTGTCTGGGAGGAGTTGGGGTATAAAAGGGAAAGTAGAATGTGATGTAATTCTATTTACTTAAAATATGATTTTAAATGTTAAGAAATTCAGATAAACTGAAATTATGTATCCATCATAATGCAATAAAACTTAAATCAATTAAATTTAAAAAAGAAAAAAAGAAAAAAGGAAAGGATGAGTTCCTATTTTCCATCCCTCACCAGATAGCAAATATCCAGAAATCTTATTTAATACTCATTAATATCTGAGTGCGTCACACACTTTTGTAGGAAGTGCCTTGACTTACTTACACACACACACACACACACACACACACACACACACACACACACCCTGTGATGAATCCCAGGGAGAGCTTGTAGGATTCTCTAATTGAGTCTAACTATCCTTGGGATTTGTTAACTGTGATGGCCTTTTAGAAACCATGGTTGGAGGCTCACTGGTCTTTGTTACTGTGAAGGGCACTGCACTGTGACCACTTATGTCTGCTCTACCTCTCTATGGTTACTTTCAAGTAGGATCCTCTGAATGCTTACAAACAGGGGCCAACCATGGGTAAGCAGCTCTCCCTGTGGCTGCATTTGCTTCCTAAGGCTAATTGCAAAGTATCAGACTGGGTGCTTAAACAGCAGTGTTTTCCAGGGGTTATAGCAGCTAGAAGTCTGGGACAAGGTGTCAGCAGGGTTGGTTCCTCCTGAGATGTTTCTTCTTGGGCTGTAGATGGTGATCTTCTCCTGGAGTTCCCCTCCAGCATCTGTGTTCAAGCTCCCTCCCTCCCTCCTCCCTCCCTCCTTCCCTCCCTCCTTCCCTCCCTCCCTCC
>NW_022196912.1:91236977-91248534 GCF_008632895.1 Mastomys coucha | reverse complement strand
CCTCCCTCCTTCCTTCCCTCCCTCCCTCCCTCCCTCCTTCCCTCCCTCCCTCCTCCTATCCCTTCACCTCCTTCCTTTCTGAAGATTTATTTTATTTATATTTATGTGTGTATTGTGTCTTTGTATGGTCTGTGAACTTGTGGGAAGATGATCCCAGGGAGTTGGGAGATATTAGATCTCTTGGAGCTGAAGTTACAGGTGACTGCAAACTACCTGATGTGGGTGCTGGGGACTGAACATCAGTTCTCTACAAAAGCAGCAAGGGCTCTTAACTGAGTGGTCATCTCTCCAGCTCCAAGTTTCCCTTCGTATTAGGGCATCTAGGCAGAACTGATGAGATTTCTCAGTGGGTAAAGCACTTGCCTCCAGTGTTGACAACCTGAGTTCAATCCCTGGGAAGCACATAATAGAAGAGAAAACCAGCTCTACATCTTGTCTTCTGATGACCATCTGCATGCTAAAGTGTGTGTGTGCATGTGTGTGTGTGTGTCTGCTGTGTGTGTATGTACACACACACACACACACACACACACACACAAAGTAATGTAATATTTTTTTAAAAGGACACCAATGCAAGACAATGTTCCTTCATGCCTTTAATTCCAGCACTCAGGAGGCAGAAACAGGTAGATTTCTGAGTTTGAGACCAGCCTGGTCTACAGAGTGAGTTCTAGGACAGCCAGGGCACTCTGCCTCAGGAAAAAAGGGGCACTTAGTTATACTGGACATACTAGATTACAGACCATCTTAATGATCACATTTTATCTTAATTACTTGAGTTAAAAACATATCACATTATACCAAGTTGAGGATGCTCAATTTGTTCTTTTTCTGCCAAGTCCTTTAGTAAAGCTCTTCTTTGCTATCTTATCTACCAACAGCTTGGTCCCAGACTCCACTTAAAAAGACACAAATATAGCTGTGAGGGCCTGGGTTGGTAGCTCAGCTGGTAGAGCACTTGCCTAACGAAAGACCACAATTCTATACTCAGTCCCAGAAATGTGTATGCGTGTATGCGTGTGTGTGTGTGTATACATGCTTCTATGTGAATTTTGTATTTCTTTTCATTTTATTTTATATTTTTAAAAAAGGTTTATCTATTTATTATATGTAAGTTCACTGTAGTTGTCTTCAGACACACCAGAAGAGGGCGTCTGATCTCATTAAGGATGTGGTTGCTGGGATTTGAACTCAGGACCTTCAGAAGGGCAGTCGGTGCTCTTAACCACTGAGCCATCTCTCCAGCCCCCTATATTTTACATTTTTAAAGTATATTTACCTCTATGAAGGATAGTTCATATTTGTCATCCCAGTATCAGAAGGCTGAGGAAGGACAATTGAATTTGAGAGCAACCTTGAGTTGTCTCCAGCAAACAAACAAACAAAACAAAAAACAAAAATAGGGACTGGAGAGATGGCTTAATTGGCCAAGTGTTTGTCGTGAAAGCATGAAGAACTGAGTTTGGGTCCCTAGAATCCTTTTAAAAATCCAGGTGCTGTGAAGTACATCTGTAATCCAAATGCTGGGAGGCAGAGACAGAAGCCCCCCCCTCCCGCCCCCGAAGTTCACTAGCTGAACCGGTGAGATCCAGGTTCAGTGAGAAACTTTGTTTCAAAAAGGTGGAGGGGCCAGTGAAATGGCTCAGCTAGCAAAGGCATCTACCTACCAACGGAAGCCTGCTAGCTTAAGTTTTATCTCTAGAATCCATGTGTATTAGTCACTTCTTCGTTGCTGTGATAAAATGCCATGACTAAACACTACTTCAGAATTTATTTTACCCGCTGAGCCACCTCCTTCGGATCTCAGCAACCATGGTGGCTCTCACCGTAATGAGATCTGACGCCCTCTTCTGGAGTGTCTGAAGACAGCTACAGTGAATTACGCTGGAGTGAGAGGGACCGGAGCATGCAGGCAAACACTTATATACACGGTTATCGTAGTTTATACATGTAAAATAAAAATAAATCTTAAAAAAAAAAAGGATTTATTTTAGTTTACAGTTCCAGGGGGCTAAATGTCCACAGTGACCGGGGAAGCACTGTGGCAGGAGGCTGAGATCACACCTCAACAGCATATGGGACTCAGACATCAAACTGGACGTGGGGTGAAGCCGTAAACTCTCACAGCCTGCCGGCAGTGACATGCTTCCTTCAGCAAGGCTCTACCTTCTGAGGGTTCCATAACGTTCCCCAGCAACACTGCCGCCAATGGGGGGACCGAGTGTTCAGATACGTGAGCCTTACGGGACATTTCTCATTCAAAACACAGTACTGTGCAAAGGTGGAGAGCAAAGACTTCACAGAGTTGCCTTCTGATCTCTCCATAAACATACACCCTCATACGTACGCATGCGCGTGCACACAATAGCAGCAATAACATCAGTGATACAGATTTAAAACGTAAAGTGCAGAGCTTGTGAGGTGAGAAAGGCAGCTAACGTTGACCTCTGGCTTGCGCAGTACACACACTTGGGCATATCCCATCACGTACACATGGGCATGGCACACATGCACACAGACGACAACACACCCACAAACTGAAACAGAACAGAATAGATGTTGTCCTAGTCTGCTTTCAACTTCTGTCATAAACACCCTGGCTAAGACCAACTTGGGGAGGAAGGGGTTTATTTCAGTTTAGAGATCACAAGTCCATCATAAAGGTCAAGGTAGGAACCTAAAGGCAAAAACTGAAGGGGAGACCATGGAGGAATACTGCTTACTGACTTGCTCCCCATGGCTTGCTCAGCCTGCTTTCTTACACAGGATTGGCACCACTGCCAGTGAGCTGGGCCTCCCCACATCAATTATTCATCAAGAAAATGCCTCTCCCCACTTGCCTATGGGCGACCTAATGGAAGCATTTTCTGTTGGGCTTCCCTCCCTCCCAGGTGACCCTAGCTTGTGTCCAGCTGACAAAAACCTAACCGCCATTCTCAGTTTCTTATTATTATAATTTGTAACACAGTAAATGGGTTTTCAAGACCTAAGTCAATAAAATATAACCTATTAGTCATATTTGATAAGGAGCCAGGAAGTAGATTTCACGAGAGATCAGATTTCCTGTAGTGTAGGGGTAGAGCTCTCATTTGTTCTTGACCTGAAGTGTCTAAAGCCGACGCAGGCTTGGGGTGAGGAGAGAGGGAGCAGAGAGAGCTGAGGGGAGGGGGAGGCAGGGATGCTTGCAAGAAGGAACATTAATAAATATCACAGCTCTGCCTGCAGGATCCAGGCCTCCTCCTCCTCTACCCACCAGGCCGTGGCACAGACTGTAGTGACAAGGACATGGAGACAACACGTAGTGTCTGCCAGCATTGCCTACAGTATGTCTCCATGATAGCACTTGGAAAGTCTGTAGTTTTGTTAGTTGGAGTTGGATGCAATGAGTAGTAGTAGCAGCGATGGCACGTCTGGCACGTGTATTCACCCACTGGCATATGTAAGACAGACACTCTAGCAACTGAACTGTAGTCCAGGTCTATGCTCTTCCGTTTGTTTGTTTAAGACTCTCACAATGGAGCTCAAGCTGGTCTTGAACTTGCAATCCTCCTGCTTCTGTTCCCGAGTGCTGGAGAGAGTCACTTCTTGCCTTTTGCCCTGTGGGTCTTGGGGCTGATGCTTAGGTGGTTGACAGTGCCCTTATCTGCAAAGCCACTTTTCTGACTTTTAAGCCAAACTGTTGAGAAAGGTTTCAGGCGCCTTGTTTAAAGGACATATAAAAATTATTTACAAGACTTTCAGCGGGCGGTGGTGGCACATGCCTTTAATCCCAGCACTTGGGAGGCAGAGGCAGGTGGATTTCTGAGTTCGAGGCCAGCCTGGTCTATAGAGTGAGTTCCAGGACAGCCAGGGCTACTCAGAGAAACCCTGTCTTGAAAAAACAAAAACAAAAACAAAAACAAAAACAACAACAACAAAAAAACCAAAAAAAAGAAAAGAAAAAAGGAAAAAAGAAAAAAAAAAAGACTTTCAAAGATTTTCTTCAGTTCCTTGTTTTAGATAGAGTCTCACTGTGTTGCTCCAGCTAGCCTTAAACTCATGAGCTCGATTGAGCCTCCTCTCTAGGATCTCAGTTAGCTCAGGCTACAGCCATGTGCCACAGTGCCCAACTCACTACACTAGCATGCCTGGCTTTCAAAGTATTTTTTGAAGCTACCCTCTGTACATATAAACATCTAAAAGGTTCTTATCATTTTGACATGGTTTTGGATGCTATATACATTTAAAAAACACTCCAGCCAGACAGAGTGGTATGCACCTGTGAACCCAGTGCTCAGGAAGCTTGGGAAGTAGGATTACCACAGACGCCAGCCTCATCTACATAGCACCTAGGGATGTGACTCAGCAGTGAGGTGCATGCTTAGCAATGCACACCTCTCTAGGATTGATCTCCAACGACACCTCCCTCCCCCCAAGAAGTATTACATAGCTCCCACTGGCATTTTCTAATCTAATAAAAATTACAAAGCCAAAGCCAGAGAAATGGCTCAGTGAGTAAAATGTCTATCACCAAGACTGACAACCCAAGTTTTGTCTTCAGGACACACCTGATGGAAAGAGAGAACTAAATCCTGCAGGTTGTCCTCAGACCTCTGTATGTGTGCTGTAGCGTGTACCTCCCAAACACACACATACACACACACACACACACACACACACACACACACACACACACACCAGCACACCAGACTGGGAAGGATGAAGTGAAGTGTGGAATGGATGGTTAGCAGGATCCAGGTCTGGCAGTGAATGCTGGAGGGAGAAGGCCTTCTCAGGGGATTTTTATGTTACAGCTTTCTTAGATGCTATTCAGTGAAGCAGCTTTTAAAAATGAGTTTCAACAAAACAGTTTATGTGCATACACTGTATTCAGGGTGAATCAAGGGATACATACATAGACATAGACCCAGACAGACCCAGACATATACATATGAACCCTGGAAAGTGGGACGGGGTTCTTCTTAGGGTGAAGTTTCACTGGCTGAGGTTTAAGGATCTAGAGGCACTTCGTTGGCATGGAGAGGCATTCCAGGAAGTTGAACTTGTAATTTTGCCAAAGATTACATGACATTGCTCAGGTAAAAGATTGGGGTTGGGCTCCCCAGATCAGGCAGAGAAGAGGAAGCCTCGAAAAGAAATGTAAGTCCTCCATTTTGCACCAAGCTAAAGAAAGCTGTCCTGACATGGTAGATTACAATCTTAGTATTGAGGTGCAACATAAATACACATACACACACACACACACACATACATACATATACCCATACCACCACCACCACCACACAAACAAATATAATTTTAAAAATAAAAAAACTCAAGCCAGGCATGGTTGCACACGCCTAGAGAGCCCAGTACTCAAGAGCCTGAGTAAATAAGATATTGAGTTTAAGATCAGCCTGGGTTGCCTAATGAGACCTTGTCTCAAAAAATAAAAATTTAGTGACAGTTATTATTACATGGTATCCTCATGTTCATGTTATAAAAGGAAGTTTAGCAGTTGCAGCAAGATACCTGAGCCCCAGCATGAGTCATTTCTTGCTTCCTAGGCAACCTACTATTTAGTCCCACAGGGACCCAATTGTCTTGATAAGGTAGTTTTCCTCTTCATAGCATGCATTTCAATTTTTTGTTATAATTAAACTAATCTCTTTGTGTAACGTACAAAAATAATTGCAATGTGTTTCTGCCCTATAATGGAGAAACAGGTGCAAGAAAGCTATATTTGGGTAAGGCCAGATATAGAAAGAATAACTATGAGCCTGCTCAGTTGGTGGTTGTGTGCACTAGCTTAGGAAACATGGTATTGAGATAAAATGCTTGCACAGGCGGGCTGCAGGAATAATGAGTTAAGAAGTCACATATAAAGTTGAATATTATAAGTCAAATACAAATTCAGTCCATTTTAAAGATTTATTTTACCTGTATGAATGTTTGACTGCATGTATACATGGCTGAAGGAGGATGACAGATCCTCTGGAACTGCAGTTACAGATAGACCGCCATGTGGGTGCTGGGTGCTAGAAACAGAACCTGGCTCTTTTGCAAGATTAGTGGGTGTTTTTATTTATTTTTAAGATTTATTTTATATATATAAAGATATACTTACTATATATACCATATATTTATATATACACTGTATATACACATATGTATACACATATACACACAAATGTGTGTATTATGTATACTGTATACATATACAGTATATACATATATATAGTGTACATAATACACACATACATGCATGTGTGTGTATATTTGTATGCATATATACACACTGTAGCTATTTCCAGACACACTAGAAGAGTGTTGGGGTTCAGCCTTGACACAGGATTGGAGTTCTCAACTGGAAGCAGGAATATCTGGAAGGCGCATAATAAACGGACTCAGACATCTTTTCAGGTACAAACTAACAGGCAATTTTTCAAGGCTTAAGGTTTCTCTCTCTCTCTCTCTCTCTCTCTCTCTCTCTCTCTCTCTCTCTCCTCTTTCTCTTTTACTCCCTTACTTGCAGCTTGAGGCTGCTCACACTCTGTACTTTTCACTCCTACACACCTCTGTGCGTTCCCCTTTCACTCTCACACACATTCTTCACACATACCACATGCACTCTCCTTTTACTCACACACACACTCTCCATACACTCTCCTCATGCTCTCTCCACTCACTCCACGCTCATATCACGCACACCTCAGGCACACCTCATGCGTACCTCACTCACCACATTCTCTCTCACTTTTTTCTTGCCCTAGTCTTTTATTGTTACTCTAAAAGCAGGTAGAAAAAAAGACATCGTATAATCATTGTCAAATCAAATTTAAAAGAATAACCACATCCCACAAAGAATCAAGAATTATAATTGTTCCCCAAAGATTTAAGCTTCCTCTATTCCCAGGCCTCTGACCAAAATAATAATAATAATTGGAACTTAACATTATTTCAACTTTAACTTTTGACTTACTTATTATACTTCAGAGCTCAGAGCTCCAAGGTTAGCTACTTGAATTTTCCTGCAAAGCTCAAATGATAAATGACATGGGCCAAGCTGCCAGGCAGTGGCCAGAAAGAATCAAGTTTACCCTTAACTCAAGTGGTTCCACTAGCTTTCTGCTTCTGCACACTGCATATAATGACTCGCCTAAGAGTCCTAGTGTTTTGACTTAGTTTTTTGAGTATATAATTTTATGCATTCTATCCTTGCTTAGCCAGGAACCACTCTCAAATGTTGTGCAAAACTTATTTCATAACTTCAATAACTTTTCCCTTTCTCATGGTTCCAAATTTGGCTCTATTTCATTTCCTAATAATTTTTTCAAACTTTCTTTGCAAGTCAAACATTAATCTGGAACTACCATTGTGCAGTTGTTAAATTGTTTCCAAGATGAGAGCACACAGCATCCACCTGGACCATTAGGACTGTGCTGTGCTGTGCCACTATGCCTCAATTTTTTATTGTTTAAGAACCATTACATGAAGGAACATCTAGTTTCACAGAATTCACCAGAGCAAAAGGAGAAGGGAGTAGTAAAGTCAGATATAATAGAATAATTATGCACACCAAGGCCAACTGAAAAGCAGTCATGCACAAATGAAATCTATACAGCCATTGTCCAGGGCTAAGGTTAGGAGAGATGGGAACAACTGTTTATTTTTTATAAAAAGCTGCCACAGGCTACTGAAATGTCTCCATCCTGGCCTGCTGGGGGCAGTCCCTGCCATGATATGCTGTCCCCACCAGAAGAGGGCATCAGATCCCATTACAGATGGTTGTGAGTCACCATGTGGTTGCTGGGAACTTAGGACCTCTGGAAGAGCAGCCAGAGCTCTTGGCCACTGAATCATCTCTCCAGCCCTTAGTGTGGGTGCTTTTAACCTGTGCCAAAGGACTTCCTGACTAAGAGAGGGGACTATACTGAGTGGCTATCCCCATCCTTACACACTCCAGCTCCTCAGGACTGTCTGTCAGAAAGACCCCAGCTGCCCACTGCAGTTCCAGAGTGCATCACAAGGCAGCAAAGAAGTTCGTCTGGGCTCCTAGGGGTCTCAGGCTTTCCTTCACGTTTCCACTTTGGTGGAATTACCCTGGAGTTGTGATGAAATCATTGTCGAGTCTAGGGCTCTCCCTTTACCCCCATAAGCTTGGTGTTCTACACAAGAAATGCAAAGCCATGTTCAGTGCTCAGTATGAAATCCCACCACAGATTGGATGAGGTACTTCTAGCTGCTTTTACAAATGCTGGCCCTGCCTAGATGTGAAAGTTCACAGAATGCCTAGGCATTCACTGTAGATCTGAAACAAAGCACGTATTTTTTTTTTATTATTTATTTTATTTATAGCTGTACAGATGGCCGTGAGCTATCATGTGTGCTGCTGGGAATTGAACTCAGGACCTCTGCCGGCCTGCTCATTCTTGCCCGCTCGCTCCGATCTCTCTGGCGTAATACACTGTAGCTGTCTTCAGACGCACCAGAAGAGGGCATCAGATCTCATTACGGGTGTTTGTGAGCCACCATGTGGTTGCTGAGATCCGAACTCAGGACCTTCGGAAGAGCAGTCAGTGCTCTTACCCGCTGAGCCATCTCGCCAGCCCACAGAGCATGTATTTTATTTACTAGCAAACAGAGGTGTTGCGTAAGCACCTCTACCCCTGTGACTTGCTCTGCCAGCCTGACTAGGCATGAAGACATAACTGATGCCCAGACGTGTTTGTACAGAAAAGCAGGGTCAAGTGGCTGTGCATGCACTATGGCGTTGCACTTACTATCGCAACGATCTGAAACCTCAGTGTGTTTATTAGGTACAGGACTGAGGCGGGGTGGGGGGGGGGCGGGGGAATCAGCAGGTCTCCATAGGCCTTATCTAGAGGAGCAGCCTCTCAGGCAGTAGACATCCAGAAAGACAAGGCTGCAGTTGCTGCATAAAGCATTATGGAAGTGACTCCTTTCTCAATGCTTACAGGAGCTCTGACCAGCTAGGGCTGCTGTATTTCAGTGGTCTCATGAGTGTGAGCCAGTGGCTATTTACTAGATAGAGCCAGGGCCTGACCTGTCCTGGGAGAGGGGAAAGATGCCCGAGAAGTCAGCGTGGTGTCTAACGGCAGGCACTAAGACCGTGCTATGACTGTCTTCTGGATTGTCTGTGATTCTGGGCTCTCAGGGGTGAGCTTCTTAGCCCTTGGAGGACTAGTCAGCAAGCAGCATGTTCCATGCTCTGTCAGGCTGATGCACTTCAGAGAAAGAGCCCTGAAAATAGGCAGGTAGATTCATTCCAGTACGTAGATGTTTGAACCAGTGAAATCAAGCGCAAAATGAATGTTTGGAAACAAAATGAGACGTACCTGGATTTCAACCCCCCTGAGATTGTGTGACTGATGTGTTAAAGTTGTTAAACATTTTCATTTCTAAGCACAGGCTTAAAACTGTCGATGTGGCTGGACAGTGGTGGCGCAGGCCTTTAATCCCAGCACTTGGGAGGCAGAGGGAGGCGGATTTCTGAGTTCGAGGCCAGCCTGGTCTACAGAGTGAGTTCCAGGACTGCCAGGGCTACACAGAGAAACCCTGTCTCGAAAACCAAATAAAGAAATAAATAAGTAAATTAAATTAAAAGTTAAAAAATTAGCTGGAGTTAGAGATGGTTGTGAGGTAGCATGTAAGTGCTTGGAATGAAACCTGGATTCTCCAGACATACAACCAGTTCTTTTAACTGCCAAGGCATCTCTCCCCTTTATCACACAGCTAGCCCTCCTCCTCCTTCTTGTGACAGTCTCTTTACACAGCCCTGGTTGTCCTGGAACTCACTATGTAGACCAGACTAGCTTATGATTTCACAGAGATCCTCCTGCCTCTGCCTCCCAAGTGTTGGGATTAAAAGCAGGTGCCACTACACCCAGCAACAGTCAGCCACTTAAATCTTTGCTCTTCCTTTGGACTCTCCCCCTTTTATTTTCCCCACTTGCACACATAAGATCAGGAACTAAGACAGACCTAAGAACATTGCCTGTGTGTGAGCCACATGCCAGAAAGCAAGACATCTAAGGCTATATATAGCATGGCTTCTTTTTGGCAGAAATCCCCAAATCCTTTATTCCTGTAATTTAATAGTTATGGAAGTACTAAAGACTTGCACAGTTTTAATGTTGATAGACTATTTATTTCAAACTGACTGTGCCATTGTGTTTATTTTAAAGGGCTTCTAAACATTAAGACAAGCAGTTAAGGAATAGAAAGGCTTCATTTACTCTCTAGCAATGTGTAACTTCTATTCACAGTGAGTTAGCATCATGATAGTTACTTTAACTAATATTTTCTTTCCCCTCCTCCTTAGCTGAGAAATCTTCAAAGCAAGCTCTACATGAAAGAAACATCTTTGCAAGAAGTGAAGGCTGAGTTAGAGAGTTACAAAGACTCCAATGCCCAGCAGGCGCTCCTGATAACGTCCCTGAGAGAGGACGTCCAGAACCTTCAGGACCTTGCTGACTCTCTAGTGAAGATTAAGATTTTGAAAAACACAAATTCTCAGAGTTTTGGAAGACACAACTGGGATCTGACTGAGAGAGTCATAGACCTAGAGAACCGTCTAAGGTGGGTATACACAGATCTACAATGTGTGTGTGTGTTTAAATTGTATATAAGCCCATATTCCTGATATGGGATAATTTAATAGAATTTCACTGATAATTTAATAGAATTTAATAGAATTTCACTGAATATCTGATACTTTGGGAGTGTGCTGGTTAGTTTTTTTTTGTTTTGTTTTGTTTTTTGTTTTTTGTTTTTGTTTTCTGTCAACTTGATGCAAACGAGGACAGTCTGGGAAGAGGGGACCTCAAAAGAGAAAATGCCTCTATAAGCCTGAGTCATAGGCAAGTCTGTGGGGGCATTTTTTTGATTATGATTGATATAGGAGGGCACAGGGTCTTGGGTTAGATAACAAATCAGGCTAAGCAAGCCATAGGGAGCAAGCCAGTAAGCTGCATTCTTCAGGGCCACAGTTTCTGTCTCTGAGTTCCTATCTTGAATTCCTGCCCTGACTTGCCTCAATGAAAACTGTGGCCTATAAGCTAAAAAAACTTTTCCTTTTCCAGGTTAGTTTGGTCAGGGTTATTATTTTCTATTTTTTCTCTCTCTCTTTTTTTTCTTTTTATTGTATTTTTTGGTTTTTGTTTTTGTTTTGTTTTTTGAGACAGGATTTCTCTGTATAGCCCTGGCCGACCTGCAACTCACTCTGTAGACCAGGCTGGCCTCGAACTCAGAAATCTGCCAGCCTCTGACTCCCAAGTGCTGGGATTACAGGTATGCGCCACCACTGCCCGACTGGATATTTTCTTTTTTTCTTTTTTTTCTTTTTTTAACTTTTATTGCATTATGATGAAAAAAGTTACATGATTTCAATTTACATGAGTTTGTTAACATTTAAAAACATATTTTAAGTAAATAGAATTGAATCACATTCTTGTTCTCCTTTTGTACCACCACTCCTCCCATAGACACCCTCTTCAATACCTACAATATCTTTTTTGTCATATTCCTTAAAATTTATAAAATATTATAACAAAAA